>NC_133211.1:1207586-1557586 GCF_958299795.1 Porites lutea
ACCTACCCCTCTACCTATCTACCTATCTATCTATCTATCTATCTACCTAACCGTCTACCTATCTACCTACCCCCCTCCCGCCTGGCCCCCTCTCCCAGCCCTACCCCCGGCCCGCCCCCGGGCCGGTGTACCAACTCCCGCTTCCCATACCCTTGCCAAGGCCTTTTTTCTTCCCTCTCCTCGCCCCAAGCCCTCCCAGATCCAAGCCGCGATTTTTGTCTTTTTTTTTTTTTTCATGCTAATCAGGCGGGATTCGAACCCGTCACCTCTTTGTTTGCCAATTCATTACCAATTCAATGCTTATGCTAATTGCGCTATCCCGGCTCGGTTAGAAATTCAATGGTTTTTCTGTATGTTATTCATATGCAAATCAAATTCTTGCCCCTGATTGGCTGTTGAAAATAATGACATCATGAACCTTGGGTCCAGAGGTCCCTGAGGTGCCACAGGTCCAAGAACCAAAACAAACCAAAGTTTGGAAAACTGTAGCCTTCTCGGCTTTGCGAAAGCTTCCTTTTAATCACGATTCTTGTATCTTTCTGACCGCTGGTACATTTAAAAAAGCACTTAGCGCTTTCACGTTTTTTCCGACGGGCAATTTTGATTTTAGCTGAAGTTTTGTATAATATTGAAATACTTGAAATGTCCGTCGGTGCGTTTGCTTTCAGTCGGTGATCACAAGAAACAGTTTTTGTACGGTTAACAGTGATCAACATCAATTTACATTCTCGCTATATATCCTACCACTGAACAGTATCAATCATAAAAGGCTGAAAATAGAGGAAACTGCTCAGCAGCGAAAGACATTGTGATTTCTAGTCAAATTCTCCTCGTTAGCGCCAGATGAACGGTAAAGGAATGAGTATGGAGAATGTGCATGTTCATCTCACGCCATTTGCAAGTGTTCCTGTAACAAGCTAAATTGATCTTATAAATGAAAAACGCGAAGGTTATGTCACTTTTAATAGATTTGGAGCCAGCAATGTGACCCTTCAAAAACAAGAAAAAGCGTTCTTCTCTAACTAGGCAACTACAGTACCCTAGTCTGAATCTGGTACCCTTATAACTGCAATAGGAAATCTGCAAGTAACACTGTAAATCATACTAAAATGCTACCGATGCGACCAAAAACTTGTGATAGAATCGTGAAATCAGCCTAAAAAGATCAAAACAAGGTGATATCCTGCGTGTCCTAAGGCAGCCGAAAGACTTTTTTTCCACAGTGAAATATACTTACATCCTCTTACTTGAGACATCACAAGAGTCCCAGGGACATTTCCAGCAGATCTCCATCAGTTTCCAACTTGAACCAAAAGTCACTTGACAAGATGAACCAAACAAACATTGTTTGCCCGGCCTATTGACGATTAGTAATTCCATCAGGTCGTGTTTCTTTCGCAGGCAAGGTTAATTCAAGCTATTTCCAATCCAGTCTTAAAATCAGGCTGTTAAATGTCGCCAAGGTCCATAACCAATAAAGAAAATTCTCCAACTTCAGACGAAGACCAGTTTGCAACTTCATGGTCTGTTTATCCACTGCATTAAAGAAAAGGAACGTACTATAAGTAGACTGACTGGCGAAGTTGAATGCGGGAAAAAGCGTCCTGTGGGTCTCAAAGTGTGGAGAAGTTGATCCTGAGTAATGACAAATGTATAATCCTAAATTTCGCTTGTTTCTTCGCACACGTCTTTTTTTTCCCGTTTTTTTCTTACGTGAATGCATCCTTTTCTAAAAGTGTTTATTTTGAGTCAAGAATTTTATAAAAGTAAGAAGAAAAAAAATTGTGCTGAGCTCCAAAACCCTCCCCGGGTCTAGCCTGCGAGCAAGGTCTCTCACTGCCCCACCCCACCCCACCCTCCCCCCAATCCCGGCAGCAAGAGACCTTGCTCGCAGGCTAAACCCCCCTCTCTTTCCCCCTCCCTTCCCTTCCCTTCCCTTCCCTTCCCCCTCCCATCCCTCCGCCCTCTACCTATCTAGCTATCTACCTACCCCCCTCTACCTACCCCTCTACCTATCTACCTATCTATCTATCTATCTATCTATCTACCTAACCTTCTACCTATCTACCTACCCCCCTCCCGCCTGGCCCCCTCTCCCAGCCCTACCCCCGGCCCGCCCCCGGGCCGGTGTACCAACTCCCGCTTCCCATACCCTTGCCAAGGCCTTTTTTCTTCCCTCTCCTCGCCCCAAGCCCTCCCAGATCCAAGCCGCGATTTTCGTCTTTTTTTTCCTTTTTCATGCTAATCAGGCGGGATTCGAACCCGTCACCTCTTTGTTTGCCAATTCATTACCAATTCAATGCTTATGCTAATTGCGCTATCCCGGCTCGGTTAGAAATTCAATGGTTTTTCTGTATGTTATTCATATGCAAATCAAATTCTTGCCCCTGATTGGCTGTTGAAAATAATGACATCATGAACCTTGGGTCCAGAAGTCGCTGAGGTGCCACAGGTCCAAGAACCAAAACAAACCAAAGTTTGGAAAACTGTAGCCTTCTCGGCTTTGCGAAAGCTTCCTTTTAATCACGATTCTTGTATCTTTCTGACCGCTGGTACATTTAAAAAAGCACTTAGCGCTTTCACGTTTTTTCCGACGGGCAATTTTGATTTTAGCTGAAGTTTTGTATAATATTGAAATACTTGAAATGTCCGTCGGTGCGTTTGCTTTCAGTCGGTGATCACAAGAAACAGTTTTTGTACGGTTAACAGTGATCAACATCAATTTACATTCTCGCTATATATCCTACCACTGAACAGTATCAATCATAAAAGGTTGAAAATAGAGGAAACTGCTCAGCAGCGAAAAACATTGTGATTTCTAGTCAAATTCTCCTCGTTAGCGCCAGATGAACGGTAAAGGAATGAGTATGGAGAATGTGCATGTTCATCTCACGCCATTTGCAAGTGTTCCTGTAACAAGCTAAATTGATCTTATAAATGAAAAACGCGAAGGTTATGTCACTTTTAATAGATTTGGAGCCAGCAATGTGACCCTTCAAAAACAAGAAAAAGCGTTCTTCTCTAACTAGGCAACTACAGTACCCTAGTCTGAATCTGGTACCCTTATAACTGCAATAGGAAATCTGCAAGTAACACTGTAAATCATACTAAAATGCTACCGATGCGACCGAAAACTTGTGATAGAATCGTGAAATCAGCCTAAAAAGATCAAAACAAGGTGATATCCTGCGTGTCCTAAGGCAGCCGAAAGACTTTTTTTCCACAGTGAAATATACTTACATCCTCTTACTTGAGACATCACAAGAGTCCCAGGGACATTTCCAGCAGATCTCCATCAGTTTCCAACTTGAACCAAAAGTCACTTGACAAGATGAACCAAACAAACATTGTTTGCCCGGCCTATTGACGATTAGTAATTCCATCAGGTCGTGTTTCTTTCGCAGGCAAGGTTAATTCAAGCTATTTCCAATCCAGTCTTAAAATCAGGCTGTTAAATGTCGCCAAGGTCCATAACCAATAAAGAAAATTCTCCAACTTCAGACGAAGACCAGTTTGCAACTTCATGGTCTGTTTATCCACTGCATTAAAGAAAAGGAACGTACTATAAGTAGACTGACTGGCGAAGTTGAATGCGGGAAAAAGCGTCCTGTGGGTCTCAAAGTGTGGAGAAGTTGATCCTGAGTAATGACAAATGTATAATCCTAAATTTCGCTTGTTTCTTCGCACACGTCTTTTTTTTCCCGTTTTCTTCTTACGTGAATGCATCCTTTTCTAAAAGTGTTTATTTTGAGTCAAGAATTTTATAAAAGTAAGAAGAAAAAAAATTGTGCTGAGCTCCAAAACCCTCCCCGGGTCTAGCCTGCGAGCAAGGTCTCTCACTGCCCCACCCCACCCCACCCTCCCCCCAATCCCGGCAGCAAGAGACCTTGCACGCAGGCTAAACCCCCCTCTCTTTCCCCTTCCCTTCCCTTCCCTTCCCTTCCCTTCCCTTCCCTTCCCCCTCCCATCCCTCCGCCCTCTACCTATCTAGCTATCTACCTACCCCCCTGTACCTACCCCTCTACCTATCTACCTATCTATCTATCTATCTATCTATCTATCTATCTATCTGTCTACCTAACCGTCTACCTATCTACCTACCCCCCTCCCGCCTGGCCCCCTCTCCCAGCCCTACCCCCGGCCCGCCCCCGGGCCGGTGTACCAACTCCCGCTTCCCATACCCTTGCCAAGGCCTTTTTTCTTCCCTCTCCTCGCCCCAAGCCCTCCCAGATCCAAGCCGCGATTTTTGTCTTTTTTTTCCTTTTTCATGCTAATCAGGCGGGATTCGAACCCGTCACCTCTTTGTTTGCCAATTCATTACCAATTCAATGCTTATGCTAATTGCGCTATCCCGGCTCGGTTAGAAATTCAATGGTTTTTTTGTATGTTATTCATATGCAAATCAAATTCTTGCCCCTGATTGGCTGTTGAAAATAATGACATCATGAACCTTGGGTCCAGAGGTCCCTGAGGTGCCACAGGTCCAAGAACCAAAACAAACCAAAGTTTGGAAAACTGTAGCCTTCTCGGCTTTGCGAAAGCTTCCTTTTAATCACGATTCTTGTATCTTTCTGACCGCTGGTACATTTAAAAAAGCACTTAGCGCTTTCACGTTTTTTCCGACGGGCAATTTTGATTTTAGCTGAAGTTTTGTATAATATTGAGATACTTGAAATGTCCGTCGGTGCGTTTGCTTTCAGTCGGTGATCACAAGAAACAGTTTTTGTACGGTTAACAGTGATCAACATCAATTTACATTCTCGCTATATATCCTACCACTGAACAGTATCAATCATAAAAGGCTGAAAATAGAGGAAACTGCTCAGCAGCGAAAGACATTGTGATTTCTAGTCAAATTCTCCTCGTTAGCGCCAGATGAACGGTAAAGGAATGAGTATGGAGAATGTGCATGTTCATCTCACGCCATTTGCAAGTGTTCCTGTAACAAGCTAAATTGATCTTATAAATGAAAAACGCGAAGGTTATGTCACTTTTAATAGATTTGGAGCCAGCAATGTGACCCTTCAAAAACAAGAAAAAGCGTTCTTCTCTAACTAGGCAACTACAGTACCCTAGTCTGAATCTGGTACCCTTATAACTGCAATAGGAAATCTGCAAGTAACACTGTAAATCATACTAAAATGCTACCGATGCGACCGAAAACTTGTGATAGAATCGTGAAATCAGCCTAAAAAGATCAAAACAAGGTGATATCCTGCGTGTCCTAAGGCAGCCGAAAGACTTTTTTTCCACAGTGAAATATACTTACATCCTCTTACTTGAGACATCACAAGAGTCCCAGGGACATTTCCAGCAGATCTCCATCAGTTTCCAACTTGAACCAAAAGTCACTTGACAAGATGAACCAGACAAACATTGTTTGCCCGGCCTATTGACGATTAGTAATTCCATCAGGTCGTGTTTCTTTCGCAGGCAAGGTTAATTCAAGCTATTTCCAATCCAGTCTTAAAATCAGGCTGTTAAATGTCGCCAAGGTCCATAACCAATAAAGAAAATTCTCCAACTTCAGACGAAGACCAGTTTGCAACTTCATGGTCTGTTTATCCACTGCATTAAAGAAAAGGAACGTACTATAAGTAGACTGACTGGCGAAGTTGAATGCGGGAAAAAGCGTCCTGTGGGTCTCAAAGTGCGGAGAAGTTGATTCTGAGTAATGACAAATGTATAATCCTAAATTTCGCTTGTTTCTTCGCACACGTCTTTTTTTTCCCGTTTTCTTCTTACGTGAATGCATCCTTTTCTAAAAGTGTTTATTTTGAGTCAAGAATTTTATAAAAGTAAGAAGAAAAAAAATTGTGCTGAGCTCCAAAACCCTCCCCGGGTCTAGCCTGCGAGCAAGGTCTCTCACTGCCCCACCCCACCCAACCCTCCCCCCAATCCCGGCAGCAAGAGACCTTGCTCGCAGGCTAAACCCCCCTCTCTTTCCCCTTCCCTTCCCTTCCCTTCCCTTCCCTTCCCTTCCCCCTCCCATCCCTCCGCCCTCTACCTATCTAGCTATCTACCTACCCCCCTGTACCTACCCCTCTACCTATCTACCTATCTATCTATCTATCTATCTACCTAACCGTCTACCTATCTACCTACCCCCCTCCCGCCTGGCCCCCTCTCCCAGCCCTACCCCCGGCCCGCCCCCGGGCCGGTGTACCAACTCCCGCTTCCCATACCCTTGCCAAGGCCTTTTTTCTTCCCTCTCCTCGCCCCAAGCCCTCCCAGATCCAAGCCGCGATTTTTGTCTTTTTTTTTTTTTTCATGCTAATCAGGCGGGATTCGAACCCGTCACCTCTTTGTTTGCCAATTCATTACCAATTCAATGCTTATGCTAATTGCGCTATCCCGGCTCGGTTAGAAATTCAATGGTTTTTCTGTATGTTATTCATATGCAAATCAAATTCTTGCCCCTGATTGGCTGTTGAAAATAATGACATCATGAACCTTGGGTCCAGAGGTCCCTGAGGTGCCACAGGTCCAAGAACCAAAACAAACCAAAGTTTGGAAAACTGTAGCCTTCTCGGCTTTGCGAAAGCTTCCTTTTAATCACGATTCTTGTATCTTTCTGACCGCTGGTACATTTAAAAAAGCACTTAGCGCTTTCACGTTTTTTCCGACGGGCAATTTTGATTTTAGCTGAAGTTTTGTATAATATTGAAATACTTGAAATGTCCGTCGGTGCGTTTGCTTTCAGTCGGTGATCACAAGAAACAGTTTTTGTACGGTTAACAGTGATCAACATCAATTTACATTCTCGCTATATATCCTACCACTGAACAGTATCAATCATAAAAGGCTGAAAATAGAGGAAACTGCTCAGCAGCGAAAGACATTGTGATTTCTAGTCAAATTCTCCTCGTTAGCGCCAGATGAACGGTAAAGGAATGAGTATGGAGAATGTGCATGTTCATCTCACGCCATTTGCAAGTGTTCCTGTAACAAGCTAAATTGATCTTATAAATGAAAAACGCGAAGGTTATGTCACTTTTAATAGATTTGGAGCCAGCAATGTGACCCTTCAAAAACAAGAAAAAGCGTTCTTCTCTAACTAGGCAACTACAGTACCCTAGTCTGAATCTGGTACCCTTATAACTGCAATAGGAAATCTGCAAGTAACACTGTAAATCATACTAAAATGCTACCGATGCGACCGAAAACTTGTGATAGAATCGTGAAATCAGCCTAAAAAGATCAAAACAAGGTGATATCCTGCGTGTCCTAAGGCAGCCGAAAGACTTTTTTTCCACAGTGAAATATACTTACATCCTCTTACTTGAGACATCACAAGAGTCCCAGGGACATTTCCAGCAGATCTCCATCAGTTTCCAACTTGAACCAAAAGTCACTTGACAAGATGAACCAAACAAACATTGTTTGCCCGGCCTATTGACGATTAGTAATTCCATCAGGTCGTGTTTCTTTCGCAGGCAAGGTTAATTCAAGCTATTTCCAATCCAGTCTTAAAATCAGGCTGTTAAATGTCGCCAAGGTCCATAACCAATAAAGAAAATTCTCCAACTTCAGACGAAGACCAGTTTGCAACTTCATGGTCTGTTTATCCACTGCATTAAAGAAAAGGAACGTACTATAAGTAGACTGACTGGCGAAGTTGAATGCGGGAAAAAGCGTCCTGTGGGTCTCAAAGTGTGGAGAAGTTGATCCTGAGTAATGACAAATGTATAATCCTAAATTTCGCTTGTTTCTTCGCACACGTCTTTTTTTTCCCGTTTTTTTCTTACGTGAATGCATCCTTTTCTAAAAGTGTTTATTTTGAGTCAAGAATTTTATAAAAGTAAGAAGAAAAAAAATTGTGCTGAGCTCCAAAACCCTCCCCGGGTCTAGCCTGCGAGCAAGGTCTCTCACTGCCCCACCCCACCCCACCCTCCCCCCAATCCCGGCAGCAAGAGACCTTGCACGCAGGCTAAACCCCCCTCTCTTTCCCCTTCCCTTCCCTTCCCTTCCCTTCCCTTCCCCCTCCCATCCCTCCGCCCTCTACCTATCTAGCTATCTACCTACCCCCCTGTACCTACCCCTCTACCTATCTACCTATCTATCTATCTATCTATCTATCTATCTATCTATCTATCTACCTAACCGTCTACCTATCTACCTACCCCCCTCCCGCCTGGCCCCTTCTCCCAGCCCTACCCCCGGCCCGCCCCCGGGCCGGTGTACCAACTCCCGCTTCCCATACCCTTCCCAAGGCCTTTTTTCTTCCCTCTCCTCGCCCCAAGCCCTCCCAGATCCAAGCCGCGATTTTTGTCTTTTTTTTCCTTTTTCATGCTAATCAGGCGGGATTCGAACCCGTCACCTCTTTGTTTGCCAATTCATTACCAATTCAATGCTTATGCTAATTGCGCTATCCCGGCTCGGTTAGAAATTCAATGGTTTTTTTGTATGTTATTCATATGCAAATCAAATTCTTGCCCCTGATTGGCTGTTGAAAATAATGACATCATGAACCTTGGGTCCAGAGGTCCCTGAGGTGCCACAGGTCCAAGAACCAAAACAAACCAAAGTTTGGAAAACTGTAGCCTTCTCGGCTTTGCGAAAGCTTCCTTTTAATCACGATTCTTGTATCTTTCTGACCGCTGGTACATTTAAAAAAGCACTTAGCGCTTTCACGTTTTTTCCGACGGGCAATTTTGATTTTAGCTGAAGTTTTGTATAATATTGAAATACTTGAAATGTCCGTCGGTGCGTTTGCTTTCAGTCGGTGATCACAAGAAACAGTTTTTGTACGGTTAACAGTGATCAACATCAATTTACATTCTCGCTATATATCCTACCACTGAACAGTATCAATCATAAAAGGCTGAAAATAGAGGAAACTGCTCAGCAGCGAAAAACATTGTGATTTCTAGTCAAATTCTCCTCGTTAGCGCCAGATGAACGGTAAAGGAATGAGTATGGAGAATGTGCATGTTCATCTCACGCCATTTGCAAGTGTTCCTGTAACAAGCTAAATTGATCTTATAAATGAAAAACGCGAAGGTTATGTCACTTTTAATAGATTTGGAGCCAGCAATGTGACCCTTCAAAAACAAGAAAAAGCGTTCTTCTCTAACTAGGCAACTACAGTACCCTAGTCTGAATCTGGTACCCTTATAACTGCAATAGGAAATCTGCAAGTAACACTGTAAATCATACTAAAATGCTACCGATGCGACCAAAAACTTGTGATAGAATCGTGAAATCAGCCTAAAAAGATCAAAACAAGGTGATATCCTGCGTGTCCTAAGGCAGCCGAAAGACTTTTTTTCCACAGTGAAATATACTTACATCCTCTTACTTGAGACATCACAAGAGTCCCAGGGACATTTCCAGCAGATCTCCATCAGTTTCCAACTTGAACCAAAAGTCACTTGACAAGATGAACCAAACAAACATTGTTTGCCCGGCCTATTGACGATTAGTAATTCCATCAGGTCGTGTTTCTTTCGCAGGCAAGGTTAATTCAAGCTATTTCCAATCCAGTCTTAAAATCAGGCTGTTAAATGTCGCCAAGATCGAGAACCAATAAAGAAAATTCTCCAACTTCAGACGAAGACCAGTTTGCAACTTCATGGTCTGTTTATCCACTGCATTAAAGAAAAGGAACGTACTATAAGTAGACTGACTGGCGAAGTTGAATGCGGGAAAAAGCGTCCTGTGGGTCTCAAAGTGTGGAGAAGTTGATCCTGAGTAATGACAAATGTATAATCCTAAATTTCGCTTGTTTCTTCGCACACGTCTTTTTTTTCCCGTTTTTTTCTTACGTGAATGCATCCTTTTCTAAAAGTGTTTATTTTGAGTCAAGAATTTTATAAAAGTAAGAAGAAAAAAAATTGTGCTGAGCTCCAAAACCCTCCCCGGGTCTAGCCTGCGAGCAAGGTCTCTCACTGCCCCACCCCACCCCACCCTCCCCCCAATCCCGGCAGCAAGAGACCTTGCTCGCAGGCTAAACCCCCCTCTCTTTTCCCTTCCCTTCCCTTCCCTTCCCTTCCCTTCCCTTCCCTTCCCCCTCCCATCCCTCCGCCCTCTACCTATCTAGCTATCTACCTACCCCCCTGTACCTACCCCTCTACCTATCTACCTATCTATCTATCTATCTATCTATCTATCTATCTATCCATCTACCTAACCGTCTACCTATCTACCTACCCCCCTCCCGCCTGGCCCCTTCTCCCAGCCCTACCCCCGGCCCGCCCCCGGGCCGGTGTACCAACTCCCGCTTCCCATACCCTTCCCAAGGCATTTTTTCTTCCCTCTCCTCGCCCCAAGCCCTCCCAGATCCAAGCCGCGATTTTTGTCTTTTTTTTCCTTTTTCATGCTAATCAGGCGGGATTCGAACCCGTCACCTCTTTGTTTGCCAATTCATTACCAATTCAATGCTTATGCTAATTGCGCTATCCCGGCTCGGTTAGAAATTCAATGGTTTTTTTGTATGTTATTCATATGCAAATCAAATTCTTGCCCCTGATTGGCTGTTGAAAATAATGACATCATGAACCTTGGGTCCAGAGGTCCCTGAGGTGCCACAGGTCCAAGAACCAAAACAAACCAAAGTTTGGAAAACTGTAGCCTTCTCGGCTTTGCGAAAGCTTCCTTTTAATCACGATTCTTGTATCTTTCTGACCGCTGGTACATTTAAAAAAGCACTTAGCGCTTTCACGTTTTTTCCGACGGGCAATTTTGATTTTAGCTGAAGTTTTGTATAATATTGAAATACTTGAAATGTCCGTCGGTGCGTTTGCTTTCAGTCGGTGATCACAAGAAACAGTTTTTGTACGGTTAACAGTGATCAACATCAATTTACATTCTCGCTATATATCCTACCACTGAACAGTATCAATCATAAAAGGCTGAAAATAGAGGAAACTGCTCAGCAGCGAAAGACATTGTGATTTCTAGTCAAATTCTCCTCGTTAGCGCCAGATGAACGGTAAAGGAATGAGTATGGAGAATGTGCATGTTCATCTCACGCCATTTGCAAGTGTTCCTGTAACAAGCTAAATTGATCTTATAAATGAAAAACGCGAAGGTTATGTCACTTTTAATAGATTTGGAGCCAGCAATGTGACCCTTCAAAAACAAGAAAAAGCGTTCTTCTCTAACTAGGCAACTACAGTACCCTAGTCTGAATCTGGTACCCTTATAACTGCAATAGGAAATCTGCAAGTAACACTGTAAATCATACTAAAATGCTACCGATGCGACCAAAAACTTGCGATAGAATCGTGAAATCAGCCTAAAAAGATCAAAACAAGGTGATATCCTGCGTGTCCTAAGGCAGCCGAAAGACTTTTTTTCCACAGTGAAATATACTTACATCCTCTTACTTGAGACATCACAAGAGTCCCAGGGACATTTCCAGCAGATCTCCATCAGTTTCCAACTTGAACCAAAAGTCACTTGACAAGATGAACCAGACAAACATTGTTTGCCCGGCCTATTGACGATTAGTAATTCCATCAGGTCGTGTTTCTTTCGCAGGCAAGGTTAATTCAAGCTATTTCCAATCCAGTCTTAAAATCAGGCTGTTAAATGTCGCCAAGGTCCATAACCAATAAAGAAAATTCTCCAACTTCAGACGAAGACCAGTTTGCAACTTCATGGTCTGTTTATCCACTGCATTAAAGAAAAGGAACGTACTATAAGTAGACTGATTGGCGAAGTTGAATGCGGGAAAAAGCGTCCTGTGGGTCTCAAAGTGTGGAGAAGTTGATCCTGAGTAATGACAAATGTATAATCCTAAATTTCGCTTGTTTCTTCGCACACGTCTTTTTTTTCCCGTTTTTTTCTTACGTGAATGCATCCTTTTCTAAAAGTGTTTATTTTGAGTCAAGAATTTTATAAAAGTAAGAAGAAAAAAAATTGTGCTGAGCTCCAAAACCCTCCCCGGGTCTAGCCTGCGAGCAAGGTCTCTCACTGCCCCACCCCACCCCACCCTCCCCCCAATCCCGGCAGCAAGAGACCTTGCACGCAGGCTAAACCCCCCTCTCTTTCCCCTTCCCTTCCCTTCCCTTCCCTTCCCTTCCCTTCCCCCTCCCATCCCTCCGCCCTCTACCGATCTACCTATCTACCTACCCCCCTCTACCTACCCCTCTACCTATCTACCTATCTATCTATCTATCTATCTATCTATCTATCTACCTAACCTTCTACCTATCTACCTACCCCCCTCCCGCCTGGCCCCCTCTCCCAGCCCTACACCCGGCCCGCCCCCGGGCCGGTGTACCAACTCCCGCTTCCCATACCCTTGCCAAGGCCTTTTTTCTTCCCTCTCCTCGCCCCAAGCCCTCCCAGATCCAAGCCGCGATTTTTGTCTTTTTTTTCCTTTTTCATGCTAATCAGGCGGGATTCGAACCCGTCACCTCTTTGTTTGCCAATTCATTACCAATTCAATGCTTATGCTAATTGCGCTATCCCGGCTCGGTTAGAAATTCAATGGTTTTTTTGTATGTTATTCATATGCAAATCAAATTCTTGCCCCTGATTGGCTGTTGAAAATAATGACATCATGAACCTTGGGTCCAGAGGTCCCTGAGGTGCCACAGGTCCAAGAACCAAAACAAACCAAAGTTTGGAAAACTTTAGCCTTCTCGGCTTTGCGAAAGCTTCCTTTTAATCACGATTCTTGTATCTTTCTGACCGCTGGTACATTTAAAAAAGCACTTAGCGCTTTCACGTTTTTTCCGACGGGCAATTTTGATTTTAGCTGAAGTTTTGTATAATATTGAAATACTTGAAATGTCCGTCGGTGCGTTTGCTTTCAGTCGGTGATCACAAGAAACAGTTTTTGTACGGTTAACAGTGATCAACATCAATTTACATTCTCGCTATATATCCTACCACTGAACAGTATCAATCATAAAAGGCTGAAAATAGAGGAAACTGCTCAGCAGCGAAAGACATTGTGATTTCTAGTCAAATTCTCCTCGTTAGCGCCAGATGAACGGTAAAGGAATGAGTATGGAGAATGTGCATGTTCATCTCACGCCATTTGCAAGTGTTCCTGTAACAAGCTAAATTGATCTTATAAATGAAAAACGCGAAGGTTATGTCACTTTTAATAGATTTGGAGCCAGCAATGTGACCCTTCAAAAACAAGAAAAAGCGTTCTTCTCTAACTAGGCAACTACAGTACCCTAGTCTGAATCTGGTACCCTTATAACTGCAATAGGAAATCTGCAAGTAACACTGTAAATCATACTAAAATGCTACCGATGCGACCGAAAACTTGTGATAGAATCGTGAAATCAGCCTAAAAAGATCAAAACAAGGTGATATCCTGCGTGTCCTAAGGCAGCCGAAAGACTTTTTTTCCACAGTGAAATATACTTACATCCTCTTACTTGAGACATCACAAGAGTCCCAGGGACATTTCCAGCAGATCTCCATCAGTTTCCAACTTGAACCAAAAGTCACTTGACAAGATGAACCAGACAAACATTGTTTGCCCGGCCTATTGACGATTAGTAATTCCATCAGGTCGTGTTTCTTTCGCAGGCAAGGTTAATTCAAGCTATTTCCAATCCAGTCTTAAAATCAGGCTGTTAAATGTCGCCAAGGTCCATAACCAATAAAGAAAATTCTCCAACTTCAGACGAAGACCAGTTTGCAACTTCATGGTCTGTTTATCCACTGCATTAAAGAAAAGGAACGTACTATAAGTAGACTGACTGGCGAAGTTGAATGCGGGAAAAAGCGTCCTGTGGGTCTCAAAGTGCGGAGAAGTTGATCCTGAGTAATGACAAATGTATAATCCTAAATTTCGCTTGTTTCTTCGCACACGTCTTTTTTTTCCCGTTTTCTTCTTACGTGAATGCATCCTTTTCTAAAAGTGTTTATTTTGAGTCAAGAATTTTATAAAAGTAAGAAGAAAAAAAATTGTGCTGAGCTCCAAAACCCTCCCCGGGTCTAGCCTGCGAGCAAGGTCTCTCACTGCCCCACCCCACCCCACCCTCCCCCCAATCCCGGCAGCAAGAGACCTTGCTCGCAGGCTAAACCCCCCTCTCTTTCCCCTTCCCTTCCCTTCCCTTCCCTTCCCCCTCCCATCCCTCCGCCCTCTACCTATCTAGCTATCTACCTACCCCCCTGTACCTACCCCTCTACCTATCTACCTATCTATCTATCTATCTATCTACCTAACCGTCTACCTATCTACCTACCCCCCTCCCGCCTGGCCCCCTCTCCCAGCCCTACCCCCGGCCCGCCCCCGGGCCGGTGTACCAACTCCCGCTTCCCATACCCTTGCCAAGGCCTTTTTTCTTCCCTCTCCTCGCCCCAAGCCCTCCCAGATCCAAGCCGCGATTTTTGTCTTTTTTTTCCTTTTTCATGCTAATCAGGCGGGATTCGAACCCGTCACCTCTTTGTTTGCCAATTCATTACCAATTCAATGCTTATGCTAATTGCGCTATCCCGGCTCGGTTAGAAATTCAATGGTTTTTTTGTATGTTATTCATATGCAAATCAAATTCTTGCCCCTGATTGGCTGTTGAAAATAATGACATCATGAACCTTGGGTCCAGAGGTCCCTGAGGTGCCACAGGTCCAAGAACCAAAACAAACCAAAGTTTGGAAAACTTTAGCCTTGTCGGCTTTGCGAAAACTTCCTTTTAATCACGATTCTTGTATCTTTCTGACCGCTGGTACATTTAAAAAAGCACTTAGCGCTTTCACGTTTTTTCCGACGGGCAATTTTGATTTTAGCTGAAGTTTTGTATAATATTGAAATACTTGAAATGTCCGTCGGTGCGTTTGCTTTCAGTCGGTGATCACAAGAAACAGTTTTTGTACGGTTAACAGTGATCAACATCAATTTACATTCTCGCTATATATCCTACCACTGAACAGTATCAATCATAAAAGGCTGAAAATAGAGGAAACTGCTCAGCAGCGAAAGACATTGTGATTTCTAGTCAAATTCTCCTCGTTAGCGCCAGATGAACGGTAAAGGAATGAGTATGGAGAATGTGCATGTTCATCTCACGCCATTTGCAAGTGTTCCTGTAACAAGCTAAATTGATCTTATAAATGAAAAACGCGAAGGTTATGTCACTTTTAATAGATTTGGAGCCAGCAATGTGACCCTTCAAAAACAAGAAAAAGCGTTCTTCTCTAACTAGGCAACTACAGTACCCTAGTCTGAATCTGGTACCCTTATAACTGCAATAGGAAATCTGCAAGTAACACTGTAAATCATACTAAAATGCTACCGATGCGACCAAAAACTTGCGATAGAATCGTGAAATCAGCCTAAAAAGATCAAAACAAGGTGATATCCTGCGTGTCCTAAGGCAGCCGAAAGACTTTTTTTCCACAGTGAAATATACTTACATCCTCTTACTTGAGACATCACAAGAGTCCCAGGGACATTTCCAGCAGATCTCCATCAGTTTCCAACTTGAACCAAAAGTCACTTGACAAGATGAACCAGACAAACATTGTTTGCCCGGCCTATTGACGATTAGTAATTCCATCAGGTCGTGTTTCTTTCGCAGGCAAGGTTAATTCAAGCTATTTCCAATCCAGTCTTAAAATCAGGCTGTTAAATGTCGCCAAGGTCCATAACCAATAAAGAAAATTCTCCAACTTCAGACGAAGACCAGTTTGCAACTTCATGGTCTGTTTATCCACTGCATTAAAGAAAAGGAACGTACTATAAGTAGACTGATTGGCGAAGTTGAATGCGGGAAAAAGCGTCCTGTGGGTCTCAAAGTGTGGAGAAGTTGATCCTGAGTAATGACAAATGTATAATCCTAAATTTCGCTTGTTTCTTCGCACACGTCTTTTTTTTCCCGTTTTTTTCTTACGTGAATGCATCCTTTTCTAAAAGTGTTTATTTTGAGTCAAGAATTTTATAAAAGTAAGAAGAAAAAAAATTGTGCTGAGCTCCAAAACCCTCCCCGGGTCTAGCCTGCGAGCAAGGTCTCTCACTGCCCCACCCCACCCCACCCTCCCCCCAATCCCGGCAGCAAGAGACCTTGCACGCAGGCTAAACCCCCCTCTCTTTCCCCTTCCCTTCCCTTCCCTTCCCTTCCCTTCCCTTCCCCCTCCCATCCCTCCGCCCTCTACCGATCTACCTATCTACCTACCCCCCTCTACCTACCCCTCTACCTATCTACCTATCTATCTATCTATCTATCTATCTATCTATCTACCTAACCTTCTACCTATCTACCTACCCCCCTCCCGCCTGGCCCCCTCTCCCAGCCCTACACCCGGCCCGCCCCCGGGCCGGTGTACCAACTCCCGCTTCCCATACCCTTGCCAAGGCCTTTTTTCTTCCCTCTCCTCGCCCCAAGCCCTCCCAGATCCAAGCCGCGATTTTTGTCTTTTTTTTCCTTTTTCATGCTAATCAGGCGGGATTCGAACCCGTCACCTCTTTGTTTGCCAATTCATTACCAATTCAATGCTTATGCTAATTGCGCTATCCCGGCTCGGTTAGAAATTCAATGGTTTTTTTGTATGTTATTCATATGCAAATCAAATTCTTGCCCCTGATTGGCTGTTGAAAATAATGACATCATGAACCTTGGGTCCAGAGGTCCCTGAGGTGCCACAGGTCCAAGAACCAAAACAAACCAAAGTTTGGAAAACTTTAGCCTTCTCGGCTTTGCGAAAGCTTCCTTTTAATCACGATTCTTGTATCTTTCTGACCGCTGGTACATTTAAAAAAGCACTTAGCGCTTTCACGTTTTTTCCGACGGGCAATTTTGATTTTAGCTGAAGTTTTGTATAATATTGAAATACTTGAAATGTCCGTCGGTGCGTTTGCTTTCAGTCGGTGATCACAAGAAACAGTTTTTGTACGGTTAACAGTGATCAACATCAATTTACATTCTCGCTATATATCCTACCACTGAACAGTATCAATCATAAAAGGCTGAAAATAGAGGAAACTGCTCAGCAGCGAAAGACATTGTGATTTCTAGTCAAATTCTCCTCGTTAGCGCCAGATGAACGGTAAAGGAATGAGTATGGAGAATGTGCATGTTCATCTCACGCCATTTGCAAGTGTTCCTGTAACAAGCTAAATTGATCTTATAAATGAAAAACGCGAAGGTTATGTCACTTTTAATAGATTTGGAGCCAGCAATGTGACCCTTCAAAAACAAGAAAAAGCGTTCTTCTCTAACTAGGCAACTACAGTACCCTAGTCTGAATCTGGTACCCTTATAACTGCAATAGGAAATCTGCAAGTAACACTGTAAATCATACTAAAATGCTACCGATGCGACCGAAAACTTGTGATAGAATCGTGAAATCAGCCTAAAAAGATCAAAACAAGGTGATATCCTGCGTGTCCTAAGGCAGCCGAAAGACTTTTTTTCCACAGTGAAATATACTTACATCCTCTTACTTGAGACATCACAAGAGTCCCAGGGACATTTCCAGCAGATCTCCATCAGTTTCCAACTTGAACCAAAAGTCACTTGACAAGATGAACCAGACAAACATTGTTTGCCCGGCCTATTGACGATTAGTAATTCCATCAGGTCGTGTTTCTTTCGCAGGCAAGGTTAATTCAAGCTATTTCCAATCCAGTCTTAAAATCAGGCTGTTAAATGTCGCCAAGGTCCATAACCAATAAAGAAAATTCTCCAACTTCAGACGAAGACCAGTTTGCAACTTCATGGTCTGTTTATCCACTGCATTAAAGAAAAGGAACGTACTATAAGTAGACTGACTGGCGAAGTTGAATGCGGGAAAAAGCGTCCTGTGGGTCTCAAAGTGCGGAGAAGTTGATCCTGAGTAATGACAAATGTATAATCCTAAATTTCGCTTGTTTCTTCGCACACGTCTTTTTTTTCCCGTTTTCTTCTTACGTGAATGCATCCTTTTCTAAAAGTGTTTATTTTGAGTCAAGAATTTTATAAAAGTAAGAAGAAAAAAAATTGTGCTGAGCTCCAAAACCCTCCCCGGGTCTAGCCTGCGAGCAAGGTCTCTCACTGCCCCACCCCACCCCACCCTCCCCCCAATCCCGGCAGCAAGAGACCTTGCTCGCAGGCTAAACCCCCCTCTCTTTCACCTTCCCTTCCCTTCCCTTCCCTTCCCCCTCCCATCCCTCCGCCCTCTACCTATCTAGCTATCTACCTACCCCCCTGTACCTACCCCTCTACCTATCTACCTATCTATCTATCTATCTATCTACCTAACCGTCTACCTATCTACCTACCCCCCTCCCGCCTGGCCCCCTCTCCCAGCCCTACCCCCGGCCCGCCCCCGGGCCGGTGTACCAACTCCCGCTTCCCATACCCTTGCCAAGGCCTTTTTTCTTCCCTCTCCTCGCCCCAAGCCCTCCCAGATCCAAGCCGCGATTTTTGTCTTTTTTTTCCTTTTTCATGCTAATCAGGCGGGATTCGAACCCGTCACCTCTTTGTTTGCCAATTCATTACCAATTCAATGCTTATGCTAATTGCGCTATCCCGGCTCGGTTAGAAATTCAATGGTTTTTTTGTATGTTATTCATATGCAAATCAAATTCTTGCCCCTGATTGGCTGTTGAAAATAATGACATCATGAACCTTGGGTCCAGAGGTCCCTGAGGTGCCACAGGTCCAAGAACCAAAACAAACCAAAGTTTGGAAAACTTTAGCCTTCTCGGCTTTGCGAAAGCTTCCTTTTAATCACGATTCTTGTATCTTTCTGACCGCTGGTACATTTAAAAAAGCACTTAGCGCTTTCACGTTTTTTCCGACGGGCAATTTTGATTTTAGCTGAAGTTTTGTATAATATTGAAATACTTGAAATGTCCGTCGGTGCGTTTGCTTTCAGTCGGTGATCACAAGAAACAGTTTTTGTACGGTTAACAGTGATCAACATCAATTTACATTCTCGCTATATATCCTACCACTGAACAGTATCAATCATAAAAGGCTGAAAATAGAGGAAACTGCTCAGCAGCGAAAGACATTGTGATTTCTAGTCAAATTCTCCTCGTTAGCGCCAGATGAACGGTAAAGGAATGAGTATGGAGAATGTGCATGTTCATCTCACGCCATTTGCAAGTGTTCCTGTAACAAGCTAAATTGATCTTATAAATGAAAAACGCGAAGGTTATGTCACTTTTAATAGATTTGGAGCCAGCAATGTGACCCTTCAAAAACAAGAAAAAGCGTTCTTCTCTAACTAGGCAACTACAGTACCCTAGTCTGAATCTGGTACCCTTATAACTGCAATAGGAAATCTGCAAGTAACACTGTAAATCATACTAAAATGCTACCGATGCGACCAAAAACTTGTGATAGAATCGTGAAATCAGCCTAAAAAGATCAAAACAAGGTGATATCCTGCGTGTCCTAAGGCAGCCGAAAGACTTTTTTTCCACAGTGAAATATACTTACATCCTCTTACTTGAGACATCACAAGAGTCCCAGGGACATTTCCAGCAGATCTCCATCAGTTTCCAACTTGAACCAAAAGTCACTTGACAAGATGAACCAAACAAACATTGTTTGCCCGGCCTATTGACGATTAGTAATTCCATCAGGTCGTGTTTCTTTCGCAGGCAAGGTTAATTCAAGCTATTTCCAATCCAGTCTTAAAATCAGGCTGTTAAATGTCGCCAAGGTCCATAACCAATAAAGAAAATTCTCCAACTTCAGACGAAGACCAGTTTGCAACTTCATGGTCTGTTTATCCACTGCATTAAAGAAAAGGAACGTACTATAAGTAGACTGACTGGCGAAGTTGAATGCGGGAAAAAGCGTCCTGTGGGTCTCAAAGTGTGGAGAAGTTGATCCTGAGTAATGACAAATGTATAATCCTAAATTTCGCTTGTTTCTTCGCACACGTCTTTTTTTTCCCGTTTTTTTCTTACGTGAATGCATCCTTTTCTAAAAGTGTTTATTTTGAGTCAAGAATTTTATAAAAGTAAGAAGAAAAAAAATTGTGCTGAGCTCCAAAACCCTCCCCGGGTCTAGCCTGCGAGCAAGGTCTCTCACTGCCCCACCCCACCACACCCTCCCCCCAATCCCGGCAGCAAGAGACCTTGCTCGCAGGCTAAACCCCCCTCTCTTTCCCCCTCCCTTCCCTTCCCTTCCCTTCCCTTCCCCCTCCCATCCCTCCGCCCTCTACCTATCTAGCTATCTACCTACCCTCCTCTACCTACCCCTCTACCTATCTACCTATCTATCTATCTATCTATCTATCTACCTAACCTTCTACCTATCTACCTACCCCCCTCCCGCCTGGCCCCCTCTCCCAGCCCTACCCCCGGCCCGCCCCCGGGCCGGTGTACCAACTCCCGCTTCCCATACCCTTGCCAAGGCCTTTTTTCTTCCCTCTCCTCGCCCCAAGCCCTCCCAGATCCAAGCCGCGATTTTCGTCTTTTTTTTCCTTTTTCATGCTAATCAGGCGGGATTCGAACCCGTCACCTCTTTGTTTGCCAATTCATTACCAATTCAATGCTTATGCTAATTGCGCTATCCCGGCTCGGTTAGAAATTCAATGGTTTTTCTGTATGTTATTCATATGCAAATCAAATTCTTGCCCCTGATTGGCTGTTGAAAATAATGACATCATGAACCTTGGGTCCAGAAGTCGCTGAGGTGCCACAGGTCCAAGAACCAAAACAAACCAAAGTTTGGAAAACTGTAGCCTTCTCGGCTTTGCGAAAGCTTCCTTTTAATCACGATTCTTGTATCTTTCTGACCGCTGGTACATTTAAAAAAGCACTTAGCGCTTTCACGTTTTTTCCGACGGGCAATTTTGATTTTAGCTGAAGTTTTGTATAATATTGAAATACTTGAAATGTCCGTCGGTGCGTTTGCTTTCAGTCGGTGATCACAAGAAACAGTTTTTGTACGGTTAACAGTGATCAACATCAATTTACATTCTCGCTATATATCCTACCACTGAACAGTATCAATCATAAAAGGTTGAAAATAGAGGAAACTGCTCAGCAGCGAAAAACATTGTGATTTCTAGTCAAATTCTCCTCGTTAGCGCCAGATGAACGGTAAAGGAATGAGTATGGAGAATGTGCATGTTCATCTCACGCCATTTGCAAGTGTTCCTGTAACAAGCTAAATTGATCTTATAAATGAAAAACGCGAAGGTTATGTCACTTTTAATAGATTTGGAGCCAGCAATGTGACCCTTCAAAAACAAGAAAAAGCGTTCTTCTCTAACTAGGCAACTACAGTACCCTAGTCTGAATCTGGTACCCTTATAACTGCAATAGGAAATCTGCAAGTAACACTGTAAATCATACTAAAATGCTACCGATGCGACCAAAAACTTGTGATAGAATCGTGAAATCAGCCTAAAAAGATCAAAACAAGGTGATATCCTGCGTGTCCTAAGGCAGCCGAAAGACTTTTTTTCCACAGTGAAATATACTTACATCCTCTTACTTGAGACATCACAAGAGTCCCAGGGACATTTCCAGCAGATCTCCATCAGTTTCCAACTTGAACCAAAAGTCACTTGACAAGATGAACCAAACAAACATTGTTTGCCCGGCCTATTGACGATTAGTAATTCCATCAGGTCGTGTTTCTTTCGCAGGCAAGGTTAATTCAAGCTATTTCCAATCCAGTCTTAAAATCAGGCTGTTAAATGTCGCCAAGGTCCATAACCAATAAAGAAAATTCTCCAACTTCAGACGAAGACCAGTTTGCAACTTCATGGTCTGTTTATCCACTGCATTAAAGAAAAGGAACGTACTATAAGTAGACTGACTGGCGAAGTTGAATGCGGGAAAAAGCGTCCTGTGGGTCTCAAAGTGTGGAGAAGTTGATCCTGAGTAATGACAAATGTATAATCCTAAATTTCGCTTGTTTCTTCGCACACGTCTTTTTTTTCCCGTTTTCTTCTTACGTGAATGCATCCTTTTCTAAAAGTGTTTATTTTGAGTCAAGAATTTTATAAAAGTAAGAAGAAAAAAAATTGTGCTGAGCTCCAAAACCCTCCCCGGGTCTAGCCTGCGAGCAAGGTCTCTCACTGCCCCACCCCACCCCACCCTCCCCCCAATCCCGGCAGCAAGAGACCTTGCACGCAGGCTAAACCCCCCTCTCTTTCCCCTTCCCTTCCCTTTCCTTCCCTTCCCTTCCCCCTCCCATCCCTCCGCCCTCTACCTATCTAGCTATCTACCTACCCCCCTGTACCTACCCCTCTACCTATCTACCTATCTATCTATCTATCTATCTATCTATCTATCTATCTATCTATCTATCTATCTATCTACCTAACCGTCTACCTATCTACCTACCCCCCTCCCGCCTGGCCCCCTCTCCCAGCCCTACCCCCGGCCCGCCCCCGGGCCGGTGTACCAACTCCCGCTTCCCATACCCTTGCCAAGGCCTTTTTTCTTCCCTCTCCTCGCCCCAAGCCCTCCCAGATCCAAGCCGCGATTTTTGTCTTTTTTTTCCTTTTTCATGCTAATCAGGCGGGATTCGAACCCGTCACCTCTTTGTTTGCCAATTCATTACCAATTCAATGCTTATGCTAATTGCGCTATCCCGGCTCGGTTAGAAATTCAATGGTTTTTTTGTATGTTATTCATATGCAAATCAAATTCTTGCCCCTGATTGGCTGTTGAAAATAATGACATCATGAACCTTGGGTCCAGAGGTCCCTGAGGTGCCACAGGTCCAAGAACCAAAACAAACCAAAGTTTGGAAAACTGTAGCCTTCTCGGCTTTGCGAAAGCTTCCTTTTAATCACGATTCTTGTATCTTTCTGACCGCTGGTACATTTAAAAAAGCACTTAGCGCTTTCACGTTTTTTCCGACGGGCTATTTTGATTTTAGCTGAAGTTTTGTATAATATTGAAATACTTGAAATGTCCGTCGGTGCGTTTGCTTTCAGTCGGTGATCACAAGAAACAGTTTTTGTACGGTTAACAGTGATCAACATCAATTTACATTCTCGCTATATATCCTACCACTGAACAGTATCAATCATAAAAGGCTGAAAATAGAGGAAACTGCTCAGCAGCGAAAGACATTGTGATTTCTAGTCAAATTCTCCTCGTTAGCGCCAGATGAACGGTAAAGGAATGAGTATGGAGAATGTGCATGTTCATCTCACGCCATTTGCAAGTGTTCCTGTAACAAGCTAAATTGATCTTATAAATGAAAAACGCGAAGGTTATGTCACTTTTAATAGATTTGGAGCCAGCAATGTGACCCTTCAAAAACAAGAAAAAGCGTTCTTCTCTAACTAGGCAACTACAGTACCCTAGTCTGAATCTGGTACCCTTATAACTGCAATAGGAAATCTGCAAGTAACACTGTAAATCATACTAAAATGCTACCGATGCGACCGAAAACTTGTGATAGAATCGTGAAATCAGCCTAAAAAGATCAAAACAAGGTGATATCCTGCGTGTCCTAAGGCAGCCGAAAGACTTTTTTTCCACAGTGAAATATACTTACATCCTCTTACTTGAGACATCACAAGAGTCCCAGGGACATTTCCAGCAGATCTCCATCAGTTTCCAACTTGAACCAAAAGTCACTTGACAAGATGAACCAAACAAACATTGTTTGCCCGGCCTATTGACGATTAGTAATTCCATCAGGTCGTGTTTCTTTCGCAGGCAAGGTTAATTCAAGCTATTTCCAATCCAGTCTTAAAATCAGGCTGTTAAATGTCGCCAAGGTCCATAACCAATAAAGAAAATTCTCCAACTTCAGACGAAGACCAGTTTGCAACTTCATGGTCTGTTTATCCACTGCATTAAAGAAAAGGAACGTACTATAAGTAGACTGACTGGCGAAGTTGAATGCGGGAAAAAGCGTCCTGTGGGTCTCAAAGTGTGGAGAAGTTGATCCTGAGTAATGACAAATGTATAATCCTAAATTTCGCTTGTTTCTTCGCACACGTCTTTTTTTTCCCGTTTTCTTCTTACGTGAATGCATCCTTTTCTAAAAGTGTTTATTTTGAGTCAAGAATTTTATAAAAGTAAGAAGAAAAAAAATTGTGCTGAGCTCCAAAACCCTCCCCGGGTCTAGCCTGCGAGCAAGGTCTCTCACTGCCCCACCCCACCCCACCCTCCCCCCAATCCCGGCAGCAAGAGACCTTGCACGCAGGCTAAACCCCCCTCTCTTTCCCCTTCCCTTCCCTTCCCTTCCCTTCCCTTCCCTTCCCCCTCCCATCCCTCCGCCCTCTACCTATCTAGCTATCTACCTACCTTCCTGTACCTACCCCTCTACCTATCTACCTATCTATCTATCTATCTATCTATCTATCTATCTATCTATCTATCTATCTACCTAACCGTCTACCTATCTACCTACCCCCCTCCCGCCTGGCCCCCTCTCCCAGCCCTACCCCCGGCCCGCCCCCGGGCCGGTGTACCAACTCCCGCTTCCCATACCCTTGCCAAGGCCTTTTTTCTTCCCTCTCCTCGCCCCAAGCCCTCCCAGATCCAAGCCGCGATTTTTGTCTTTTTTTTCCTTTTTCATGCTAATCAGGCGGGATTCGAACCCGTCACCTCTTTGTTTGCCAATTCATTACCAATTCAATGCTTATGCTAATTGCGCTATCCCGGCTCGGTTAGAAATTCAATGGTTTTTTTGTATGTTATTCATATGCAAATCAAATTCTTGCCCCTGATTGGCTGTTGAAAATAATGACATCATGAACCTTGGGTCCAGAGGTCCCTGAGGTGCCACAGGTCCAAGAACCAAAACAAACCAAAGTTTGGAAAACTGTAGCCTTCTCGGCTTTGCGAAAGCTTCCTTTTAATCACGATTCTTGTATCTTTCTGACCGCTGGTACATTTAAAAAAGCACTTAGCGCTTTCACGTTTTTTCCGACGGGCTATTTTGATTTTAGCTGAAGTTTTGTATAATATTGAAATACTTGAAATGTCCGTCGGTGCGTTTGCTTTCAGTCGGTGATCACAAGAAACAGTTTTTGTACGGTTAACAGTGATCAACATCAATTTACATTCTCGCTATATATCCTACCACTGAACAGTATCAATCATAAAAGGCTGAAAATAGAGGAAACTGCTCAGCAGCGAAAGACATTGTGATTTCTAGTCAAATTCTCCTCGTTAGCGCCAGATGAACGGTAAAGGAATGAGTATGGAGAATGTGCATGTTCATCTCACGCCATTTGCAAGTGTTCCTGTAACAAGCTAAATTGATCTTATAAATGAAAAACGCGAAGGTTATGTCACTTTTAATAGATTTGGAGCCAGCAATGTGACCCTTCAAAAACAAGAAAAAGCGTTCTTCTCTAACTAGGCAACTACAGTACCCTAGTCTGAATCTGGTACCCTTATAACTGCAATAGGAAATCTGCAAGTAACACTGTAAATCATACTAAAATGCTACCGATGCGACCAAAAACTTGTGATAGAATCGTGAAATCAGCCTAAAAAGATCAAAACAAGGTGATATCCTGCGTGTCCTAAGGCAGCCGAAAGACTTTTTTTCCACAGTGAAATATACTTACATCCTCTTACTTGAGACATCACAAGAGTCCCAGGGACATTTCCAGCAGATCTCCATCAGTTTCCAACTTGAACCAAAAGTCACTTGACAAGATGAACCAGACAAACATTGTTTGCCCGGCCTATTGACGATTAGTAATTCCATCAGGTCGTGTTTCTTTCGCAGGCAAGGTTAATTCAAGCTATTTCCAATCCAGTCTTAAAATCAGGCTGTTAAATGTCGCCAAGGTCCATAACCAATAAAGAAAATTCTCCAACTTCAGACGAAGACCAGTTTGCAACTTCATGGTCTGTTTATCCACTGCATTAAAGAAAAGGAACGTACTATAAGTAGACTGACTGGCGAAGTTGAATGCGGGAAAAAGCGTCCTGTGGGTCTCAAAGTGCGGAGAAGTTGATCCTGAGTAATGACAAATGTATAATCCTAAATTTCGCTTGTTTCTTCGCACACGTCTTTTTTTTCCCGTTTTCTTCTTACGTGAATGCATCCTTTTCTAAAAGTGTTTATTTTGAGTCAAGAATTTTATAAAAGTAAGAAGAAAAAAAATTGTGCTGAGCTCCAAAACCCTCCCCGGGTCTAGCCTGCGAGCAAGGTCTCTCACTGCCCCACCCCACCCCACCCTCCCCCCAATCCCGGCAGCAAGAGACCTTGCTCGCAGGCTAAACCCCCCTCTCTTTCACCTTCCCTTCCCTTCCCTTCCCTTCCCCCTCCCATCCCTCCGCCCTCTACCTATCTAGCTATCTACCTACCCCCCTGTACCTACCCCTCTACCTATCTACCTATCTATCTATCTATCTATCTACCTAACCGTCTACCTATCTACCTACCCCCCTCCCGCCTGGCCCCCTCTCCCAGCCCTACCCCCGGCCCGCCCCCGGGCCGGTGTACCAACTCCCGCTTCCCATACCCTTGCCAAGGCCTTTTTTCTTCCCTCTCCTCGCCCCAAGCCCTCCCAGATCCAAGCCGCGATTTTCGTCTTTTTTTTCCTTTTTCATGCTAATCAGGCGGGATTCGAACCCGTCACCTCTTTGTTTGCCAATTCATTACCAATTCAATGCTTATGCTAATTGCGCTATCCCGGCTCGGTTAGAAATTCAATGGTTTTTCTGTATGTTATTCATATGCAAATCAAATTCTTGCCCCTGATTGGCTGTTGAAAATAATGACATCATGAACCTTGGGTCCAGAAGTCGCTGAGGTGCCACAGGTCCAAGAACCAAAACAAACCAAAGTTTGGAAAACTGTAGCCTTCTCGGCTTTGCGAAAGCTTCCTTTTAATCACGATTCTTGTATCTTTCTGACCGCTGGTACATTTAAAAAAGCACTTAGCGCTTTCACGTTTTTTCCGACGGGCAATTTTGATTTTAGCTGAAGTTTTGTATAATATTGAAATACTTGAAATGTCCGTCGGTGCGTTTGCTTTCAGTCGGTGATCACAAGAAACAGTTTTTGTACGGTTAACAGTGATCAACATCAATTTACATTCTCGCTATATATCCTACCACTGAACAGTATCAATCATAAAAGGTTGAAAATAGAGGAAACTGCTCAGCAGCGAAAAACATTGTGATTTCTAGTCAAATTCTCCTCGTTAGCGCCAGATGAACGGTAAAGGAATGAGTATGGAGAATGTGCATGTTCATCTCACGCCATTTGCAAGTGTTCCTGTAACAAGCTAAATTGATCTTATAAATGAAAAACGCGAAGGTTATGTCACTTTTAATAGATTTGGAGCCAGCAATGTGACCCTTCAAAAACAAGAAAAAGCGTTCTTCTCTAACTAGGCAACTACAGTACCCTAGTCTGAATCTGGTACCCTTATAACTGCAATAGGAAATCTGCAAGTAACACTGTAAATCATACTAAAATGCTACCGATGCGACCGAAAACTTGTGATAGAATCGTGAAATCAGCCTAAAAAGATCAAAACAAGGTGATATCCTGCGTGTCCTAAGGCAGCCGAAAGACTTTTTTTCCACAGTGAAATATACTTACATCCTCTTACTTGAGACATCACAAGAGTCCCAGGGACATTTCCAGCAGATCTCCATCAGTTTCCAACTTGAACCAAAAGTCACTTGACAAGATGAACCAAACAAACATTGTTTGCCCGGCCTATTGACGATTAGTAATTCCATCAGGTCGTGTTTCTTTCGCAGGCAAGGTTAATTCAAGCTATTTCCAATCCAGTCTTAAAATCAGGCTGTTAAATGTCGCCAAGGTCCATAACCAATAAAGAAAATTCTCCAACTTCAGACGAAGACCAGTTTGCAACTTCATGGTCTGTTTATCCACTGCATTAAAGAAAAGGAACGTACTATAAGTAGACTGACTGGCGAAGTTGAATGCGGGAAAAAGCGTCCTGTGGGTCTCAAAGTGTGGAGAAGTTGATCCTGAGTAATGACAAATGTATAATCCTAAATTTCGCTTGTTTCTTCGCACACGTCTTTTTTTTCCCGTTTTCTTCTTACGTGAATGCATCCTTTTCTAAAAGTGTTTATTTTGAGTCAAGAATTTTATAAAAGTAAGAAGAAAAAAAATTGTGCTGAGCTCCAAAACCCTCCCCGGGTCTAGCCTGCGAGCAAGGTCTCTCACTGCCCCACCCCACCCCACCCTCCCCCCAATCCCGGCAGCAAGAGACCTTGCACGCAGGCTAAACCCCCCTCTCTTTCCCCTTCCCTTCCCTTCCCTTCCCCCTCCCATCCCTCCGCCCTCTACCTATCTAGCTATCTACCTACCCCCCTGTACCTACCCCTCTACCTATCTACCTATCTATCTATCTATCTATCTATCTATCTACCTAACCGTCTACCTATTTACCTACCCCCCTCCCGCCTGGCCCCCTCTCCCAGCCCTACCCCCGGCCCGCCCCCGGGCCGGTGTACCAACTCCCGCTTCCCATACCCTTGCCAAGGCCTTTTTTCTTCCCTCTCCTCGCCCCAAGCCCTCCCAGATCCAAGCCGCGATTTTTGTCTTTTTTTTCCTTTTTCATGCTAATCAGGCGGGATTCGAACCCGTCACCTCTTTGTTTGCCAATTCATTACCAATTCAATGCTTATGCTAATTGCGCTATCCCGGCTCGGTTAGAAATTCAATGGTTTTTCTGTATGTTATTCATATGCAAATCAAATTCTTGCCCCTGATTGGCTGTTGAAAATAATGACATCATGAACCTTGGGTCCACGGGTCCCTGAGGTGCCACAGGTCCAAGAACCAAACAAACCAAAGTTTGGAAAACTGTAGCCTTCTCGGCTTTGCGAAAGCTTCCTTTTAATCACGATTCTTGTATCTTTCTGACCGCTGGTACATTTAAAAAAGCACTTAGCGCTTTCACGTTTTTTCCGACGGGCAATTTTGATTTTAGCTGAAGTTTTGTATAATATTGAAATACTTGAAATGTCCGTCGGTGCGTTTGCTTTCAGTCGGTGATCACAAGAAACAGTTTTTGTACGGTTAACAGTGATCAACATCAATTTACATTCTCGCTATATATCCTACCACTGAACAGTATCAATCATAAAAGGCTGAAAATAGAGGAAACTGCTCAGCAGCGAAAGACATTGTGATTTCTAGTCAAATTCTCCTCGTTAGCGCCAGATGAACGGTAAAGGAATGAGTATGGAGAATGTGCATGTTCATCTCACGCCATTTGCAAGTGTTCCTGTAACAAGCTAAATTGATCTTATAAATGAAAAACGCGAAGGTTATGTCACTTTTAATAGATTTGGAGCCAGCAATGTGACCCTTCAAAAACAAGAAAAAGCGTTCTTCTCTAACTAGGCAACTACAGTACCCTAGTCTGAATCTGGTACCCTTATAACTGCAATAGGAAATCTGCAAGTAACACTGTAAATCATACTAAAATGCTACCGATGCGACCAAAAACTTGTGATAGAATCGTGAAATCAGCCTAAAAAGATCAAAACAAGGTGATATCCTGCGTGTCCTAAGGCAGCCGAAAGACTTTTTTTCCACAGTGAAATATACTTACATCCTCTTACTTGAGACATCACAAGAGTCCCAGGGACATTTCCAGCAGATCTCCATCAGTTTCCAACTTGAACCAAAAGTCACTTGACAAGATGAACCAAACAAACATTGTTTGCCCGGCCTATTGACGATTAGTAATTCCATCAGGTCGTGTTTCTTTCGCAGGCAAGGTTAATTCAAGCTATTTCCAATCCAGTCTTAAAATCAGGCTGTTAAATGTCGCCAAGATCCAGAACCAATAAAGAAAATTCTCCAACTTCAGACGAAGACCAGTTTGCAACTTCATGGTCTGTTTATCCACTGCATTAAAGAAAAGGAACGTACTATAAGTAGACTGATTGGCGAAGTTGAATGCGGGAAAAAGCGTCCTGTGGGTCTCAAAGTGTGGAGAAGTTGATCCTGAGTAATGACAAATGTATAATCCTAAATTTCGCTTGTTTCTTCGCACACGTCTTTTTTTTCCCGTTTTTTTCTTACGTGAATGCATCCTTTTCTAAAAGTGTTTATTTTGAGTCAAGAATTTTATAAAAGTAAGAGGAAAAAAAATTGTGCTGAGCTCCAAAACTCTCCCCGGGTCTAGCCTGCGAGCAAGGTCTCTCACTGCCCCACCCCACCCCACCCTCCCCCCAATCCCGGCAGCAAGAGACCTTGCACGCAGGCTAAACCCCCCTCTCTTTCCCCTTCCCTTCCCTTCCCTTCCCTTCCCTTCCCTTCTCCCTCCCATCCCTCCGCCCTCTACCTATCTAGCTATCTACCTACCCCCCTGTACCTACCCCTCTACCTATCTACCTATCTATCTATCTATCTATCTATCTATCTACCTAACCGTCTACCTATCTACCTACCCCCCTCCCGCCTGGCCCCTTCTCCCAGCCCTACCCCCGGCCCGCCCCCGGGCCGGTGTACCAACTCCCGCTTCCCATACCCTTCCCAAGGCCTTTTTTCTTCCCTCTCCTCGCCCCAAGCCCTCCCAGATCCAAGCCGCGATTTTTGTCTTTTTTTTCCTTTTTCATGCTAATCAGGCGGGATTCGAACCCGTCACCTCTTTGTTTGCCAATTCATTACCAATTCAATGCTTATGCTAATTGCGCTATCCCGGCTCGGTTAGAAATTCAATGGTTTTTTTGTATGTTATTCATATGCAAATCAAATTCTTGCCCCTGATTGGCTGTTGAAAATAATGACATCATGAACCTTGGGTCCAGAGGTCCCTGAGGTGCCACAGGTCCAAGAACCAAAACAAACCAAAGTTTGGAAAACTGTAGCCTTCTCGGCTTTGCGAAAGCTTCCTTTTAATCACGATTCTTGTATCTTTCTGACCGCTGGTACATTTAAAAAAGCACTTAGCGCTTTCACGTTTTTTCCGACGGGCAATTTTGATTTTAGCTGAAGTTTTGTATAATATTGAAATACTTGAAATGTCCGTCGGTGCGTTTGCTTTCAGTCGGTGATCACAAGAAACAGTTTTTGTACGGTTAACAGTGATCAACATCAATTTACATTCTCGCTATATATCCTACCACTGAACAGTATCAATCATAAAAGGCTGAAAATAGAGGAAACTGCTCAGCAGCGAAAAACATTGTGATTTCTAGTCAAATTCTCCTCGTTAGCGCCAGATGAACGGTAAAGGAATGAGTATGGAGAATGTGCATGTTCATCTCACGCCATTTGCAAGTGTTCCTGTAACAAGCTAAATTGATCTTATAAATGAAAAACGCGAAGGTTATGTCACTTTTAATAGATTTGGAGCCAGCAATGTGACCCTTCAAAAACAAGAAAAAGCGTTCTTCTCTAACTAGGCAACTACAGTACCCTAGTCTGAATCTGGTACCCTTATAACTGCAATAGGAAATCTGCAAGTAACACTGTAAATCATACTAAAATGCTACCGATGCGACCAAAAACTTGTGATAGAATCGTGAAATCAGCCTAAAAAGATCAAAACAAGGTGATATCCTGCGTGTCCTAAGGCAGCCGAAAGACTTTTTTTCCACAGTGAAATATACTTACATCCTCTTACTTGAGACATCACAAGAGTCCCAGGGACATTTCCAGCAGATCTCCATCAGTTTCCAACTTGAACCAAAAGTCACTTGACAAGATGAACCAAACAAACATTGTTTGCCCGGCCTATTGACGATTAGTAATTCCATCAGGTCGTGTTTCTTTCGCAGGCAAGGTTAATTCAAGCTATTTCCAATCCAGTCTTAAAATCAGGCTGTTAAATGTCGCCAAGATCCAGAACCAATAAAGAAAATTCTCCAACTTCAGACGAAGACCAGTTTGCAACTTCATGGTCTGTTTATCCACTGCATTAAAGAAAAGGAACGTACTATAAGTAGACTGACTGGCGAAGTTGAATGCGGGAAAAAGCGTCCTGTGGGTCTCAAAGTGCGGAGAAGTTGATCCTGAGTAATGACAAATGTATAATCCTAAATTTCGCTTGTTTCTTCGCACACGTCTTTTTTTTCCCGTTTTTTTCTTACGTGAATGCATCCTTTTCTAAAAGTGTTTATTTTGAGTCAAGAATTTTATAAAAGTAAGAAGAAAAAAAATTGTGCTGAGCTCCAAAACCCTCCCCGGGTCTAGCCTGCGAGCAAGGTCTCTCACTGCCCCACCCCACCCCACCCTCCCCCCAATCCCGGCAGCAAGAGACCTTGCTCGCAGGCTAAACCCCCCTCTCTTTTCCCTTCCCTTCCCTTCCCTTCCCTTCCCTTCCCTTCCCTTCCCCCTCCCATCCCTCCGCCCTCTACCTATCTAGCTATCTACCTACCCCCCTGTACCTACCCCTCTACCTATCTACCTATCTATCTATCTATCTATCTATCTATCTATCTATCCATCTACCTAACCGTCTACCTATCTACCTACCCCCCTCCCGCCTGGCCCCTTCTCCCAGCCCTACCCCCGGCCCGCCCCCGGGCCGGTGTACCAACTCCCGCTTCCCATACCCTTCCCAAGGCCTTTTTTCTTCCCTCTCCTCGCCCCAAGCCCTCCCAGATCCAAGCCGCGATTTTTGTCTTTTTTTTCCTTTTTCATGCTAATCAGGCGGGATTCGAACCCGTCACCTCTTTGTTTGCCAATTCATTACCAATTCAATGCTTATGCTAATTGCGCTATCCCGGCTCGGTTAGAAATTCAATGGTTTTTTTGTATGTTATTCATATGCAAATCAAATTCTTGCCCCTGATTGGCTGTTGAAAATAATGACATCATGAACCTTGGGTCCAGAGGTCCCTGAGGTGCCACAGGTCCAAGAACCAAAACAAACCAAAGTTTGGAAAACTGTAGCCTTCTCGGCTTTGCGAAAGCTTCCTTTTAATCACGATTCTTGTATCTTTCTGACCGCTGGTACATTTAAAAAAGCACTTAGCGCTTTCACGTTTTTTCCGACGGGCAATTTTGATTTTAGCTGAAGTTTTGTATAATATTGAAATACTTGAAATGTCCGTCGGTGCGTTTGCTTTCAGTCGGTGATCACAAGAAACAGTTTTTGTACGGTTAACAGTGATCAACATCAATTTACATTCTCGCTATATATCCTACCACTGAACAGTATCAATCATAAAAGGCTGAAAATAGAGGAAACTGCTCAGCAGCGAAAGACATTGTGATTTCTAGTCAAATTCTCCTCGTTAGCGCCAGATGAACGGTAAAGGAATGAGTATGGAGAATGTGCATGTTCATCTCACGCCATTTGCAAGTGTTCCTGTAACAAGCTAAATTGATCTTATAAATGAAAAACGCGAAGGTTATGTCACTTTTAATAGATTTGGAGCCAGCAATGTGACCCTTCAAAAACAAGAAAAAGCGTTCTTCTCTAACTAGGCAACTACAGTACCCTAGTCTGAATCTGGTACCCTTATAACTGCAATAGGAAATCTGCAAGTAACACTGTAAATCATACTAAAATGCTACCGATGCGACCAAAAACTTGTGATAGAATCGTGAAATCAGCCTAAAAAGATCAAAACAAGGTGATATCCTGCGTGTCCTAAGGCAGCCGAAAGACTTTTTTTCCACAGTGAAATATACTTACATCCTCTTACTTGAGACATCACAAGAGTCCCAGGGACATTTCCAGCAGATCTCCATCAGTTTCCAACTTGAACCAAAAGTCACTTGACAAGATGAACCAAACAAACATTGTTTGCCCGGCCTATTGACGATTAGTAATTCCATCAGGTCGTGTTTCTTTCGCAGGCAAGGTTAATTCAAGCTATTTCCAATCCAGTCTTAAAATCAGGCTGTTAAATGTCGCCAAGATCCAGAACCAATAAAGAAAATTCTCCAACTTCAGACGAAGACCAGTTTGCAACTTCATGGTCTGTTTATCCACTGCATTAAAGAAAAGGAACGTACTATAAGTAGACTGATTGGCGAAGTTGAATGCGGGAAAAAGCGTCCTGTGGGTCTCAAAGTGTGGAGAAGTTGATCCTGAGTAATGACAAATGTATAATCCTAAATTTCGCTTGTTTCTTCGCACACGTCTTTTTTTTCCCGTTTTCTTCTTACGTGAATGCATCCTTTTCTAAAAGTGTTTATTTTGAGTCAAGAATTTTATAAAAGTAAGAAGAAAAAAAATTGTGCTGAGCTCCAAAACCCTCCCCGGGTCTAGCCTGCGAGCAAGGTCTCTCACTGCCCCACCCCACCCCACCCTCCCCCCAATCCCGGCAGCAAGAGACCTTGCTCGCAGGCTAAACCCCCCTCTCTTTTCCCTTCCCTTCCCTTCCCTTCCCTTCCCTTCCCTTCCCTTCCCTTCCCCCTCCCATCCCTCCGCCCTCTACCTATCTAGCTATCTACCTACCCCCCTGTACCTACCCCTCTACCTATCTACCTATCTATCTATCTATCTATCTATCTATCTATCTATCTATCCATCTACCTAACCGTCTACCTATCTACCTACCCCCCTCCCGCCTGGCCCCTTCTCCCAGCCCTACCCCCGGCCCGCCCCCGGGCCGGTGTACCAACTCCCGCTTCCCATACCCTTCCCAAGGCCTTTTTTCTTCCCTCTCCTCGCCCCAAGCCCTCCCAGATCCAAGCCGCGATTTTTGTCTTTTTTTTCCTTTTTCATGCTAATCAGGCGGGATTCGAACCCGTCACCTCTTTGTTTGCCAATTCATTACCAATTCAATGCTTATGCTAATTGCGCTATCCCGGCTCGGTTAGAAATTCAATGGTTTTTTTGTATGTTATTCATATGCAAATCAAATTCTTGCCCCTGATTGGCTGTTGAAAATAATGACATCATGAACCTTGGGTCCAGAGGTCCCTGAGGTGCCACAGGTCCAAGAACCAAAACAAACCAAAGTTTGGAAAACTGTAGCCTTCTCGGCTTTGCGAAAGCTTCCTTTTAATCACGATTCTTGTATCTTTCTGACCGCTGGTACATTTAAAAAAGCACTTAGCGCTTTCACGTTTTTTCCGACGGGCAATTTTGATTTTAGCTGAAGTTTTGTATAATATTGAAATACTTGAAATGTCCGTCGGTGCGTTTGCTTTCAGTCGGTGATCACAAGAAACAGTTTTTGTACGGTTAACAGTGATCAACATCAATTTACATTCTCGCTATATATCCTACCACTGAACAGTATCAATCATAAAAGGCTGAAAATAGAGGAAACTGCTCAGCAGCGAAAGACATTGTGATTTCTAGTCAAATTCTCCTCGTTAGCGCCAGATGAACGGTAAAGGAATGAGTATGGAGAATGTGCATGTTCATCTCACGCCATTTGCAAGTGTTCCTGTAACAAGCTAAATTGATCTTATAAATGAAAAACGCGAAGGTTATGTCACTTTTAATAGATTTGGAGCCAGCAATGTGACCCTTCAAAAACAAGAAAAAGCGTTCTTCTCTAACTAGGCAACTACAGTACCCTAGTCTGAATCTGGTACCCTTATAACTGCAATAGGAAATCTGCAAGTAACACTGTAAATCATACTAAAATGCTACCGATGCGACCAAAAACTTGTGATAGAATCGTGAAATCAGCCTAAAAAGATCAAAACAAGGTGATATCCTGCGTGTCCTAAGGCAGCCGAAAGACTTTTTTTCCACAGTGAAATATACTTACATCCTCTTACTTGAGACATCACAAGAGTCCCAGGGACATTTCCAGCAGATCTCCATCAGTTTCCAACTTGAACCAAAAGTCACTTGACAAGATGAACCAAACAAACATTGTTTGCCCGGCCTATTGACGATTAGTAATTCCATCAGGTCGTGTTTCTTTCGCAGGCAAGGTTAATTCAAGCTATTTCCAATCCAGTCTTAAAATCAGGCTGTTAAATGTCGCCAAGATCCAGAACCAATAAAGAAAATTCTCCAACTTCAGACGAAGACCAGTTTGCAACTTCATGGTCTGTTTATCCACTGCATTAAAGAAAAGGAACGTACTATAAGTAGACTGACTGGCGAAGTTGAATGCGGGAAAAAGCGTCCTGTGGGTCTCAAAGTGTGGAGAAGTTGATCCTGAGTAATGACAAATGTATAATCCTAAATTTCGCTTGTTTCTTCGCACACGTCTTTTTTTTCCCGTTTTTTTCTTACGTGAATGCATCCTTTTCTAAAAGTGTTTATTTTGAGTCAAGAATTTTATAAAAGTAAGAAGAAAAAAAATTGTGCTGAGCTCCAAAACCCTCCCCGGGTCTAGCCTGCGAGCAAGGTCTCTCACTGCCCCACCCCACCCCACCCTCCCCCCAATCCCGGCAGCAAGAGACCTTGCTCGCAGGCTAAACCCCCCTCTCTTTTCCCTTCCCTTCCCTTCCCTTCCCTTCCCTTCCCTTCCCTTCCCCCTCCCATCCCTCCGCCCTCTACCTATCTAGCTATCTACCTACCCCCCTGTACCTACCCCTCTACCTATCTACCTATCTATCTATCTATCTATCTATCTATCTATCTATCCATCTACCTAACCGTCTACCTATCTACCTACCCCCCTCCCGCCTGGCCCCTTCTCCCAGCCCTACCCCCGGCCCGCCCCCGGGCCGGTGTACCAACTCCCGCTTCCCATACCCTTCCCAAGGCATTTTTTCTTCCCTCTCCTCGCCCCAAGCCCTCCCAGATCCAAGCCGCGATTTTTGTCTTTTTTTTCCTTTTTCATGCTAATCAGGCGGGATTCGAACCCGTCACCTCTTTGTTTGCCAATTCATTACCAATTCAATGCTTATGCTAATTGCGCTATCCCGGCTCGGTTAGAAATTCAATGGTTTTTTTGTATGTTATTCATATGCAAATCAAATTCTTGCCCCTGATTGGCTGTTGAAAATAATGACATCATGAACCTTGGGTCCAGAGGTCCCTGAGGTGCCACAGGTCCAAGAACCAAAACAAACCAAAGTTTGGAAAACTGTAGCCTTCTCGGCTTTGCGAAAGCTTCCTTTTAATCACGATTCTTGTATCTTTCTGACCGCTGGTACATTTAAAAAAGCACTTAGCGCTTTCACGTTTTTTCCGACGGGCAATTTTGATTTTAGCTGAAGTTTTGTATAATATTGAAATACTTGAAATGTCCGTCGGTGCGTTTGCTTTCAGTCGGTGATCACAAGAAACAGTTTTTGTACGGTTAACAGTGATCAACATCAATTTACATTCTCGCTATATATCCTACCACTGAACAGTATCAATCATAAAAGGCTGAAAATAGAGGAAACTGCTCAGCAGCGAAAGACATTGTGATTTCTAGTCAAATTCTCCTCGTTAGCGCCAGATGAACGGTAAAGGAATGAGTATGGAGAATGTGCATGTTCATCTCACGCCATTTGCAAGTGTTCCTGTAACAAGCTAAATTGATCTTATAAATGAAAAACGCGAAGGTTATGTCACTTTTAATAGATTTGGAGCCAGCAATGTGACCCTTCAAAAACAAGAAAAAGCGTTCTTCTCTAACTAGGCAACTACAGTACCCTAGTCTGAATCTGGTACCCTTATAACTGCAATAGGAAATCTGCAAGTAACACTGTAAATCATACTAAAATGCTACCGATGCGACCAAAAACTTGCGATAGAATCGTGAAATCAGCCTAAAAAGATCAAAACAAGGTGATATCCTGCGTGTCCTAAGGCAGCCGAAAGACTTTTTTTCCACAGTGAAATATACTTACATCCTCTTACTTGAGACATCACAAGAGTCCCAGGGACATTTCCAGCAGATCTCCATCAGTTTCCAACTTGAACCAAAAGTCACTTGACAAGATGAACCAGACAAACATTGTTTGCCCGGCCTATTGACGATTAGTAATTCCATCAGGTCGTGTTTCTTTCGCAGGCAAGGTTAATTCAAGCTATTTCCAATCCAGTCTTAAAATCAGGCTGTTAAATGTCGCCAAGGTCCATAACCAATAAAGAAAATTCTCCAACTTCAGACGAAGACCAGTTTGCAACTTCATGGTCTGTTTATCCACTGCATTAAAGAAAAGGAACGTACTATAAGTAGACTGATTGGCGAAGTTGAATGCGGGAAAAAGCGTCCTGTGGGTCTCAAAGTGTGGAGAAGTTGATCCTGAGTAATGACAAATGTATAATCCTAAATTTCGCTTGTTTCTTCGCACACGTCTTTTTTTTCCCGTTTTTTTCTTACGTGAATGCATCCTTTTCTAAAAGTGTTTATTTTGAGTCAAGAATTTTATAAAAGTAAGAAGAAAAAAAATTGTGCTGAGCTCCAAAACCCTCCCCGGGTCTAGCCTGCGAGCAAGGTCTCTCACTGCCCCACCCCACCCCACCCTCCCCCCAATCCCGGCAGCGAGAGATTTTGCACGCAGGCTAAACCCCCCTCTCTTTCCCCTTCCCTTCCCTTCCCTTCCCTTCCCTTCCCTTCCCCCTCCCATCCCTCCGCCCTCTACCGATCTACCTATCTACCTACCCCCCTCTACCTACCCCTCTACCTATCTACCTATCTATCTATCTATCTATCTATCTATCTATCTACCTAACCTTCTACCTATCTACCTACCCCCCTCCCGCCTGGCCCCCTCTCCCAGCCCTACACCCGGCCCCCCCCCCCGGGCCGGTGTACCAACTCCCGCTTCCCATACCCTTGCCAAGGCCTTTTTTCTTCCCTCTCCTCGCCCCAAGCCCTCCCAGATCCAAGCCGCGATTTTTGTCTTTTTTTTCCTTTTTCATGCTAATCAGGCGGGATTCGAACCCGTCACCTCTTTGTTTGCCAATTCATTACCAATTCAATGCTTATGCTAATTGCGCTATCCCGGCTCGGTTAGAAATTCAATGGTTTTTTTGTATGTTATTCATATGCAAATCAAATTCTTGCCCCTGATTGGCTGTTGAAAATAATGACATCATGAACCTTGGGTCCAGAGGTCCCTGAGGTGCCACAGGTCCAAGAACCAAAACAAACCAAAGTTTGGAAAACTGTAGCCTTCTCGGCTTTGCGAAAGCTTCCTTTTAATCACGATTCTTGTATCTTTCTGACCGCTGGTACATTTAAAAAAGCACTTAGCGCTTTCACGTTTTCTCCGACGGGCAATTTTGATTTTAGCTGAAGTTTTGTATAATATTGAAATACTTGAAATGTCCGTCGGTGCGTTTGCTTTCAGTCGGTGATCACAAGAAACAGTTTTTGTACGGTTAACAGTGATCAACATCAATTTACATTCTCGCTATATATCCTACCACTGAACAGTATCAATCATAAAAGGCTGAAAATAGAGGAAACTGCTCAGCAGCGAAAGACATTGTGATTTCTAGTCAAATTCTCCTCGTTAGCGCCAGATGAACGGTAAAGGAATGAGTATGGAGAATGTGCATGTTCATCTCACGCCATTTGCAAGTGTTCCTGTAACAAGCTAAATTGATCTTATAAATGAAAAACGCGAAGGTTATGTCACTTTTAATAGATTTGGAGCCAGCAATGTGACCCTTCAAAAACAAGAAAAAGCGTTCTTCTCTAACTAGGCAACTACAGTACCCTAGTCTGAATCTGGTACCCTTATAACTGCAATAGGAAATCTGCAAGTAACACTGTAAATCATACTAAAATGCTACCGATGCGACCAAAAACTTGCGATAGAATCGTGAAATCAGCCTAAAAAGATCAAAACAAGGTGATATCCTGCGTGTCCTAAGGCAGCCGAAAGACTTTTTTTCCACAGTGAAATATACTTACATCCTCTTACTTGAGACATCACAAGAGTCCCAGGGACATTTCCAGCAGATCTCCATCAGTTTCCAACTTGAACCAAAAGTCACTTGACAAGATGAACCAGACAAACATTGTTTGCCCGGCCTATTGACGATTAGTAATTCCATCAGGTCGTGTTTCTTTCGCAGGCAAGGTTAATTCAAGCTATTTCCAATCCAGTCTTAAAATCAGGCTGTTAAATGTCGCCAAGGTCCATAACCAATAAAGAAAATTCTCCAACTTCAGACGAAGACCAGTTTGCAACTTCATGGTCTGTTTATCCACTGCATTAAAGAAAAGGAACGTACTATAAGTAGACTGATTGGCGAAGTTGAATGCGGGAAAAAGCGTCCTGTGGGTCTCAAAGTGTGGAGAAGTTGATCCTGAGTAATGACAAATGTATAATCCTAAATTTCGCTTGTTTCTTCGCACACGTCTTTTTTTTCCCGTTTTTTTCTTACGTGAATGCATCCTTTTCTAAAAGTGTTTATTTTGAGTCAAGAATTTTATAAAAGTAAGAAGAAAAAAAATTGTGCTGAGCTCCAAAACCCTCCCCGGGTCTAGCCTGCGAGCAAGGTCTCTCACTGCCCCACCCCACCCCACCCTCCCCCCAATCCCGGCAGCGAGAGATTTTGCACGCAGGCTAAACCCCCCTCTCTTTCCCCTTCCCTTCCCTTCCCTTCCCTTCCCTTCCCTTCCCCCTCCCATCCCTCCGCCCTCTACCGATCTACCTATCTACCTACCCCCCTCTACCTACCCCTCTACCTATCTACCTATCTATCTATCTATCTATCTATCTATCTATCTACCTAACCTTCTACCTATCTACCTACCCCCCTCCCGCCTGGCCCCCTCTCCCAGCCCTACACCCGGCCCCCCCCCCCGGGCCGGTGTACCAACTCCCGCTTCCCATACCCTTGCCAAGGCCTTTTTTCTTCCCTCTCCTCGCCCCAAGCCCTCCCAGATCCAAGCCGCGATTTTTGTCTTTTTTTTCCTTTTTCATGCTAATCAGGCGGGATTCGAACCCGTCACCTCTTTGTTTGCCAATTCATTACCAATTCAATGCTTATGCTAATTGCGCTATCCCGGCTCGGTTAGAAATTCAATGGTTTTTTTGTATGTTATTCATATGCAAATCAAATTCTTGCCCCTGATTGGCTGTTGAAAATAATGACATCATGAACCTTGGGTCCAGAGGTCCCTGAGGTGCCACAGGTCCAAGAACCAAAACAAACCAAAGTTTGGAAAACTGTAGCCTTCTCGGCTTTGCGAAAGCTTCCTTTTAATCACGATTCTTGTATCTTTCTGACCGCTGGTACATTTAAAAAAGCACTTAGCGCTTTCACGTTTTTTCCGACGGGCAATTTTGATTTTAGCTGAAGTTTTGTATAATATTGAAATACTTGAAATGTCCGTCGGTGCGTTTGCTTTCAGTCGGTGATCACAAGAAACAGTTTTTGTACGGTTAACAGTGATCAACATCAATTTACATTCTCGCTATATATCCTACCACTGAACAGTATCAATCATAAAAGGCTGAAAATAGAGGAAACTGCTCAGCAGCGAAAGACATTGTGATTTCTAGTCAAATTCTCCTCGTTAGCGCCAGATGAACGGTAAAGGAATGAGTATGGAGAATGTGCATGTTCATCTCACGCCATTTGCAAGTGTTCCTGTAACAAGCTAAATTGATCTTATAAATGAAAAACGCGAAGGTTATGTCACTTTTAATAGATTTGGAGCCAGCAATGTGACCCTTCAAAAACAAGAAAAAGCGTTCTTCTCTAACTAGGCAACTACAGTACCCTAGTCTGAATCTGGTACCCTTATAACTGCAATAGGAAATCTGCAAGTAACACTGTAAATCATACTAAAATGCTACCGATGCGACCGAAAACTTGTGATAGAATCGTGAAATCAGCCTAAAAAGATCAAAACAAGGTGATATCCTGCGTGTCCTAAGGCAGCCGAAAGACTTTTTTTCCACAGTGAAATATACTTACATCCTCTTACTTGAGACATCACAAGAGTCCCAGGGACATTTCCAGCAGATCTCCATCAGTTTCCAACTTGAACCAAAAGTCACTTGACAAGATGAACCAGACAAACATTGTTTGCCCGGCCTATTGACGATTAGTAATTCCATCAGGTCGTGTTTCTTTCGCAGGCAAGGTTAATTCAAGCTATTTCCAATCCAGTCTTAAAATCAGGCTGTTAAATGTCGCCAAGGTCCATAACCAATAAAGAAAATTCTCCAACTTCAGACGAAGACCAGTTTGCAACTTCATGGTCTGTTTATCCACTGCATTAAAGAAAAGGAACGTACTATAAGTAGACTGATTGGCGAAGTTGAATGCGGGAAAAAGCGTCCTGTGGGTCTCAAAGTGTGGAGAAGTTGATCCTGAGTAATGACAAATGTATAATCCTAAATTTCGCTTGTTTCTTCGCACACGTCTTTTTTTTCCCGTTTTTTTCTTACGTGAATGCATCCTTTTCTAAAAGTGTTTATTTTGAGTCAAGAATTTTATAAAAGTAAGAAGAAAAAAAATTGTGCTGAGCTCCAAAACCCTCCCCGGGTCTAGCCTGCGAGCAACGTCTCTCACTGCCCCACCCCACCCCACCCTCCCCCCAATCCCGGCAGCGAGAGATTTTGCACGCAGGCTAAACCCCCCTCTCTTTCCCCTTCCCTTCCCTTCCCTTCCCTTCCCTTCCCTTCCCCCTCCCATCCCTCCGCCCTCTACCGATCTACCTATCTACCTACCCCCCTCTACCTACCCCTCTACCTATCTACCTATCTATCTATCTATCTATCTATCTATCTATCTACCTAACCTTCTACCTATCTACCTACCCCCCTCCCGCCTGGCCCCCTCTCCCAGCCCTACACCCGGCCCCCCCCCCCCGGGCCGGTGTACCAACTCCCGCTTCCCATACCCTTGCCAAGGCCTTTTTTCTTCCCTCTCCTCGCCCCAAGCCCTCCCAGATCCAAGCCGCGATTTTTGTCTTTTTTTTCCTTTTTCATGCTAATCAGGCGGGATTCGAACCCGTCACCTCTTTGTTTGCCAATTCATTACCAATTCAATGCTTATGCTAATTGCGCTATCCCGGCTCGGTTAGAAATTCAATGGTTTTTTTGTATGTTATTCATATGCAAATCAAATTCTTGCCCCTGATTGGCTGTTGAAAATAATGACATCATGAACCTTGGGTCCAGAGGTCCCTGAGGTGCCACAGGTCCAAGAACCAAAACAAACCAAAGTTTGGAAAACTGTAGCCTTCTCGGCTTTGCGAAAGCTTCCTTTTAATCACGATTCTTGTATCTTTCTGACCGCTGGTACATTTAAAAAAGCACTTAGCGCTTTCACGTTTTTTCCGACGGGCAATTTTGATTTTAGCTGAAGTTTTGTATAATATTGAAATACTTGAAATGTCCGTCGGTGCGTTTGCTTTCAGTCGGTGATCACAAGAAACAGTTTTTGTACGGTTAACAGTGATCAACATCAATTTACATTCTCGCTATATATCCTACCACTGAACAGTATCAATCATAAAAGGCTGAAAATAGAGGAAACTGCTCAGCAGCGAAAGACATTGTGATTTCTAGTCAAATTCTCCTCGTTAGCGCCAGATGAACGGTAAAGGAATGAGTATGGAGAATGTGCATGTTCATCTCACGCCATTTGCAAGTGTTCCTGTAACAAGCTAAATTGATCTTATAAATGAAAAACGCGAAGGTTATGTCACTTTTAATAGATTTGGAGCCAGCAATGTGACCCTTCAAAAACAAGAAAAAGCGTTCTTCTCTAACTAGGCAACTACAGTACCCTAGTCTGAATCTGGTACCCTTATAACTGCAATAGGAAATCTGCAAGTAACACTGTAAATCATACTAAAATGCTACCGATGCGACCGAAAACTTGTGATAGAATCGTGAAATCAGCCTAAAAAGATCAAAACAAGGTGATATCCTGCGTGTCCTAAGGCAGCCGAAAGACTTTTTTTCCACAGTGAAATATACTTACATCCTCTTACTTGAGACATCACAAGAGTCCCAGGGACATTTCCAGCAGATCTCCATCAGTTTCCAACTTGAACCAAAAGTCACTTGACAAGATGAACCAGACAAACATTGTTTGCCCGGCCTATTGACGATTAGTAATTCCATCAGGTCGTGTTTCTTTCGCAGGCAAGGTTAATTCAAGCTATTTCCAATCCAGTCTTAAAATCAGGCTGTTAAATGTCGCCAAGGTCCATAACCAATAAAGAAAATTCTCCAACTTCAGACGAAGACCAGTTTGCAACTTCATGGTCTGTTTATCCACTGCATTAAAGAAAAGGAACGTACTATAAGTAGACTGACTGGCGAAGTTGAATGCGGGAAAAAGCGTCCTGTGGGTCTCAAAGTGCGGAGAAGTTGATCCTGAGTAATGACAAATGTATAATCCTAAATTTCGCTTGTTTCTTCGCACACGTCTTTTTTTTCCCGTTTTCTTCTTACGTGAATGCATCCTTTTCTAAAAGTGTTTATTTTGAGTCAAGAATTTTATAAAAGTAAGAAGAAAAAAAATTGTGCTGAGCTCCAAAACCCTCCCCGGGTCTAGCCTGCGAGCAAGGTCTCTCACTGCCCCACCCCACCCCACCCTCCCCCCAATCCCGGCAGCAAGAGACCTTGCTCGCAGGCTAAACCCCCCTCTCTTTCCCCTTCCCTTCCCTTCCCTTCCCTTCCCTTCCCCCTCCCATCCCTCCGCCCTCTACCTATCTAGCTATCTACCTACCCCCCTGTACCTACCCCTCTACCTATCTACCTATCTATCTATCTATCTATCTACCTAACCGTCTACCTATCTACCTACCCCCCTCCCGCCTGGCCCCCTCTCCCAGCCCTACCCCCGGCCCGCCCCCGGGCCGGTGTACCAACTCCCGCTTCCCATACCCTTGCCAAGGCCTTTTTTCTTCCCTCTCCTCGCCCCAAGCCCTCCCAGATCCAAGCCGCGATTTTTGTCTTTTTTTTCCTTTTTCATGCTAATCAGGCGGGATTCGAACCCGTCACCTCTTTGTTTGCCAATTCATTACCAATTCAATGCTTATGCTAATTGCGCTATCCCGGCTCGGTTAGAAATTCAATGGTTTTTTTGTATGTTATTCATATGCAAATCAAATTCTTGCCCCTGATTGGCTGTTGAAAATAATGACATCATGAACCTTGGGTCCAGAGGTCCCTGAGGTGCCACAGGTCCAAGAACCAAAACAAACCAAAGTTTGGAAAACTTTAGCCTTCTCGGCTTTGCGAAAGCTTCCTTTTAATCACGATTCTTGTATCTTTCTGACCGCTGGTACATTTAAAAAAGCACTTAGCGCTTTCACGTTTTTTCCGACGGGCAATTTTGATTTTAGCTGAAGTTTTGTATAATATTGAAATACTTGAAATGTCCGTCGGTGCGTTTGCTTTCAGTCGGTGATCACAAGAAACAGTTTTTGTACGGTTAACAGTGATCAACATCAATTTACATTCTCGCTATATATCCTACCACTGAACAGTATCAATCATAAAAGGCTGAAAATAGAGGAAACTGCTCAGCAGCGAAAGACATTGTGATTTCTAGTCAAATTCTCCTCGTTAGCGCCAGATGAACGGTAAAGGAATGAGTATGGAGAATGTGCATGTTCATCTCACGCCATTTGCAAGTGTTCCTGTAACAAGCTAAATTGATCTTATAAATGAAAAACGCGAAGGTTATGTCACTTTTAATAGATTTGGAGCCAGCAATGTGACCCTTCAAAAACAAGAAAAAGCGTTCTTCTCTAACTAGGCAACTACAGTACCCTAGTCTGAATCTGGTACCCTTATAACTGCAATAGGAAATCTGCAAGTAACACTGTAAATCATACTAAAATGCTACCGATGCGACCAAAAACTTGTGATAGAATCGTGAAATCAGCCTAAAAAGATCAAAACAAGGTGATATCCTGCGTGTCCTAAGGCAGCCGAAAGACTTTTTTTCCACAGTGAAATATACTTACATCCTCTTACTTGAGACATCACAAGAGTCCCAGGGACATTTCCAGCAGATCTCCATCAGTTTCCAACTTGAACCAAAAGTCACTTGACAAGATGAACCAAACAAACATTGTTTGCCCGGCCTATTGACGATTAGTAATTCCATCAGGTCGTGTTTCTTTCGCAGGCAAGGTTAATTCAAGCTATTTCCAATCCAGTCTTAAAATCAGGCTGTTAAATGTCGCCAAGGTCCATAACCAATAAAGAAAATTCTCCAACTTCAGACGAAGACCAGTTTGCAACTTCATGGTCTGTTTATCCACTGCATTAAAGAAAAGGAACGTACTATAAGTAGACTGACTGGCGAAGTTGAATGCGGGAAAAAGCGTCCTGTGGGTCTCAAAGTGCGGAGAAGTTGATCCTGAGTAATGACAAATGTATAATCCTAAATTTCGCTTGTTTCTTCGCACACGTCTTTTTTTTCCCGTTTTCTTCTTACGTGAATGCATCCTTTTCTAAAAGTGTTTATTTTGAGTCAAGAATTTTATAAAAGTAAGAAGAAAAAAAATTGTGCTGAGCTCCAAAACCCTCCCCGGGTCTAGCCTGCGAGCAACGTCTCTCACTGCCCCACCCCACCCCACCCTCCCCCCAATCCCGGCAGCAAGAGACCTTGCTCGCAGGCTAAACCCCCCTCTCTTTCACCTTCCCTTCCCTTCCCTTCCCTTCCCCCTCCCATCCCTCCGCCCTCTACCTATCTAGCTATCTACCTACCCCCCTGTACCTACCCCTCTACCTATCTACCTATCTATCTATCTATCTATCTATCTATCTACCTAACCGTCTACCTATTTACCTACCCCCCTCCCGCCTGGCCCCCTCTCCCAGCCCTACCCCCGGCCCGCCCCCGGGCCGGTGTACCAACTCCCGCTTCCCATACCCTTGCCAAGGCCTTTTTTCTTCCCTCTCCTCGCCCCAAGCCCTCCCAGATCCAAGCCGCGATTTTTGTCTTTTTTTTCCTTTTTCATGCTAATCAGGCGGGATTCGAACCCGTCACCTCTTTGTTTGCCAATTCATTACCAATTCAATGCTTATGCTAATTGCGCTATCCCGGCTCGGTTAGAAATTCAATGGTTTTTCTGTATGTTATTCATATGCAAATCAAATTCTTGCCCCTGATTGGCTGTTGAAAATAATGACATCATGAACCTTGGGTCCACGGGTCCCTGAGGTGCCACAGGTCCAAGAACCAAAACAAACCAAAGTTTGGAAAACTGTAGCCTTCTCGGCTTTGCGAAAGCTTCCTTTTAATCACGATTCTTGTATCTTTCTGACCGCTGGTACATTTAAAAAAGCACTTAGCGCTTTCACGTTTTTTCCGACGGGCAATTTTGATTTTAGCTGAAGTTTTGTATAATATTGAAATACTTGAAATGTCCGTCGGTGCGTTTGCTTTCAGTCGGTGATCACAAGAAACAGTTTTTGTACGGTTAACAGTGATCAACATCAATTTACATTCTCGCTATATATCCTACCACTGAACAGTATCAATCATAAAAGGCTGAAAATAGAGGAAACTGCTCAGCAGCGAAAGACATTGTGATTTCTAGTCAAATTCTCCTCGTTAGCGCCAGATGAACGGTAAAGGAATGAGTATGGAGAATGTGCATGTTCATCTCACGCCATTTGCAAGTGTTCCTGTAACAAGCTAGATTGATCTTATAAATGAAAAACGCGAAGGTTATGTCACTTTTAATAGATTTGGAGCCAGCAATGTGACCCTTCAAAAACAAGAAAAAGCGTTCTTCTCTAACTAGGCAACTACAGTACCCTAGTCTGAATCTGGTACCCTTATAACTGCAATAGGAAATCTGCAAGTAACACTGTAAATCATACTAAAATGCTACCGATGCGACCAAAAACTTGTGATAGAATCGTGAAATCAGCCTAAAAAGATCAAAACAAGGTGATATCCTGCGTGTCCTAAGGCAGCCGAAAGACTTTTTTTCCACAGTGAAATATACTTACATCCTCTTACTTGAGACATCACAAGAGTCCCAGGGACATTTCCAGCAGATCTCCATCAGTTTCCAACTTGAACCAAAAGTCACTTGACAAGATGAACCAAACAAACATTGTTTGCCCGGCCTATTGACGATTAGTAATTCCATCAGGTCGTGTTTCTTTCGCAGGCAAGGTTAATTCAAGCTATTTCCAATCCAGTCTTAAAATCAGGCTGTTAAATGTCGCCAAGATCCAGAACCAATAAAGAAAATTCTCCAACTTCAGACGAAGACCAGTTTGCAACTTCATGGTCTGTTTATCCACTGCATTAAAGAAAAGGAACGTACTATAAGTAGACTGATTGGCGAAGTTGAATGCGGGAAAAAGCGTCCTGTGGGTCTCAAAGTGTGGAGAAGTTGATCCTGAGTAATGACAAATGTATAATCCTAAATTTCGCTTGTTTCTTCGCACACGTCTTTTTTTTCCCGTTTTTTTCTTACGTGAATGCATCCTTTTCTAAAAGTGTTTATTTTGAGTCAAGAATTTTATAAAAGTAAGAAGAAAAAAAATTGTGCTGAGCTCCAAAACTCTCCCCGGGTCTAGCCTGCGAGCAAGGTCTCTCACTGCCCCACCCCACCCCACCCTCCCCCCAATCCCGGCAGCAAGAGACCTTGCACGCAGGCTAAACCCCCCTCTCTTTCCCCTTCCCTTCCCTTCCCTTCCCTTCCCTTCCCTTCTCCCTCCCATCCCTCCGCCCTCTACCTATCTAGCTATCTACCTACCCCCCTGTACCTACCCCTCTACCTATCTACCTATCTATCTATCTATCTATCTATCTACCTAACCGTCTACCTATCTACCTACCCCGCTCCCGCCTGGCCCCTTCTCCCAGCCCTACCCCCGGCCCGCCCCCGGGCCGGTGTACCAACTCCCGCTTCCCATACCCTTCCCAAGGCCTTTTTTCTTCCCTCTCCTCGCCCCAAGCCCTCCCAGATCCAAGCCGCGATTTTTGTCTTTTTTTTCCTTTTTCATGCTAATCAGGCGGGATTCGAACCCGTCACCTCTTTGTTTGCCAATTCATTACCAATTCAATGCTTATGCTAATTGCGCTATCCCGGCTCGGTTAGAAATTCAATGGTTTTTTTGTATGTTATTCATATGCAAATCAAATTCTTGCCCCTGATTGGCTGTTGAAAATAATGACATCATGAACCTTGGGTCCAGAGGTCCCTGAGGTGCCACAGGTCCAAGAACCAAAACAAACCAAAGTTTGGAAAACTGTAGCCTTCTCGGCTTTGCGAAAGCTTCCTTTTAATCACGATTCTTGTATCTTTCTGACCGCTGGTACATTTAAAAAAGCACTTAGCGCTTTCACGTTTTTTCCGACGGGCAATTTTGATTTTAGCTGAAGTTTTGTATAATATTGAAATACTTGAAATGTCCGTCGGTGCGTTTGCTTTCAGTCGGTGATCACAAGAAACAGTTTTTGTACGGTTAACAGTGATCAACATCAATTTACATTCTCGCTATATATCCTACCACTGAACAGTATCAATCATAAAAGGCTGAAAATAGAGGAAACTGCTCAGCAGCGAAAAACATTGTGATTTCTAGTCAAATTCTCCTCGTTAGCGCCAGATGAACGGTAAAGGAATGAGTATGGAGAATGTGCATGTTCATCTCACGCCATTTGCAAGTGTTCCTGTAACAAGCTAAATTGATCTTATAAATGAAAAACGCGAAGGTTATGTCACTTTTAATAGATTTGGAGCCAGCAATGTGACCCTTCAAAAACAAGAAAAAGCGTTCTTCTCTAACTAGGCAACTACAGTACCCTAGTCTGAATCTGGTACCCTTATAACTGCAATAGGAAATCTGCAAGTAACACTGTAAATCATACTAAAATGCTACCGATGCGACCAAAAACTTGTGATAGAATCGTGAAATCAGCCTAAAAAGATCAAAACAAGGTGATATCCTGCGTGTCCTAAGGCAGCCGAAAGACTTTTTTTCCACAGTGAAATATACTTACATCCTCTTACTTGAGACATCACAAGAGTCCCAGGGACATTTCCAGCAGATCTCCATCAGTTTCCAACTTGAACCAAAAGTCACTTGACAAGATGAACCAAACAAACATTGTTTGCCCGGCCTATTGACGATTAGTAATTCCATCAGGTCGTGTTTCTTTCGCAGGCAAGGTTAATTCAAGCTATTTCCAATCCAGTCTTAAAATCAGGCTGTTAAATGTCGCCAAGATCCAGAACCAATAAAGAAAATTCTCCAACTTCAGACGAAGACCAGTTTGCAACTTCATGGTCTGTTTATCCACTGCATTAAAGAAAAGGAACGTACTATAAGTAGACTGACTGGCGAAGTTGAATGCGGGAAAAAGCGTCCTGTGGGTCTCAAAGTGCGGAGAAGTTGATCCTGAGTAATGACAAATGTATAATCCTAAATTTCGCTTGTTTCTTCGCACACGTCTTTTTTTTCCCGTTTTTTTCTTACGTGAATGCATCCTTTTCTAAAAGTGTTTATTTTGAGTCAAGAATTTTATAAAAGTAAGAAGAAAAAAAATTGTGCTGAGCTCCAAAACCCTCCCCGGGTCTAGCCTGCGAGCAAGGTCTCTAACTGCCCCACCCCACCCCACCCTCCCCCCAATCCCGGCAGCAAGAGACCTTGCTCGCAGGCTAAACCCCCCTCTCTTTTCCCTTCCCTTCCCTTCCCTTCCCTTCCCTTCCCTTCCCTTCCCCCTCCCATCCCTCCGCCCTCTACCTATCTAGCTATCTACCTACCCCCCTGTACCTACCCCTCTACCTATCTACCTATCTATCTATCTATCTATCTATCTATCTATCCATCTACCTAACCGTCTACCTATCTACCTACCCCCCTCCCGCCTGGCCCCTTCTCCCAGCCCTACCCCCGGCCCGCCCCCGGGCCGGTGTACCAACTCCCGCTTCCCATACCCTTCCCAAGGCCTTTTTTCTTCCCTCTCCTCGCCCCAAGCCCTCCCAGATCCAAGCCGCGATTTTTGTCTTTTTTTTCCTTTTTCATGCTAATCAGGCGGGATTCGAACCCGTCACCTCTTTGTTTGCCAATTCATTACCAATTCAATGCTTATGCTAATTGCGCTATCCCGGCTCGGTTAGAAATTCAATGGTTTTTTTGTATGTTATTCATATGCAAATCAAATTCTTGCCCCTGATTGGCTGTTGAAAATAATGACATCATGAACCTTGGGTCCAGAGGTCCCTGAGGTGCCACAGGTCCAAGAACCAAAACAAACCAAAGTTTGGAAAACTGTAGCCTTCTCGGCTTTGCGAAAGCTTCCTTTTAATCACGATTCTTGTATCTTTCTGACCGCTGGTACATTTAAAAAAGCACTTAGCGCTTTCACGTTTTTTCCGACGGGCAATTTTGATTTTAGCTGAAGTTTTGTATAATATTGAAATACTTGAAATGTCCGTCGGTGCGTTTGCTTTCAGTCGGTGATCACAAGAAACAGTTTTTGTACGGTTAACAGTGATCAACATCAATTTACATTCTCGCTATATATCCTACCACTGAACAGTATCAATCATAAAAGGCTGAAAATAGAGGAAACTGCTCAGCAGCGAAAGACATTGTGATTTCTAGTCAAATTCTCCTCGTTAGCGCCAGATGAACGGTAAAGGAATGAGTATGGAGAATGTGCATGTTCATCTCACGCCATTTGCAAGTGTTCCTGTAACAAGATAAATTGATCTTATAAATGAAAAACGCGAAGGTTATGTCACTTTTAATAGATTTGGAGCCAGCAATGTGACCCTTCAAAAACAAGAAAAAGCGTTCTTCTCTAACTAGGCAACTACAGTACCCTAGTCTGAATCTGGTACCCTTATAACTGCAATAGGAAATCTGCAAGTAACACTGTAAATCATACTAAAATGCTACCGATGCGACCAAAAACTTGCGATAGAATCGTGAAATCAGCCTAAAAAGATCAAAACAAGGTGATATCCTGCGTGTCCTAAGGCAGCCGAAAGACTTTTTTTCCACAGTGAAATATACTTACATCCTCTTACTTGAGACATCACAAGAGTCCCAGGGTCATTTCCAGCAGATCTCCATCAGTTTCCAACTTGAACCAAAAGTCACTTGACAAGATGAACCAGACAAACATTGTTTGCCCGGCCTATTGACGATTAGTAATTCCATCAGGTCGTGTTTCTTTCGCAGGCAAGGTTAATTCAAGCTATTTCCAATCCAGTCTTAAAATCAGGCTGTTAAATGTCGCCAAGGTCCATAACCAATAAAGAAAATTCTCCAACTTCAGACGAAGACCAGTTTGCAACTTCATGGTCTGTTTATCCACTGCATTAAAGAAAAGGAACGTACTATAAGTAGACTGATTGGCGAAGTTGAATGCGGGAAAAAGCGTCCTGTGGGTCTCAAAGTGTGGAGAAGTTGATCCTGAGTAATGACAAATGTATAATCCTAAATTTCGCTTGTTTCTTCGCACACGTCTTTTTTTTCCCGTTTTTTTCTTACGTGAATGCATCCTTTTCTAAAAGTGTTTATTTTGAGTCAAGAATTTTATAAAAGTAAGAAGAAAAAAAATTGTGCTGAGCTCCAAAACCCTCCCCGGGTCTAGCCTGCGAGCAAGGTCTCTCACTGCCCCACCCCACCCCACCCTCCCCCCAATCCCGGCAGCGAGAGATTTTGCACGCAGGCTAAACCCCCCTCTCTTTCCCCTTCCCTTTCCTTCCCTTCCCTTCCCTTCCCTTCCCCCTCCCATCCCTCCGCCCTCTACCGATCTACCTATCTACCTACCCCCCTCTACCTACCCCTCTACCTATCTACCTATCTATCTATCTATCTATCTATCTATCTATCTACCTAACCTTCTACCTATCTACCTACCCCCCTCCCGCCTGGCCCCCTCTCCCAGCCCTACACCCGGCCCCCCCCCCCGGGCCGGTGTACCAACTCCCGCTTCCCATACCCTTGCCAAGGCCTTTTTTCTTCCCTCTCCTCGCCCCAAGCCCTCCCAGATCCAAGCCGCGATTTTTGTCTTTTTTTTCCTTTTTCATGCTAATCAGGCGGGATTCGAACCCGTCACCTCTTTGTTTGCCAATTCATTACCAATTCAATGCTTATGCTAATTGCGCTATCCCGGCTCGGTTAGAAATTCAATGGTTTTTTTGTATGTTATTCATATGCAAATCAAATTCTTGCCCCTGATTGGCTGTTGAAAATAATGACATCATGAACCTTGGGTCCAGAGGTCCCTGAGGTGCCACAGGTCCAAGAACCAAAACAAACCAAAGTTTGGAAAACTGTAGCCTTCTCGGCTTTGCGAAAGCTTCCTTTTAATCACGATTCTTGTATCTTTCTGACCGCTGGTACATTTAAAAAAGCACTTAGCGCTTTCACGTTTTTTCCGACGGGCAATTTTGATTTTAGCTGAAGTTTTGTATAATATTGAAATACTTGAAATGTCCGTCGGTGCGTTTGCTTTCAGTCGGTGATCACAAGAAACAGTTTTTGTACGGTTAACAGTGATCAACATCAATTTACATTCTCGCTATATATCCTACCACTGAACAGTATCAATCATAAAAGGCTGAAAATAGAGGAAACTGCTCAGCAGCGAAAGACATTGTGATTTCTAGTCAAATTCTCCTCGTTAGCGCCAGATGAACGGTAAAGGAATGAGTATGGAGAATGTGCATGTTCATCTCACGCCATTTGCAAGTGTTCCTGTAACAAGCTAAATTGATCTTATAAATGAAAAACGCGAAGGTTATGTCACTTTTAATAGATTTGGAGCCAGCAATGTGACCCTTCAAAAACAAGAAAAAGCGTTCTTCTCTAACTAGGCAACTACAGTACCCTAGTCTGAATCTGGTACCCTTATAACTGCAATAGGAAATCTGCAAGTAACACTGTAAATCATACTAAAATGCTACCGATGCGACCAAAAACTTGCGATAGAATCGTGAAATCAGCCTAAAAAGATCAAAACAAGGTGATATCCTGCGTGTCCTAAGGCAGCCGAAAGACTTTTTTTCCACAGTGAAATATACTTACATCCTCTTACTTGAGACATCACAAGAGTCCCAGGGACATTTCCAGCAGATCTCCATCAGTTTCCAACTTGAACCAAAAGTCACTTGACAAGATGAACCAGACAAACATTGTTTGCCCGGCCTATTGACGATTAGTAATTCCATCAGGTCGTGTTTCTTTCGCAGGCAAGGTTAATTCAAGCTATTTCCAATCCAGTCTTAAAATCAGGCTGTTAAATGTCGCCAAGGTCCATAACCAATAAAGAAAATTCTCCAACTTCAGACGAAGACCAGTTTGCAACTTCATGGTCTGTTTATCCACTGCATTAAAGAAAAGGAACGTACTATAAGTAGACTGATTGGCGAAGTTGAATGCGGGAAAAAGCGTCCTGTGGGTCTCAAAGTGTGGAGAAGTTGATCCTGAGTAATGACAAATGTATAATCCTAAATTTCGCTTGTTTCTTCGCACACGTCTTTTTTTTCCCGTTTTTTTCTTACGTGAATGCATCCTTTTCTAAAAGTGTTTATTTTGAGTCAAGAATTTTATAAAAGTAAGAAGAAAAAAAATTGTGCTGAGCTCCAAAACCCTCCCCGGGTCTAGCCTGCGAGCAAGGTCTCTCACTGCCCCACCCCACCCCACCCTCCCCCCAATCCCGGCAGCAAGAGACCTTGCACGCAGGCTAAACCCCCCTCTCTTTCCCCTTCCCTTCCCTTCCCTTCCCTTCCCTTCCCTTCCCCCTCCCATCCCTCCGCCCTCTACCGATCTACCTATCTACCTACCCCCCTCTACCTACCCCTCTACCTATCTACCTATCTATCTATCTATCTATCTATCTATCTATCTACCTAACCTTCTACCTATCTACCTACCCCCCTCCCGCCTGGCCCCCTCTCCCAGCCCTACACCCGGCCCCCCCCCCCGGGCCGGTGTACCAACTCCCGCTTCCCATACCCTTGCCAAGGCCTTTTTTCTTCCCTCTCCTCGCCCCAAGCCCTCCCAGATCCAAGCCGCGATTTTTGTCTTTTTTTTCCTTTTTCATGCTAATCAGGCGGGATTCGAACCCGTCACCTCTTTGTTTGCCAATTCATTACCAATTCAATGCTTATGCTAATTGCGCTATCCCGGCTCGGTTAGAAATTCAATGGTTTTTTTGTATGTTATTCATATGCAAATCAAATTCTTGCCCCTGATTGGCTGTTGAAAATAATGACATCATGAACCTTGGGTCCAGAGGTCCCTGAGGTGCCACAGGTCCAAGAACCAAAACAAACCAAAGTTTGGAAAACTTTAGCCTTCTCGGCTTTGCGAAAGCTTCCTTTTAATCACGATTCTTGTATCTTTCTGACCGCTGGTACATTTAAAAAAGCACTTAGCGCTTTCACGTTTTTTCCGACGGGCAATTTTGATTTTAGCTGAAGTTTTGTATAATATTGAAATACTTGAAATGTCCGTCGGTGCGTTTGCTTTCAGTCGGTGATCACAAGAAACAGTTTTTGTACGGTTAACAGTGATCAACATCAATTTACATTCTCGCTATATATCCTACCACTGAACAGTATCAATCATAAAAGGCTGAAAATAGAGGAAACTGCTCAGCAGCGAAAGACATTGTGATTTCTAGTCAAATTCTCCTCGTTAGCGCCAGATGAACGGTAAAGGAATGAGTATGGAGAATGTGCATGTTCATCTCACGCCATTTGCAAGTGTTCCTGTAACAAGCTAAATTGATCTTATAAATGAAAAACGCGAAGGTTATGTCACTTTTAATAGATTTGGAGCCAGCAATGTGACCCTTCAAAAACAAGAAAAAGCGTTCTTCTCTAACTAGGCAACTACAGTACCCTAGTCTGAATCTGGTACCCTTATAACTGCAATAGGAAATCTGCAAGTAACACTGTAAATCATACTAAAATGCTACCGATGCGACCGAAAACTTGTGATAGAATCGTGAAATCAGCCTAAAAAGATCAAAACAAGGTGATATCCTGCGTGTCCTAAGGCAGCCGAAAGACTTTTTTTCCACAGTGAAATATACTTACATCCTCTTACTTGAGACATCACAAGAGTCCCAGGGACATTTCCAGCAGATCTCCATCAGTTTCCAACTTGAACCAAAAGTCACTTGACAAGATGAACCAGACAAACATTGTTTGCCCGGCCTATTGACGATTAGTAATTCCATCAGGTCGTGTTTCTTTCGCAGGCAAGGTTAATTCAAGCTATTTCCAATCCAGTCTTAAAATCAGGCTGTTAAATGTCGCCAAGGTCCATAACCAATAAAGAAAATTCTCCAACTTCAGACGAAGACCAGTTTGCAACTTCATGGTCTGTTTATCCACTGCATTAAAGAAAAGGAACGTACTATAAGTAGACTGACTGGCGAAGTTGAATGCGGGAAAAAGCGTCCTGTGGGTCTCAAAGTGCGGAGAAGTTGATCCTGAGTAATGACAAATGTATAATCCTAAATTTCGCTTGTTTCTTCGCACACGTCTTTTTTTTCCCGTTTTCTTCTTACGTGAATGCATCCTTTTCTAAAAGTGTTTATTTTGAGTCAAGAATTTTATAAAAGTAAGAAGAAAAAAAATTGTGCTGAGCTCCAAAACCCTCCCCGGGTCTAGCCTGCGAGCAAGGTCTCTCACTGCCCCACCCCACCCCACCCTCCCCCCAATCCCGGCAGCAAGAGACCTTGCTCGCAGGCTAAACCCCCCTCTCTTTCCCCTTCCCTTCCCTTCCCTTCCCTTCCCCCTCCCATCCCTCCGCCCTCTACCTATCTAGCTATCTACCTACCCCCCTGTACCTACCCCTCTACCTATCTACCTATCTATCTATCTATCTATCTACCTAACCGTCTACCTATCTACCTACCCCCCTCCCGCCTGGCCCCCTCTCCCAGCCCTACCCCCGGCCCGCCCCCGGGCCGGTGTACCAACTCCCGCTTCCCATACCCTTGCCAAGGCCTTTTTTCTTCCCTCTCCTCGCCCCAAGCCCTCCCAGATCCAAGCCGCGATTTTTGTCTTTTTTTTCCTTTTTCATGCTAATCAGGCGGGATTCGAACCCGTCACCTCTTTGTTTGCCAATTCATTACCAATTCAATGCTTATGCTAATTGCGCTATCCCGGCTCGGTTAGAAATTCAATGGTTTTTTTGTATGTTATTCATATGCAAATCAAATTCTTGCCCCTGATTGGCTGTTGAAAATAATGACATCATGAACCTTGGGTCCAGAGGTCCCTGAGGTGCCACAGGTCCAAGAACCAAAACAAACCAAAGTTTGGAAAACTTTAGCCTTCTCGGCTTTGCGAAAGCTTCCTTTTAATCACGATTCTTGTATCTTTCTGACCGCTGGTACATTTAAAAAAGCACTTAGCGCTTTCACGTTTTTTCCGACGGGCAATTTTGATTTTAGCTGAAGTTTTGTATAATATTGAAATACTTGAAATGTCCGTCGGTGCGTTTGCTTTCAGTCGGTGATCACAAGAAACAGTTTTTGTACGGTTAACAGTGATCAACATCAATTTACATTCTCGCTATATATCCTACCACTGAACAGTATCAATCATAAAAGGCTGAAAATAGAGGAAACTGCTCAGCAGCGAAAGACATTGTGATTTCTAGTCAAATTCTCCTCGTTAGCGCCAGATGAACGGTAAAGGAATGAGTATGGAGAATGTGCATGTTCATCTCACGCCATTTGCAAGTGTTCCTGTAACAAGCTAAATTGATCTTATAAATGAAAAACGCGAAGGTTATGTCACTTTTAATAGATTTGGAGCCAGCAATGTGACCCTTCAAAAACAAGAAAAAGCGTTCTTCTCTAACTAGGCAACTACAGTACCCTAGTCTGAATCTGGTACCCTTATAACTGCAATAGGAAATCTGCAAGTAACACTGTAAATCATACTAAAATGCTACCGATGCGACCAAAAACTTGCGATAGAATCGTGAAATCAGCCTAAAAAGATCAAAACAAGGTGATATCCTGCGTGTCCTAAGGCAGCCGAAAGACTTTTTTTCCACAGTGAAATATACTTACATCCTCTTACTTGAGACATCACAAGAGTCCCAGGGACATTTCCAGCAGATCTCCATCAGTTTCCAACTTGAACCAAAAGTCACTTGACAAGATGAACCAGACAAACATTGTTTGCCCGGCCTATTGACGATTAGTAATTCCATCAGGTCGTGTTTCTTTCGCAGGCAAGGTTAATTCAAGCTATTTCCAATCCAGTCTTAAAATCAGGCTGTTAAATGTCGCCAAGGTCCATAACCAATAAAGAAAATTCTCCAACTTCAGACGAAGACCAGTTTGCAACTTCATGGTCTGTTTATCCACTGCATTAAAGAAAAGGAACGTACTATAAGTAGACTGATTGGCGAAGTTGAATGCGGGAAAAAGCGTCCTGTGGGTCTCAAAGTGTGGAGAAGTTGATCCTGAGTAATGACAAATGTATAATCCTAAATTTCGCTTGTTTCTTCGCACACGTCTTTTTTTTCCCGTTTTTTTCTTACGTGAATGCATCCTTTTCTAAAAGTGTTTATTTTGAGTCAAGAATTTTATAAAAGTAAGAAGAAAAAAAATTGTGCTGAGCTCCAAAACCCTCCCCGGGTCTAGCCTGCGAGCAAGGTCTCTCACTGCCCCACCCCACCCCACCCTCCCCCCAATCCCGGCAGCAAGAGACCTTGCACGCAGGCTAAACCCCCCTCTCTTTCCCCTTCCCTTCCCTTCCCTTCCCTTCCCTTCCCTTCCCCCTCCCATCCCTCCGCCCTCTACCGATCTACCTATCTACCTACCCCCCTCTACCTACCCCTCTACCTATCTACCTATCTATCTATCTATCTATCTATCTATCTATCTACCTAACCTTCTACCTATCTACCTACCCCCCTCCCGCCTGGCCCCCTCTCCCAGCCCTACACCCGGCCCGCCCCCGGGCCGGTGTACCAACTCCCGCTTCCCATACCCTTGCCAAGGCCTTTTTTCTTCCCTCTCCTCGCCCCAAGCCCTCCCAGATCCAAGCCGCGATTTTTGTCTTTTTTTTCCTTTTTCATGCTAATCAGGCGGGATTCGAACCCGTCACCTCTTTGTTTGCCAATTCATTACCAATTCAATGCTTATGCTAATTGCGCTATCCCGGCTCGGTTAGAAATTCAATGGTTTTTTTGTATGTTATTCATATGCAAATCAAATTCTTGCCCCTGATTGGCTGTTGAAAATAATGACATCATGAACCTTGGGTCCAGAGGTCCCTGAGGTGCCACAGGTCCAAGAACCAAAACAAACCAAAGTTTGGAAAACTTTAGCCTTCTCGGCTTTGCGAAAGCTTCCTTTTAATCACGATTCTTGTATCTTTCTGACCGCTGGTACATTTAAAAAAGCACTTAGCGCTTTCACGTTTTTTCCGACGGGCAATTTTGATTTTAGCTGAAGTTTTGTATAATATTGAAATACTTGAAATGTCCGTCGGTGCGTTTGCTTTCAGTCGGTGATCACAAGAAACAGTTTTTGTACGGTTAACAGTGATCAACATCAATTTACATTCTCGCTATATATCCTACCACTGAACAGTATCAATCATAAAAGGCTGAAAATAGAGGAAACTGCTCAGCAGCGAAAGACATTGTGATTTCTAGTCAAATTCTCCTCGTTAGCGCCAGATGAACGGTAAAGGAATGAGTATGGAGAATGTGCATGTTCATCTCACGCCATTTGCAAGTGTTCCTGTAACAAGCTAAATTGATCTTATAAATGAAAAACGCGAAGGTTATGTCACTTTTAATAGATTTGGAGCCAGCAATGTGACCCTTCAAAAACAAGAAAAAGCGTTCTTCTCTAACTAGGCAACTACAGTACCCTAGTCTGAATCTGGTACCCTTATAACTGCAATAGGAAATCTGCAAGTAACACTGTAAATCATACTAAAATGCTACCGATGCGACCGAAAACTTGTGATAGAATCGTGAAATCAGCCTAAAAAGATCAAAACAAGGTGATATCCTGCGTGTCCTAAGGCAGCCGAAAGACTTTTTTTCCACAGTGAAATATACTTACATCCTCTTACTTGAGACATCACAAGAGTCCCAGGGACATTTCCAGCAGATCTCCATCAGTTTCCAACTTGAACCAAAAGTCACTTGACAAGATGAACCAGACAAACATTGTTTGCCCGGCCTATTGACGATTAGTAATTCCATCAGGTCGTGTTTCTTTCGCAGGCAAGGTTAATTCAAGCTATTTCCAATCCAGTCTTAAAATCAGGCTGTTAAATGTCGCCAAGGTCCATAACCAATAAAGAAAATTCTCCAACTTCAGACGAAGACCAGTTTGCAACTTCATGGTCTGTTTATCCACTGCATTAAAGAAAAGGAACGTACTATAAGTAGACTGACTGGCGAAGTTGAATGCGGGAAAAAGCGTCCTGTGGGTCTCAAAGTGCGGAGAAGTTGATCCTGAGTAATGACAAATGTATAATCCTAAATTTCGCTTGTTTCTTCGCACACGTCTTTTTTTTCCCGTTTTCTTCTTACGTGAATGCATCCTTTTCTAAAAGTGTTTATTTTGAGTCAAGAATTTTATAAAAGTAAGAAGAAAAAAAATTGTGCTGAGCTCCAAAACCCTCCCCGGGTCTAGCCTGCGAGCAAGGTCTCTCACTGCCCCACCCCACCCCACCCTCCCCCCAATCCCGGCAGCAAGAGACCTTGCTCGCAGGCTAAACCCCCCTCTCTTTCCCCTTCCCTTCCCTTCCCTTCCCTTCCCTTCCCCCTCCCATCCCTCCGCCCTCTACCTATCTAGCTATCTACCTACCCCCCTGTACCTACCCCTCTACCTATCTACCTATCTATCTATCTATCTATCTACCTAACCGTCTACCTATCTACCTACCCCCCTCCCGCCTGGCCCCCTCTCCCAGCCCTACCCCCGGCCCGCCCCCGGGCCGGTGTACCAACTCCCGCTTCCCATACCCTTGCCAAGGCCTTTTTTCTTCCCTCTCCTCGCCCCAAGCCCTCCCAGATCCAAGCCGCGATTTTTGTCTTTTTTTTCCTTTTTCATGCTAATCAGGCGGGATTCGAACCCGTCACCTCTTTGTTTGCCAATTCATTACCAATTCAATGCTTATGCTAATTGCGCTATCCCGGCTCGGTTAGAAATTCAATGGTTTTTTTGTATGTTATTCATATGCAAATCAAATTCTTGCCCCTGATTGGCTGTTGAAAATAATGACATCATGAACCTTGGGTCCAGAGGTCCCTGAGGTGCCACAGGTCCAAGAACCAAAACAAACCAAAGTTTGGAAAACTTTAGCCTTCTCGGCTTTGCGAAAGCTTCCTTTTAATCACGATTCTTGTATCTTTCTGACCGCTGGTACATTTAAAAAAGCACTTAGCGCTTTCACGTTTTTTCCGACGGGCAATTTTGATTTTAGCTGAAGTTTTGTATAATATTGAAATACTTGAAATGTCCGTCGGTGCGTTTGCTTTCAGTCGGTGATCACAAGAAACAGTTTTTGTACGGTTAACAGTGATCAACATCAATTTACATTCTCGCTATATATCCTACCACTGAACAGTATCAATCATAAAAGGCTGAAAATAGAGGAAACTGCTCAGCAGCGAAAGACATTGTGATTTCTAGTCAAATTCTCCTCGTTAGCGCCAGATGAACGGTAAAGGAATGAGTATGGAGAATGTGCATGTTCATCTCACGCCATTTGCAAGTGTTCCTGTAACAAGCTAAATTGATCTTATAAATGAAAAACGCGAAGGTTATGTCACTTTTAATAGATTTGGAGCCAGCAATGTGACCCTTCAAAAACAAGAAAAAGCGTTCTTCTCTAACTAGGCAACTACAGTACCCTAGTCTGAATCTGGTACCCTTATAACTGCAATAGGAAATCTGCAAGTAACACTGTAAATCATACTAAAATGCTACCGATGCGACCAAAAACTTGTGATAGAATCGTGAAATCAGCCTAAAAAGATCAAAACAAGGTGATATCCTGCGTGTCCTAAGGCAGCCGAAAGACTTTTTTTCCACAGTGAAATATACTTACATCCTCTTACTTGAGACATCACAAGAGTCCCAGGGACATTTCCAGCAGATCTCCATCAGTTTCCAACTTGAACCAAAAGTCACTTGACAAGATGAACCAAACAAACATTGTTTGCCCAGCCTATTGACGATTAGTAATTCCATCAGGTCGTGTTTCTTTCGCAGGCAAGGTTAATTCAAGCTATTTCCAATCCAGTCTTAAAATCAGGCTGTTAAATGTCGCCAAGGTCCATAACCAATAAAGAAAATTCTCCAACTTCAGACGAAGACCAGTTTGCAACTTCATGGTCTGTTTATCCACTGCATTAAAGAAAAGGAACGTACTATAAGTAGACTGACTGGCGAAGTTGAATGCGGGAAAAAGCGTCCTATGGGTCTCAAAGTGTGGAGAAGTTGATCCTGAGTAATGACAAATGTATAATCCTAAATTTCGCTTGTTTCTTCGCACACGTCTTTTTTTTCCCGTTTTTTTCTTACGTGAATGCATCCTTTTCTAAAAGTGTTTATTTTGAGTCAAGAATTTTATAAAAGTAAGAAGAAAAAAAATTGTGCTGAGCTCCAAAACCCTCCCCGGGTCTAGCCTGCGAGCAAGGTCTCTCACTGCCCCACCCCACCCCACCCTCCCCCCAATCCCGGCAGCAAGAGACCTTGCTCGCAGGCTAAACCCCCCTCTCTTTCCCCCTCCCTTCCCTTCCCTTCCCTTCCCTTCCCCCTCCCATCCCTCCGCCCTCTACCTATCTAGCTATCTACCTACCCCCCTCTACCTACCCCTCTACCTATCTACCTATCTATCTATCTATCTATCTATCTACCTAACCTTCTACCTATCTACCTACCCCCCTCCCGCCTGGCCCCCTCTCCCAGCCCTACCCCCGGCCCGCCCCCGGGCCGGTGTACCAACTCCCGCTTCCCATACCCTTGCCAAGGCCTTTTTTCTTCCCTCTCCTCGCCCCAAGCCCTCCCAGATCCAAGCCGCGATTTTCGTCTTTTTTTTCCTTTTTCATGCTAATCAGGCGGGATTCGAACCCGTCACCTCTTTGTTTGCCAATTCATTACCAATTCAATGCTTATGCTAATTGCGCTATCCCGGCTCGGTTAGAAATTCAATGGTTTTTCTGTATGTTATTCATATGCAAATCAAATTCTTGCCCCTGATTGGCTGTTGAAAATAATGACATCATGAACCTTGGGTCCAGAAGTCGCTGAGGTGCCACAGGTCCAAGAACCAAAACAAACCAAAGTTTGGAAAACTGTAGCCTTCTCGGCTTTGCGAAAGCTTCCTTTTAATCACGATTCTTGTATCTTTCTGACCGCTGGTACATTTAAAAAAGCACTTAGCGCTTTCACGTTTTTTCCGACGGGCAATTTTGATTTTAGCTGAAGTTTTGTATAATATTGAAATACTTGAAATGTCCGTCGGTGCGTTTGCTTTCAGTCGGTGATCACAAGAAACAGTTTTTGTACGGTTAACAGTGATCAACATCAATTTACATTCTCGCTATATATCCTACCACTGAAAAGTATCAATCATAAAAGGTTGAAAATAGAGGAAACTGCTCAGCAGCGAAAAACATTGTGATTTCTAGTCAAATTCTCCTCGTTAGCGCCAGATGAACGGTAAAGGAATGAGTATGGAGAATGTGCATGTTCATCTCACGCCATTTGCAAGTGTTCCTGTAACAAGCTAAATTGATCTTATAAATGAAAAACGCGAAGGTTATGTCACTTTTAATAGATTTGGAGCCAGCAATGTGACCCTTCAAAAACAAGAAAAAGCGTTCTTCTCTAACTAGGCAACTACAGTACCCTAGTCTGAATCTGGTACCCTTATAACTGCAATAGGAAATCTGCAAGTAACACTGTAAATCATACTAAAATGCTACCGATGCGACCGAAAACTTGTGATAGAATCGTGAAATCAGCCTAAAAAGATCAAAACAAGGTGATATCCTGCGTGTCCTAAGGCAGCCGAAAGACTTTTTTTCCACAGTGAAATATACTTACATCCTCTTACTTGAGACATCACAAGAGTCCCAGGGACATTTCCAGCAGATCTCCATCAGTTTCCAACTTGAACCAAAAGTCACTTGACAAGATGAACCAAACAAACATTGTTTGCCCGGCCTATTGACGATTAGTAATTCCATCAGGTCGTGTTTCTTTCGCAGGCAAGGTTAATTCAAGCTATTTCCAATCCAGTCTTAAAATCAGGCTGTTAAATGTCGCCAAGGTCCATAACCAATAAAGAAAATTCTCCAACTTCAGACGAAGACCAGTTTGCAACTTCATGGTCTGTTTATCCACTGCATTAAAGAAAAGGAACGTACTATAAGTAGACTGATTGGCGAAGTTGAATGCGGGAAAAAGCGTCCTGTGGGTCTCAAAGTGTGGAGAAGTTGATCCTGAGTAATGACAAATGTATAATCCTAAATTTCGCTTGTTTCTTCGCACACGTCTTTTTTTTCCCGTTTTTTTCTTACGTGAATGCATCCTTTTCTAAAAGTGTTTATTTTGAGTCAAGAATTTTATAAAAGTAAGAAGAAAAAAAATTGTGCTGAGCTCCAAAACCCTCCCCGGGTCTAGCCTGCGAGCAAGGTCTCTCACTGCCCCACCCCACCCCACCCTCCCCCCAATCCCGGCAGCAAGAGACCTTGCACGCAGGCTAAACCCCCCTCTCTTTCCCCTTCCCTTCCCTTCCCTTCCCTTCCCTTCCCTTCCCCCTCCCATCCCTCCGCCCTCTACCGATCTACCTATCTACCTACCCCCCTCTACCTACCCCTCTACCTATCTACCTATCTATCTATCTATCTATCTATCTATCTATCTACCTAACCTTCTACCTATCTACCTACCCCCCTCCCGCCTGGCCCCCTCTCCCAGCCCTACACCCGGCCCGCCCCCGGGCCGGTGTACCAACTCCCGCTTCCCATACCCTTGCCAAGGCCTTTTTTCTTCCCTCTCCTCGCCCCAAGCCCTCCCAGATCCAAGCCGCGATTTTTGTCTTTTTTTTCCTTTTTCATGCTAATCAGGCGGGATTCGAACCCGTCACCTCTTTGTTTGCCAATTCATTACCAATTCAATGCTTATGCTAATTGCGCTATCCCGGCTCGGTTAGAAATTCAATGGTTTTTTTGTATGTTATTCATATGCAAATCAAATTCTTGCCCCTGATTGGCTGTTGAAAATAATGACATCATGAACCTTGGGTCCAGAGGTCCCTGAGGTGCCACAGGTCCAAGAACCAAAACAAACCAAAGTTTGGAAAACTTTAGCCTTCTCGGCTTTGCGAAAGCTTCCTTTTAATCACGATTCTTGTATCTTTCTGACCGCTGGTACATTTAAAAAAGCACTTAGCGCTTTCACGTTTTTTCCGACGGGCAATTTTGATTTTAGCTGAAGTTTTGTATAATATTGAAATACTTGAAATGTCCGTCGGTGCGTTTGCTTTCAGTCGGTGATCACAAGAAACAGTTTTTGTACGGTTAACAGTGATCAACATCAATTTACATTCTCGCTATATATCCTACCACTGAACAGTATCAATCATAAAAGGCTGAAAATAGAGGAAACTGCTCAGCAGCGAAAGACATTGTGATTTCTAGTCAAATTCTCCTCGTTAGCGCCAGATGAACGGTAAAGGAATGAGTATGGAGAATGTGCATGTTCATCTCACGCCATTTGCAAGTGTTCCTGTAACAAGCTAAATTGATCTTATAAATGAAAAACGCGAAGGTTATGTCACTTTTAATAGATTTGGAGCCAGCAATGTGACCCTTCAAAAACAAGAAAAAGCGTTCTTCTCTAACTAGGCAACTACAGTACCCTAGTCTGAATCTGGTACCCTTATAACTGCAATAGGAAATCTGCAAGTAACACTGTAAATCATACTAAAATGCTACCGATGCGACCGAAAACTTGTGATAGAATCGTGAAATCAGCCTAAAAAGATCAAAACAAGGTGATATCCTGCGTGTCCTAAGGCAGCCGAAAGACTTTTTTTCCACAGTGAAATATACTTACATCCTCTTACTTGAGACATCACAAGAGTCCCAGGGACATTTCCAGCAGATCTCCATCAGTTTCCAACTTGAACCAAAAGTCACTTGACAAGATGAACCAAACAAACATTGTTTGCCCAGCCTATTGACGATTAGTAATTCCATCAGGTCGTGTTTCTTTCGCAGGCAAGGTTAATTCAAGCTATTTCCAATCCAGTCTTAAAATCAGGCTGTTAAATGTCGCCAAGGTCCATAACCAATAAAGAAAATTCTCCAACTTCAGACGAAGACCAGTTTGCAACTTCATGGTCTGTTTATCCACTGCATTAAAGAAAAGGAACGTACTATAAGTAGACTGACTGGCGAAGTTGAATGCGGGAAAAAGCGTCCTATGGGTCTCAAAGTGTGGAGAAGTTGATCCTGAGTAATGACAAATGTATAATCCTAAATTTCGCTTGTTTCTTCGCACACGTCTTTTTTTTCCCGTTTTTTTCTTACGTGAATGCATCCTTTTCTAAAAGTGTTTATTTTGAGTCAAGAATTTTATAAAAGTAAGAAGAAAAAAAATTGTGCTGAGCTCCAAAACCCTCCCCGGGTCTAGCCTGCGAGCAAGGTCTCTCACTGCCCCACCCCACCCCACCCTCCCCCCAATCCCGGCAGCAAGAGACCTTGCTCGCAGGCTAAACCCCCCTCTCTTTCCCCCTCCCTTCCCTTCCCTTCCCTTCCCTTCCCCCTCCCATCCCTCCGCCCTCTACCTATCTAGCTATCTACCTACCCCCCTCTACCTACCCCTCTACCTATCTACCTATCTATCTATCTATCTATCTATCTACCTAACCTTCTACCTATCTACCTACCCCCCTCCCGCCTGGCCCCCTCTCCCAGCCCTACCCCCGGCCCGCCCCCGGGCCGGTGTACCAACTCCCGCTTCCCATACCCTTGCCAAGGCCTTTTTTCTTCCCTCTCCTCGCCCCAAGCCCTCCCAGATCCAAGCCGCGATTTTTGTCTTTTTTTTCCTTTTTCATGCTAATCAGGCGGGATTCGAACCCGTCACCTCTTTGTTTGCCAATTCATTACCAATTCAATGCTTATGCTAATTGCGCTATCCCGGCTCGGTTAGAAATTCAATGGTTTTTCTGTATGTTATTCATATGCAAATCAAATTCTTGCCCCTGATTGGCTGTTGAAAATAATGACATCATGAACCTTGGGTCCAGAAGTCGCTGAGGTGCCACAGGTCCAAGAACCAAAACAAACCAAAGTTTGGAAAACTGTAGCCTTCTCGGCTTTGCGAAAGCTTCCTTTTAATCACGATTCTTGTATCTTTCTGACCGCTGGTACATTTAAAAAAGCACTTAGCGCTTTCACGTTTTTTCCGACGGGCAATTTTGATTTTAGCTGAAGTTTTGTATAATATTGAAATACTTGAAATGTCCGTCGGTGCGTTTGCTTTCAGTCGGTGATCACAAGAAACAGTTTTTGTACGGTTAACAGTGATCAACATCAATTTACATTCTCGCTATATATCCTACCACTGAAAAGTATCAATCATAAAAGGCTGAAAATAGAGGAAACTGCTCAGCAGCGAAAAACATTGTGATTTCTAGTCAAATTCTCCTCGTTAGCGCCAGATGAACGGTAAAGGAATGAGTATGGAGAATGTGCATGTTCATCTCACGCCATTTGCAAGTGTTCCTGTAACAAGCTAAATTGATCTTATAAATGAAAAACGCGAAGGTTATGTCACTTTTAATAGATTTGGAGCCAGCAATGTGACCCTTCAAAAACAAGAAAAAGCGTTCTTCTCTAACTAGGCAACTACAGTACCCTAGTCTGAATCTGGTACCCTTATAACTGCAATAGGAAATCTGCAAGTAACACTGTAAATCATACTAAAATGCTACCGATGCGACCGAAAACTTGTGATAGAATCGTGAAATCAGCCTAAAAAGATCAAAACAAGGTGATATCCTGCGTGTCCTAAGGCAGCCGAAAGACTTTTTTTCCACAGTGAAATATACTTACATCCTCTTACTTGAGACATCACAAGAGTCCCAGGGACATTTCCAGCAGATCTCCATCAGTTTCCAACTTGAACCAAAAGTCACTTGACAAGATGAACCAAACAAACATTGTTTGCCCGGCCTATTGACGATTAGTAATTCCATCAGGTCGTGTTTCTTTCGCAGGCAAGGTTAATTCAAGCTATTTCCAATCCAGTCTTAAAATCAGGCTGTTAAATGTCGCCAAGGTCCATAACCAATAAAGAAAATTCTCCAACTTCAGACGAAGACCAGTTTGCAACTTCATGGTCTGTTTATCCACTGCATTAAAGAAAAGGAACGTACTATAAGTAGACTGATTGGCGAAGTTGAATGCGGGAAAAAGCGTCCTGTGGGTCTCAAAGTGTGGAGAAGTTGATCCTGAGTAATGACAAATGTATAATCCTAAATTTCGCTTGTTTCTTCGCACACGTCTTTTTTTTCCCGTTTTTTTCTTACGTGAATGCATCCTTTTCTAAAAGTGTTTATTTTGAGTCAAGAATTTTATAAAAGTAAGAAGAAAAAAAATTGTGCTGAGCTCCAAAACCCTCCCCGGGTCTAGCCTGCGAGCAAGGTCTCTCACTGCCCCACCCCACCCCACCCTCCCCCCAATCCCGGCAGCGAGAGATTTTGCACGCAGGCTAAACCCCCCTCTCTTTCCCCTTCCCTTTCCTTCCCTTCCCTTCCCTTCCCTTCCCCCTCCCATCCCTCCGCCCTCTACCGATCTACCTATCTACCTACCCCCCTCTACCTACCCCTCTACCTATCTACCTATCTATCTATCTATCTATCTATCTATCTATCTACCTAACCTTCTACCTATCTACCTACCCCCCTCCCGCCTGGCCCCCTCTCCCAGCCCTACACCCGGCCCCCCCCCCCGGGCCGGTGTACCAACTCCCGCTTCCCATACCCTTGCCAAGGCCTTTTTTCTTCCCTCTCCTCGCCCCAAGCCCTCCCAGATCCAAGCCGCGATTTTTGTCTTTTTTTTCCTTTTTCATGCTAATCAGGCGGGATTCGAACCCGTCACCTCTTTGTTTGCCAATTCATTACCAATTCAATGCTTATGCTAATTGCGCTATCCCGGCTCGGTTAGAAATTCAATGGTTTTTTTGTATGTTATTCATATGCAAATCAAATTCTTGCCCCTGATTGGCTGTTGAAAATAATGACATCATGAACCTTGGGTCCAGAGGTCCCTGAGGTGCCACAGGTCCAAGAACCAAAACAAACCAAAGTTTGGAAAACTGTAGCCTTCTCGGCTTTGCGAAAGCTTCCTTTTAATCACGATTCTTGTATCTTTCTGACCGCTGGTACATTTAAAAAAGCACTTAGCGCTTTCACGTTTTTTCCGACGGGCAATTTTGATTTTAGCTGAAGTTTTGTATAATATTGAAATACTTGAAATGTCCGTCGGTGCGTTTGCTTTCAGTCGGTGATCACAAGAAACAGTTTTTGTACGGTTAACAGTGATCAACATCAATTTACATTCTCGCTATATATCCTACCACTGAACAGTATCAATCATAAAAGGCTGAAAATAGAGGAAACTGCTCAGCAGCGAAAGACATTGTGATTTCTAGTCAAATTCTCCTCGTTAGCGCCAGATGAACGGTAAAGGAATGAGTATGGAGAATGTGCATGTTCATCTCACGCCATTTGCAAGTGTTCCTGTAACAAGCTAAATTGATCTTATAAATGAAAAACGCGAAGGTTATGTCACTTTTAATAGATTTGGAGCCAGCAATGTGACCCTTCAAAAACAAGAAAAAGCGTTCTTCTCTAACTAGGCAACTACAGTACCCTAGTCTGAATCTGGTACCCTTATAACTGCAATAGGAAATCTGCAAGTAACACTGTAAATCATACTAAAATGCTACCGATGCGACCAAAAACTTGCGATAGAATCGTGAAATCAGCCTAAAAAGATCAAAACAAGGTGATATCCTGCGTGTCCTAAGGCAGCCGAAAGACTTTTTTTCCACAGTGAAATATACTTACATCCTCTTACTTGAGACATCACAAGAGTCCCAGGGACATTTCCAGCAGATCTCCATCAGTTTCCAACTTGAACCAAAAGTCACTTGACAAGATGAACCAGACAAACATTGTTTGCCCGGCCTATTGACGATTAGTAATTCCATCAGGTCGTGTTTCTTTCGCAGGCAAGGTTAATTCAAGCTATTTCCAATCCAGTCTTAAAATCAGGCTGTTAAATGTCGCCAAGGTCCATAACCAATAAAGAAAATTCTCCAACTTCAGACGAAGACCAGTTTGCAACTTCATGGTCTGTTTATCCACTGCATTAAAGAAAAGGAACGTACTATAAGTAGACTGATTGGCGAAGTTGAATGCGGGAAAAAGCGTCCTGTGGGTCTCAAAGTGCGGAGAAGTTGATCCTGAGTAATGACAAATGTATAATCCTAAATTTCGCTTGTTTCTTCGCACACGTCTTTTTTTTCCCGTTTTTTTCTTACGTGAATGCATCCTTTTCTAAAAGTGTTTATTTTGAGTCAAGAATTTTATAAAAGTAAGAAGAAAAAAAATTGTGCTGAGCTCCAAAACCCTCCCCGGGTCTAGCCTGCGAGCAAGGTCTCTCACTGCCCCACCCCACCCCACCCTCCCCCCAATCCCGGCAGCAAGAGACCTTGCACGCAGGCTAAACCCCCCTCTCTTTCCCCTTCCCTTCCCTTCCCTTCCCTTCCCTTCCCTTCCCCCTCCCATCCCTCCGCCCTCTACCGATCTACCTATCTACCTACCCCCCTCTACCTACCCCTCTACCTATCTACCTATCTATCTATCTATCTATCTATCTATCTATCTACCTAACCTTCTACCTATCTACCTACCCCCCTCCCGCCTGGCCCCCTCTCCCAGCCCTACACCCGGCCCCCCCCCCCGGGCCGGTGTACCAACTCCCGCTTCCCATACCCTTGCCAAGGCCTTTTTTCTTCCCTCTCCTCGCCCCAAGCCCTCCCAGATCCAAGCCGCGATTTTTGTCTTTTTTTTCCTTTTTCATGCTAATCAGGCGGGATTCGAACCCGTCACCTCTTTGTTTGCCAATTCATTACCAATTCAATGCTTATGCTAATTGCGCTATCCCGGCTCGGTTAGAAATTCAATGGTTTTTTTGTATGTTATTCATATGCAAATCAAATTCTTGCCCCTGATTGGCTGTTGAAAATAATGACATCATGAACCTTGGGTCCAGAGGTCCCTGAGGTGCCACAGGTCCAAGAACCAAAACAAACCAAAGTTTGGAAAACTTTAGCCTTCTCGGCTTTGCGAAAGCTTCCTTTTAATCACGATTCTTGTATCTTTCTGACCGCTGGTACATTTAAAAAAGCACTTAGCGCTTTCACGTTTTTTCCGACGGGCAATTTTGATTTTAGCTGAAGTTTTGTATAATATTGAAATACTTGAAATGTCCGTCGGTGCGTTTGCTTTCAGTCGGTGATCACAAGAAACAGTTTTTGTACGGTTAACAGTGATCAACATCAATTTACATTCTCGCTATATATCCTACCACTGAACAGTATCAATCATAAAAGGCTGAAAATAGAGGAAACTGCTCAGCAGCGAAAGACATTGTGATTTCTAGTCAAATTCTCCTCGTTAGCGCCAGATGAACGGTAAAGGAATGAGTATGGAGAATGTGCATGTTCATCTCACGCCATTTGCAAGTGTTCCTGTAACAAGCTAAATTGATCTTATAAATGAAAAACGCGAAGGTTATGTCACTTTTAATAGATTTGGAGCCAGCAATGTGACCCTTCAAAAACAAGAAAAAGCGTTCTTCTCTAACTAGGCAACTACAGTACCCTAGTCTGAATCTGGTACCCTTATAACTGCAATAGGAAATCTGCAAGTAACACTGTAAATCATACTAAAATGCTACCGATGCGACCGAAAACTTGTGATAGAATCGTGAAATCAGCCTAAAAAGATCAAAACAAGGTGATATCCTGCGTGTCCTAAGGCAGCCGAAAGACTTTTTTTCCACAGTGAAATATACTTACATCCTCTTACTTGAGACATCACAAGAGTCCCAGGGACATTTCCAGCAGATCTCCATCAGTTTCCAACTTGAACCAAAAGTCACTTGACAAGATGAACCAGACAAACATTGTTTGCCCGGCCTATTGACGATTAGTAATTCCATCAGGTCGTGTTTCTTTCGCAGGCAAGGTTAATTCAAGCTATTTCCAATCCAGTCTTAAAATCAGGCTGTTAAATGTCGCCAAGGTCCATAACCAATAAAGAAAATTCTCCAACTTCAGACGAAGACCAGTTTGCAACTTCATGGTCTGTTTATCCACTGCATTAAAGAAAAGGAACGTACTATAAGTAGACTGACTGGCGAAGTTGAATGCGGGAAAAAGCGTCCTGTGGGTCTCAAAGTGCGGAGAAGTTGATCCTGAGTAATGACAAATGTATAATCCTAAATTTCGCTTGTTTCTTCGCACACGTCTTTTTTTTCCCGTTTTCTTCTTACGTGAATGCATCCTTTTCTAAAAGTGTTTATTTTGAGTCAAGAATTTTATAAAAGTAAGAAGAAAAAAAATTGTGCTGAGCTCCAAAACCCTCCCCGGGTCTAGCCTGCGAGCAAGGTCTCTCACTGCCCCACCCCACCCCACCCTCCCCCCAATCCCGGCAGCAAGAGACCTTGCTCGCAGGCTAAACCCCCCTCTCTTTCCCCTTCCCTTCCCTTCCCTTCCCTTCCCCCTCCCATCCCTCCGCCCTCTACCTATCTAGCTATCTACCTACCCCCCTGTACCTACCCCTCTACCTATCTACCTATCTATCTATCTATCTATCTACCTAACCGTCTACCTATCTACCTACCCCCCTCCCGCCTGGCCCCCTCTCCCAGCCCTACCCCCGGCCCGCCCCCGGGCCGGTGTACCAACTCCCGCTTCCCATACCCTTGCCAAGGCCTTTTTTCTTCCCTCTCCTCGCCCCAAGCCCTCCCAGATCCAAGCCGCGATTTTTGTCTTTTTTTTCCTTTTTCATGCTAATCAGGCGGGATTCGAACCCGTCACCTCTTTGTTTGCCAATTCATTACCAATTCAATGCTTATGCTAATTGCGCTATCCCGGCTCGGTTAGAAATTCAATGGTTTTTTTGTATGTTATTCATATGCAAATCAAATTCTTGCCCCTGATTGGCTGTTGAAAATAATGACATCATGAACCTTGGGTCCAGAGGTCCCTGAGGTGCCACAGGTCCAAGAACCAAAACAAACCAAAGTTTGGAAAACTTTAGCCTTCTCGGCTTTGCGAAAGCTTCCTTTTAATCACGATTCTTGTATCTTTCTGACCGCTGGTACATTTAAAAAAGCACTTAGCGCTTTCACGTTTTTTCCGACGGGCAATTTTGATTTTAGCTGAAGTTTTGTATAATATTGAAATACTTGAAATGTCCGTCGGTGCGTTTGCTTTCAGTCGGTGATCACAAGAAACAGTTTTTGTACGGTTAACAGTGATCAACATCAATTTACATTCTCGCTATATATCCTACCACTGAACAGTATCAATCATAAAAGGCTGAAAATAGAGGAAACTGCTCAGCAGCGAAAGACATTGTGATTTCTAGTCAAATTCTCCTCGTTAGCGCCAGATGAACGGTAAAGGAATGAGTATGGAGAATGTGCATGTTCATCTCACGCCATTTGCAAGTGTTCCTGTAACAAGCTAAATTGATCTTATAAATGAAAAACGCGAAGGTTATGTCACTTTTAATAGATTTGGAGCCAGCAATGTGACCCTTCAAAAACAAGAAAAAGCGTTCTTCTCTAACTAGGCAACTACAGTACCCTAGTCTGAATCTGGTACCCTTATAACTGCAATAGGAAATCTGCAAGTAACACTGTAAATCATACTAAAATGCTACCGATGCGACCAAAAACTTGCGATAGAATCGTGAAATCAGCCTAAAAAGATCAAAACAAGGTGATATCCTGCGTGTCCTAAGGCAGCCGAAAGACTTTTTTTCCACAGTGAAATATACTTACATCCTCTTACTTGAGACATCACAAGAGTCCCAGGGACATTTCCAGCAGATCTCCATCAGTTTCCAACTTGAACCAAAAGTCACTTGACAAGATGAACCAGACAAACATTGTTTGCCCGGCCTATTGACGATTAGTAATTCCATCAGGTCGTGTTTCTTTCGCAGGCAAGGTTAATTCAAGCTATTTCCAATCCAGTCTTAAAATCAGGCTGTTAAATGTCGCCAAGGTCCATAACCAATAAAGAAAATTCTCCAACTTCAGACGAAGACCAGTTTGCAACTTCATGGTCTGTTTATCCACTGCATTAAAGAAAAGGAACGTACTATAAGTAGACTGATTGGCGAAGTTGAATGCGGGAAAAAGCGTCCTGTGGGTCTCAAAGTGTGGAGAAGTTGATCCTGAGTAATGACAAATGTATAATCCTAAATTTCGCTTGTTTCTTCGCACACGTCTTTTTTTTCCCGTTTTTTTCTTACGTGAATGCATCCTTTTCTAAAAGTGTTTATTTTGAGTCAAGAATTTTATAAAAGTAAGAAGAAAAAAAATTGTGCTGAGCTCCAAAACCCTCCCCGGGTCTAGCCTGCGAGCAAGGTCTCTCACTGCCCCACCCCACCCCACCCTCCCCCCAATCCCGGCAGCAAGAGACCTTGCACGCAGGCTAAACCCCCCTCTCTTTCCCCTTCCCTTCCCTTCCCTTCCCTTCCCTTCCCTTCCCCCTCCCATCCCTCCGCCCTCTACCGATCTACCTATCTACCTACCCCCCTCTACCTACCCCTCTACCTATCTACCTATCTATCTATCTATCTATCTATCTATCTATCTACCTAACCTTCTACCTATCTACCTACCCCCCTCCCGCCTGGCCCCCTCTCCCAGCCCTACACCCGGCCCGCCCCCGGGCCGGTGTACCAACTCCCGCTTCCCATACCCTTGCCAAGGCCTTTTTTCTTCCCTCTCCTCGCCCCAAGCCCTCCCAGATCCAAGCCGCGATTTTTGTCTTTTTTTTCCTTTTTCATGCTAATCAGGCGGGATTCGAACCCGTCACCTCTTTGTTTGCCAATTCATTACCAATTCAATGCTTATGCTAATTGCGCTATCCCGGCTCGGTTAGAAATTCAATGGTTTTTTTGTATGTTATTCATATGCAAATCAAATTCTTGCCCCTGATTGGCTGTTGAAAATAATGACATCATGAACCTTGGGTCCAGAGGTCCCTGAGGTGCCACAGGTCCAAGAACCAAAACAAACCAAAGTTTGGAAAACTTTAGCCTTCTCGGCTTTGCGAAAGCTTCCTTTTAATCACGATTCTTGTATCTTTCTGACCGCTGGTACATTTAAAAAAGCACTTAGCGCTTTCACGTTTTTTCCGACGGGCAATTTTGATTTTAGCTGAAGTTTTGTATAATATTGAAATACTTGAAATGTCCGTCGGTGCGTTTGCTTTCAGTCGGTGATCACAAGAAACAGTTTTTGTACGGTTAACAGTGATCAACATCAATTTACATTCTCGCTATATATCCTACCACTGAACAGTATCAATCATAAAAGGCTGAAAATAGAGGAAACTGCTCAGCAGCGAAAGACATTGTGATTTCTAGTCAAATTCTCCTCGTTAGCGCCAGATGAACGGTAAAGGAATGAGTATGGAGAATGTGCATGTTCATCTCACGCCATTTGCAAGTGTTCCTGTAACAAGCTAAATTGATCTTATAAATGAAAAACGCGAAGGTTATGTCACTTTTAATAGATTTGGAGCCAGCAATGTGACCCTTCAAAAACAAGAAAAAGCGTTCTTCTCTAACTAGGCAACTACAGTACCCTAGTCTGAATCTGGTACCCTTATAACTGCAATAGGAAATCTGCAAGTAACACTGTAAATCATACTAAAATGCTACCGATGCGACCGAAAACTTGTGATAGAATCGTGAAATCAGCCTAAAAAGATCAAAACAAGGTGATATCCTGCGTGTCCTAAGGCAGCCGAAAGACTTTTTTTCCACAGTGAAATATACTTACATCCTCTTACTTGAGACATCACAAGAGTCCCAGGGACATTTCCAGCAGATCTCCATCAGTTTCCAACTTGAACCAAAAGTCACTTGACAAGATGAACCAGACAAACATTGTTTGCCCGGCCTATTGACGATTAGTAATTCCATCAGGTCGTGTTTCTTTCGCAGGCAAGGTTAATTCAAGCTATTTCCAATCCAGTCTTAAAATCAGGCTGTTAAATGTCGCCAAGGTCCATAACCAATAAAGAAAATTCTCCAACTTCAGACGAAGACCAGTTTGCAACTTCATGGTCTGTTTATCCACTGCATTAAAGAAAAGGAACGTACTATAAGTAGACTGACTGGCGAAGTTGAATGCGGGAAAAAGCGTCCTGTGGGTCTCAAAGTGCGGAGAAGTTGATCCTGAGTAATGACAAATGTATAATCCTAAATTTCGCTTGTTTCTTCGCACACGTCTTTTTTTTCCCGTTTTCTTCTTACGTGAATGCATCCTTTTCTAAAAGTGTTTATTTTGAGTCAAGAATTTTATAAAAGTAAGAAGAAAAAAAATTGTGCTGAGCTCCAAAACCCTCCCCGGGTCTAGCCTGCGAGCAAGGTCTCTCACTGCCCCACCCCACCCCACCCTCCCCCCAATCCCGGCAGCAAGAGACCTTGCTCGCAGGCTAAACCCCCCTCTCTTTCCCCTTCCCTTCCCTTCCCTTCCCTTCCCTTCCCCCTCCCATCCCTCCGCCCTCTACCTATCTAGCTATCTACCTACCCCCCTGTACCTACCCCTCTACCTATCTACCTATCTATCTATCTATCTATCTACCTAACCGTCTACCTATCTACCTACCCCCCTCCCGCCTGGCCCCCTCTCCCAGCCCTACCCCCGGCCCGCCCCCGGGCCGGTGTACCAACTCCCGCTTCCCATACCCTTGCCAAGGCCTTTTTTCTTCCCTCTCCTCGCCCCAAGCCCTCCCAGATCCAAGCCGCGATTTTTGTCTTTTTTTTCCTTTTTCATGCTAATCAGGCGGGATTCGAACCCGTCACCTCTTTGTTTGCCAATTCATTACCAATTCAATGCTTATGCTAATTGCGCTATCCCGGCTCGGTTAGAAATTCAATGGTTTTTTTGTATGTTATTCATATGCAAATCAAATTCTTGCCCCTGATTGGCTGTTGAAAATAATGACATCATGAACCTTGGGTCCAGAGGTCCCTGAGGTGCCACAGGTCCAAGAACCAAAACAAACCAAAGTTTGGAAAACTTTAGCCTTCTCGGCTTTGCGAAAGCTTCCTTTTAATCACGATTCTTGTATCTTTCTGACCGCTGGTACATTTAAAAAAGCACTTAGCGCTTTCACGTTTTTTCCGACGGGCAATTTTGATTTTAGCTGAAGTTTTGTATAATATTGAAATACTTGAAATGTCCGTCGGTGCGTTTGCTTTCAGTCGGTGATCACAAGAAACAGTTTTTGTACGGTTAACAGTGATCAACATCAATTTACATTCTCGCTATATATCCTACCACTGAACAGTATCAATCATAAAAGGCTGAAAATAGAGGAAACTGCTCAGCAGCGAAAGACATTGTGATTTCTAGTCAAATTCTCCTCGTTAGCGCCAGATGAACGGTAAAGGAATGAGTATGGAGAATGTGCATGTTCATCTCACGCCATTTGCAAGTGTTCCTGTAACAAGCTAAATTGATCTTATAAATGAAAAACGCGAAGGTTATGTCACTTTTAATAGATTTGGAGCCAGCAATGTGACCCTTCAAAAACAAGAAAAAGCGTTCTTCTCTAACTAGGCAACTACAGTACCCTAGTCTGAATCTGGTACCCTTATAACTGCAATAGGAAATCTGCAAGTAACACTGTAAATCATACTAAAATGCTACCGATGCGACCAAAAACTTGTGATAGAATCGTGAAATCAGCCTAAAAAGATCAAAACAAGGTGATATCCTGCGTGTCCTAAGGCAGCCGAAAGACTTTTTTTCCACAGTGAAATATACTTACATCCTCTTACTTGAGACATCACAAGAGTCCCAGGGACATTTCCAGCAGATCTCCATCAGTTTCCAACTTGAACCAAAAGTCACTTGACAAGATGAACCAAACAAACATTGTTTGCCCGGCCTATTGACGATTAGTAATTCCATCAGGTCGTGTTTCTTTCGCAGGCAAGGTTAATTCAAGCTATTTCCAATCCAGTCTTAAAATCAGGCTGTTAAATGTCGCCAAGGTCCATAACCAATAAAGAAAATTCTCCAACTTCAGACGAAGACCAGTTTGCAACTTCATGGTCTGTTTATCCACTGCATTAAAGAAAAGGAACGTACTATAAGTAGACTGACTGGCGAAGTTGAATGCGGGAAAAAGCGTCCTATGGGTCTCAAAGTGTGGAGAAGTTGATCCTGAGTAATGACAAATGTATAATCCTAAATTTCGCTTGTTTCTTCGCACACGTCTTTTTTTTCCCGTTTTTTTCTTACGTGAATGCATCCTTTTCTAAAAGTGTTTATTTTGAGTCAAGAATTTTATAAAAGTAAGAAGAAAAAAAATTGTGCTGAGCTCCAAAACCCTCCCCGGGTCTAGCCTGCGAGCAAGGTCTCTCACTGCCCCACCCCACCCCACCCTCCCCCCAATCCCGGCAGCAAGAGACCTTGCTCGCAGGCTAAACCCCCCTCTCTTTCCCCCTCCCTTCCCTTCCCTTCCCTTCCCTTCCCCCTCCCATCCCTCCGCCCTCTACCTATCTAGCTATCTACCTACCCCCCTCTACCTACCCCTCTACCTATCTACCTATCTATCTACCTATCTATCTATCTACCTAACCTTCTACCTATCTACCTACCCCCCTCCCGCCTGGCCCCCTCTCCCAGCCCTACCCCCGGCCCGCCCCCGGGCCGGTGTACCAACTCCCGCTTCCCATACCCTTGCCAAGGCCTTTTTTCTTCCCTCTCCTCGCCCCAAGCCTTCCCAGATCCAAGCCGCGATTTTCGTCTTTTTTTTCCTTTTTCATGCTAATCAGGCGGGATTCGAACCCGTCACCTCTTTGTTTGCCAATTCATTACCAATTCAATGCTTATGCTAATTGCGCTATCCCGGCTCGGTTAGAAATTCAATGGTTTTTCTGTATGTTATTCATATGCAAATCAAATTCTTGCCCCTGATTGGCTGTTGAAAATAATGACATCATGAACCTTGGGTCCAGAAGTCGCTGAGGTGCCACAGGTCCAAGAACCAAAACAAACCAAAGTTTGGAAAACTGTAGCCTTCTCGGCTTTGCGAAAGCTTCCTTTTAATCACGATTCTTGTATCTTTCTGACCGCTGGTACATTTAAAAAAGCACTTAGCGCTTTCACGTTTTTTCCGACGGGCAATTTTGATTTTAGCTGAAGTTTTGTATAATATTGAAATACTTGAAATGTCCGTCGGTGCGTTTGCTTTCAGTCGGTGATCACAAGAAACAGTTTTTGTACGGTTAACAGTGATCAACATCAATTTACATTCTCGCTATATATCCTACCACTGAAAAGTATCAATCATAAAAGGTTGAAAATAGAGGAAACTGCTCAGCAGCGAAAAACATTGTGATTTCTAGTCAAATTCTCCTCGTTAGCGCCAGATGAACGGTAAAGGAATGAGTATGGAGAATGTGCATGTTCATCTCACGCCATTTGCAAGTGTTCCTGTAACAAGCTAAATTGATCTTATAAATGAAAAACGCGAAGGTTATGTCACTTTTAATAGATTTGGAGCCAGCAATGTGACCCTTCAAAAACAAGAAAAAGCGTTCTTCTCTAACTAGGCAACTACAGTACCCTAGTCTGAATCTGGTACCCTTATAACTGCAATAGGAAATCTGCAAGTAACACTGTAAATCATACTAAAATGCTACCGATGCGACCGAAAACTTGTGATAGAATCGTGAAATCAGCCTAAAAAGATCAAAACAAGGTGATATCCTGCGTGTCCTAAGGCAGCCGAAAGACTTTTTTTCCACAGTGAAATATACTTACATCCTCTTACTTGAGACATCACAAGAGTCCCAGGGACATTTCCAGCAGATCTCCATCAGTTTCCAACTTGAACCAAAAGTCACTTGACAAGATGAACCAAACAAACATTGTTTGCCCGGCCTATTGACGATTAGTAATTCCATCAGGTCGTGTTTCTTTCGCAGGCAAGGTTAATTCAAGCTATTTCCAATCCAGTCTTAAAATCAGGCTGTTAAATGTCGCCAAGGTCCATAACCAATAAAGAAAATTCTCCAACTTCAGACGAAGACCAGTTTGCAACTTCATGGTCTGTTTATCCACTGCATTAAAGAAAAGGAACGTACTATAAGTAGACTGACTGGCGAAGTTGAATGCGGGAAAAAGCGTCCTGTGGGTCTCAAAGTGTGGAGAAGTTGATCCTGAGTAATGACAAATGTATAATCCTAAATTTCGCTTGTTTCTTCGCACACGTCTTTTTTTTCCCGTTTTCTTCTTACGTGAATGCATCCTTTTCTAAAAGTGTTTATTTTGAGTCAAGAATTTTATAAAAGTAAGAAGAAAAAAAATTGTGCTGAGCTCCAAAACCCTCCCCGGGTCTAGCCTGCGAGCAAGGTCTCTCACTGCCCCACCCCACCCCACCCTCCCCCCAATCCCGGCAGCAAGAGACCTTGCACGCAGGCTAAACCCCCCTCTCTTTCCCCTTCCCTTCCCTTCCCTTCCCTTCCCTTCCCCCTCCCATCCCTCCGCCCTCTACCTATCTAGCTATCTACCTACCCCCCTGTACCTACCCCTCTACCTATCTACCTATCTATCTATCTATCTATCTATCTATCTATCTACCTAACCTTCTACCTATCTACCTACCCCCCTCCCGCCTGGCCCCCTCTCCCAGCCCTACCCCCGGCCCGCCCCCGGGCCGGTGTACCAACTCCCGCTTCCCATACCCTTGCCAAGGCCTTTTTTCTTCCCTCTCCTCGCCCCAAGCCCTCCCAGATCCAAGCCGCGATTTTTGTCTTTTTTTTCCTTTTTCATGCTAATCAGGCGGGATTCGAACCCGTCACCTCTTTGTTTGCCAATTCATTACCAATTCAATGCTTATGCTAATTGCGCTATCCCGGCTCGGTTAGAAATTCAATGGTTTTTTTGTATGTTATTCATATGCAAATCAAATTCTTGCCCCTGATTGGCTGTTGAAAATAATGACATCATGAACCTTGGGTCCAGAGGTCCCTGAGGTGCCACAGGTCCAAGAACCAAAACAAACCAAAGTTTGGAAAACTGTAGCCTTCTCGGCTTTGCGAAAGCTTCCTTTTAATCACGATTCTTGTATCTTTCTGACCGCTGGTACATTTAAAAAAGCACTTAGCGCTTTCACGTTTTTTCCGACGGGCAATTTTGATTTTAGCTGAAGTTTTGTATAATATTGAAATACTTGAAATGTCCGTCGGTGCGTTTGCTTTCAGTCGGTGATCACAAGAAACAGTTTTTGTACGGTTAACAGTGATCAACATCAATTTACATTCTCGCTATATATCCTACCACTGAACAGTATCAATCATAAAAGGCTGAAAATAGAGGAAACTGCTCAGCAGCGAAAGACATTGTGATTTCTAGTCAAATTCTCCTCGTTAGCGCCAGATGAACGGTAAAGGAATGAGTATGGAGAATGTGCATGTTCATCTCACGCCATTTGCAAGTGTTCCTGTAACAAGCTAAATTGATCTTATAAATGAAAAACGCGAAGGTTATGTCACTTTTAATAGATTTGGAGCCAGCAATGTGACCCTTCAAAAACAAGAAAAAGCGTTCTTCTCTAACTAGGCAACTACAGTACCCTAGTCTGAATCTGGTACCCTTATAACTGCAATAGGAAATCTGCAAGTAACACTGTAAATCATACTAAAATGCTACCGATGCGACCGAAAACTTGTGATAGAATCGTGAAATCAGCCTAAAAAGATCAAAACAAGGTGATATCCTGCGTGTCCTAAGGCAGCCGAAAGACTTTTTTTCCACAGTGAAATATACTTACATCCTCTTACTTGAGACATCACAAGAGTCCCAGGGACATTTCCAGCAGATCTCCATCAGTTTCCAACTTGAACCAAAAGTCACTTGACAAGATGAACCAGACAAACATTGTTTGCCCGGCCTATTGACGATTAGTAATTCCATCAGGTCGTGTTTCTTTCGCAGGCAAGGTTAATTCAAGCTATTTCCAATCCAGTCTTAAAATCAGGCTGTTAAATGTCGCCAAGGTCCATAACCAATAAAGAAAATTCTCCAACTTCAGACGAAGACCAGTTTGCAACTTCATGGTCTGTTTATCCACTGCATTAAAGAAAAGGAACGTACTATAAGTAGACTGACTGGCGAAGTTGAATGCGGGAAAAAGCGTCCTGTGGGTCTCAAAGTGCGGAGAAGTTGATTCTGAGTAATGACAAATGTATAATCCTAAATTTCGCTTGTTTCTTCGCACACGTCTTTTTTTTCCCGTTTTCTTCTTACGTGAATGCATCCTTTTCTAAAAGTGTTTATTTTGAGTCAAGAATTTTATAAAAGTAAGAAGAAAAAAAATTGTGCTGAGCTCCAAAACCCTCCCCGGGTCTAGCCTGCGAGCAAGGTCTCTCACTGCCCCACCCCACCCAACCCTCCCCCCAATCCCGGCAGCAAGAGACCTTGCTCGCAGGCTAAACCCCCCTCTCTTTCCCCTTCCCTTCCCTTCCCTTCCCTTCCCTTCCCCCTCCCATCCCTCCGCCCTCTACCTATCTAGCTATCTACCTACCCCCTTGTACCTACCCCTCTACCTATCTACCTATCTATCTATCTATCTATCTACCTAACCGTCTACCTATCTACCTACCCCCCTCCCGCCTGGCCCCCTCTCCCAGCCCTACCCCCGGCCCGCCCCCGGGCCGGTGTACCAACTCCCGCTTCCCATACCCTTGCCAAGGCCTTTTTTCTTCCCTCTCCTCGCCCCAAGCCCTCCCAGATCCAAGCCGCGATTTTTGTCTTTTTTTTCCTTTTTCATGCTAATCAGGCGGGATTCGAACCCGTCACCTCTTTGTTTGCCAATTCATTACCAATTCAATGCTTATGCTAATTGCGCTATCCCGGCTCGGTTAGAAATTCAATGGTTTTTTTGTATGTTATTCATATGCAAATCAAATTCTTGCCCCTGATTGGCTGTTGAAAATAATGACATCATGAACCTTGGGTCCAGAGGTCCCTGAGGTGCCACAGGTCCAAGAACCAAAACAAACCAAAGTTTGGAAAACTGTAGCCTTCTCGGCTTTGCGAAAGCTTCCTTTTAATCACGATTCTTGTATCTTTCTGACCGCTGGTACATTTAAAAAAGCACTTAGCGCTTTCACGTTTTTTCCGACGGGCAATTTTGATTTTAGCTGAAGTTTTGTATAATATTGAAATACTTGAAATGTCCGTCGGTGCGTTTGCTTTCAGTCGGTGATCACAAGAAACAGTTTTTGTACGGTTAACAGTGATCAACATCAATTTACATTCTCGCTATATATCCTACCACTGAACAGTATCAATCATAAAAGGCTGAAAATAGAGGAAACTGCTCAGCAGCGAAAGACATTGTGATTTCTAGTCAAATTCTCCTCGTTAGCGCCAGATGAACGGTAAAGGAATGAGTATGGAGAATGTGCATGTTCATCTCACGCCATTTGCAAGTGTTCCTGTAACAAGCTAAATTGATCTTATAAATGAAAAACGCGAAGGTTATGTCACTTTTAATAGATTTGGAGCCAGCAATGTGACCCTTCAAAAACAAGAAAAAGCGTTCTTCTCTAACTAGGCAACTACAGTACCCTAGTCTGAATCTGGTACCCTTATAACTGCAATAGGAAATCTGCAAGTAACACTGTAAATCATACTAAAATGCTACCGATGCGACCGAAAACTTGTGATAGAATCGTGAAATCAGCCTAAAAAGATCAAAACAAGGTGATATCCTGCGTGTCCTAAGGCAGCCGAAAGACTTTTTTTCCACAGTGAAATATACTTACATCCTCTTACTTGAGACATCACAAGAGTCCCAGGGACATTTCCAGCAGATCTCCATCAGTTTCCAACTTGAACCAAAAGTCACTTGACAAGATGAACCAGACAAACATTGTTTGCCCGGCCTATTGACGATTAGTAATTCCATCAGGTCGTGTTTCTTTCGCAGGCAAGGTTAATTCAAGCTATTTCCAATCCAGTCTTAAAATCAGGCTGTTAAATGTCGCCAAGGTCCATAACCAATAAAGAAAATTCTCCAACTTCAGACGAAGACCAGTTTGCAACTTCATGGTCTGTTTATCCACTGCATTAAAGAAAAGGAACGTACTATAAGTAGACTGACTGGCGAAGTTGAATGCGGGAAAAAGCGTCCTGTGGGTCTCAAAGTGCGGAGAAGTTGATCCTGAGTAATGACAAATGTATAATCCTAAATTTCGCTTGTTTCTTCGCACACGTCTTTTTTTTCCCGTTTTCTTCTTACGTGAATGCATCCTTTTCTAAAAGTGTTTATTTTGAGTCAAGAATTTTATAAAAGTAAGAAGAAAAAAAATTGTGCTGAGCTCCAAAACCCTCCCCGGGTCTAGCCTGCGAGCAAGGTCTCTCACTGCCCCACCCCACCCCACCCTCCCCCCAATCCCGGCAGCAAGAGACCTTGCTCGCAGGCTAAACCCCCCTCTCTTTCCCCTTCCCTTCCCTTCCCTTCCCTTCCCCCTCCCATCCCTCCGCCCTCTACCTATCTAGCTATCTACCTACCCCCCTGTACCTACCCCTCTACCTATCTACCTATCTATCTATCTATCTACCTACCTAACCGTCTACCTATCTACCTACCCCCCTCCCGCCTGGCCCCCTCTCCCAGCCCTACCCCCGGCCCGCCCCCGGGCCGGTGTACCAACTCCCGCTTCCCATACCCTTCCCAAGGCCTTTTTTCTTCCCTCTCCTCGCCCCAAGCCCTCCCAGATCCAAGCCGCGATTTTTGTCTTTTTTTTCCTTTTTCATGCTAATCAGGCGGGATTCGAACCCGTCACCTCTTTGTTTGCCAATTCATTACCAATTCAATGCTTATGCTAATTGCGCTATCCCGGCTCGGTTAGAAATTCAATGGTTTTTTTGTATGTTATTCATATGCAAATCAAATTCTTGCCCCTGATTGGCTGTTGAAAATAATGACATCATGAACCTTGGGTCCAGAGGTCCCTGAGGTGCCACAGGTCCAAGAACCAAAACAAACCAAAGTTTGGAAAACTGTAGCCTTCTCGGCTTTGCGAAAGCTTCCTTTTAATCACGATTCTTGTATCTTTCTGACCGCTGGTACATTTAAAAAAGCACTTAGCGCTTTCACGTTTTTTCCGACGGGCAATTTTGATTTTAGCTGAAGTTTTGTATAATATTGAAATACTTGAAATGTCCGTCGGTGCGTTTGCTTTCAGTCGGTGATCACAAGAAACAGTTTTTGTACGGTTAACAGTGATCAACATCAATTTACATTCTCGCTATATATCCTACCACTGAACAGTATCAATCATAAAAGGCTGAAAATAGAGGAAACTGCTCAGCAGCGAAAGACATTGTGATTTCTAGTCAAATTCTCCTCGTTAGCGCCAGATGAACGGTAAAGGAATGAGTATGGAGAATGTGCATGTTCATCTCACGCCATTTGCAAGTGTTCCTGTAACAAGCTAAATTGATCTTATAAATGAAAAACGCGAAGGTTATGTCACTTTTAATAGATTTGGAGCCAGCAATGTGACCCTTCAAAAACAAGAAAAAGCGTTCTTCTCTAACTAGGCAACTACAGTACCCTAGTCTGAATCTGGTACCCTTATAACTGCAATAGGAAATCTGCAAGTAACACTGTAAATCATACTAAAATGCTACCGATGCGACCGAAAACTTGTGATAGAATCGTGAAATCAGCCTAAAAAGATCAAAACAAGGTGATATCCTGCGTGTCCTAAGGCAGCCGAAAGACTTTTTTTCCACAGTGAAATATACTTACATCCTCTTACTTGAGACATCACAAGAGTCCCAGGGACATTTCCAGCAGATCTCCATCAGTTTCCAACTTGAACCAAAAGTCACTTGACAAGATGAACCAGACAAACATTGTTTGCCCGGCCTATTGACGATTAGTAATTCCATCAGGTCGTGTTTCTTTCGCAGGCAAGGTTAATTCAAGCTATTTCCAATCCAGTCTTAAAATCAGGCTGTTAAATGTCGCCAAGGTCCATAACCAATAAAGAAAATTCTCCAACTTCAGACGAAGACCAGTTTGCAACTTCATGGTCTGTTTATCCACTGCATTAAAGAAAAGGAACGTACTATAAGTAGACTGACTGGCGAAGTTGAATGCGGGAAAAAGCGTCCTGTGGGTCTCAAAGTGCGGAGAAGTTGATCCTGAGTAATGACAAATGTATAATCCTAAATTTCGCTTGTTTCTTCGCACACGTCTTTTTTTTCCCGTTTTCTTCTTACGTGAATGCATCCTTTTCTAAAAGTGTTTATTTTGAGTCAAGAATTTTATAAAAGTAAGAAGAAAAAAAATTGTGCTGAGCTCCAAAACCCTCCCCGGGTCTAGCCTGCGAGCAAGGTCTCTCACTGCCCCACCCCACCCCACCCTCCCCCCAATCCCGGCAGCAAGAGACCTTGCTCGCAGGCTAAACCCCCCTCTCTTTCACCTTCCCTTCCCTTCCCTTCCCTTCCCTTCCCCCTCCCATCCCTCCGCCCTCTACCTATCTAGCTATCTACCTACCCCCCTGTACCTACCCCTCTACCTATCTACCTATCTATCTATCTATCTATCTACCTAACCGTCTACCTATCTACCTACCCCCCTCCCGCCTGGCCCCCTCTCCCAGCCCTACCCCCGGCCCGCCCCCGGGCCGGTGTACCAACTCCCGCTTCCCATACCCTTGCCAAGGCCTTTTTTCTTCCCTCTCCTCGCCCCAAGCCCTCCCAGATCCAAGCCGCGATTTTTGTCTTTTTTTTCCTTTTTCATGCTAATCAGGCGGGATTCGAACCCGTCACCTCTTTGTTTGCCAATTCATTACCAATTCAATGCTTATGCTAATTGCGCTATCCCGGCTCGGTTAGAAATTCAATGGTTTTTTTGTATGTTATTCATATGCAAATCAAATTCTTGCCCCTGATTGGCTGTTGAAAATAATGACATCATGAACCTTGGGTCCAGAGGTCCCTGAGGTGCCACAGGTCCAAGAACCAAAACAAACCAAAGTTTGGAAAACTTTAGCCTTCTCGGCTTTGCGAAAGCTTCCTTTTAATCACGATTCTTGTATCTTTCTGACCGCTGGTACATTTAAAAAAGCACTTAGCGCTTTCACGTTTTTTCCGACGGGCAATTTTGATTTTAGCTGAAGTTTTGTATAATATTGAAATACTTGAAATGTCCGTCGGTGCGTTTGCTTTCAGTCGGTGATCACAAGAAACAGTTTTTGTACGGTTAACAGTGATCAACATCAATTTACATTCTCGCTATATATCCTACCACTGAACAGTATCAATCATAAAAGGCTGAAAATAGAGGAAACTGCTCAGCAGCGAAAGACATTGTGATTTCTAGTCAAATTCTCCTCGTTAGCGCCAGATGAACGGTAAAGGAATGAGTATGGAGAATGTGCATGTTCATCTCACGCCATTTGCAAGTGTTCCTGTAACAAGCTAAATTGATCTTATAAATGAAAAACGCGAAGGTTATGTCACTTTTAATAGATTTGGAGCCAGCAATGTGACCCTTCAAAAACAAGAAAAAGCGTTCTTCTCTAACTAGGCAACTACAGTACCCTAGTCTGAATCTGGTACCCTTATAACTGCAATAGGAAATCTGCAAGTAACACTGTAAATCATACTAAAATGCTACCGATGCGACCAAAAACTTGTGATAGAATCGTGAAATCAGCCTAAAAAGATCAAAACAAGGTGATATCCTGCGTGTCCTAAGGCAGCCGAAAGACTTTTTTTCCACAGTGAAATATACTTACATCCTCTTACTTGAGACATCACAAGAGTCCCAGGGACATTTCCAGCAGATCTCCATCAGTTTCCAACTTGAACCAAAAGTCACTTGACAAGATGAACCAAACAAACATTGTTTGCCCGGCCTATTGACGATTAGTAATTCCATCAGGTCGTGTTTCTTTCGCAGGCAAGGTTAATTCAAGCTATTTCCAATCCAGTCTTAAAATCAGGCTGTTAAATGTCGCCAAGGTCCATAACCAATAAAGAAAATTCTCCAACTTCAGACGAAGACCAGTTTGCAACTTCATGGTCTGTTTATCCACTGCATTAAAGAAAAGGAACGTACTATAAGTAGACTGACTGGCGAAGTTGAATGCGGGAAAAAGCGTCCTGTGGGTCTCAAAGTGTGGAGAAGTTGATCCTGAGTAATGACAAATGTATAATCCTAAATTTCGCTTGTTTCTTCGCACACGTCTTTTTTTTCCCGTTTTTTTCTTACGTGAATGCATCCTTTTCTAAAAGTGTTTATTTTGAGTCAAGAATTTTATAAAAGTAAGAAGAAAAAAAATTGTGCTGAGCTCCAAAACCCTCCCCGGGTCTAGCCTGCGAGCAAGGTCTCTCACTGCCCCACCCCACCCCACCCTCCCCCCAATCCCGGCAGCAAGAGACCTTGCTCGCAGGCTAAACCCCCCTCTCTTTCCCCCTCCCTTCCCTTCCCTTCCCTTCCCTTCCCCCTCCCATCCCTCCGCCCTCTACCTATCTAGCTATCTACCTACCCCCCTCTACCTACCCCTCTACCTATCTACCTATCTATCTATCTATCTATCTATCTACCTAACCTTCTACCTATCTACCTACCCCCCTCCCGCCTGGCCCCCTCTCCCAGCCCTACCCCCGGCCCGCCCCCGGGCCGGTGTACCAACTCCCGCTTCCCATACCCTTGCCAAGGCCTTTTTTCTTCCCTCTCCTCGCCCCAAGCCCTCCCAGATCCATGCCGCGATTTTCGTCTTTTTTTTCCTTTTTCATGCTAATCAGGCGGGATTCGAACCCGTCACCTCTTTGTTTGCCAATTCATTACCAATTCAATGCTTATGCTAATTGCGCTATCCCGGCTCGGTTAGAAATTCAATGGTTTTTCTGTATGTTATTCATATGCAAATCAAATTCTTGCCCCTGATTGGCTGTTGAAAATAATGACATCATGAACCTTGGGTCCAGAAGTCGCTGAGGTGCCACAGGTCCAAGAACCAAAACAAACCAAAGTTTGGAAAACTGTAGCCTTCTCGGCTTTGCGAAAGCTTCCTTTTAATCACGATTCTTGTATCTTTCTGACCGCTGGTACATTTAAAAAAGCACTTAGCGCTTTCACGTTTTTTCCGACGGGCAATTTTGATTTTAGCTGAAGTTTTGTATAATATTGAAATACTTGAAATGTCCGTCGGTGCGTTTGCTTTCAGTCGGTGATCACAAGAAACAGTTTTTGTACGGTTAACAGTGATCAACATCAATTTACATTCTCGCTATATATCCTACCACTGAACAGTATCAATCATAAAAGGCTGAAAATAGAGGAAACTGCTCAGCAGCGAAAAACATTGTGATTTCTAGTCAAATTCTCCTCGTTAGCGCCAGATGAACGGTAAAGGAATGAGTATGGAGAATGTGCATGTTCATCTCACGCCATTTGCAAGTGTTCCTGTAACAAGCTAAATTGATCTTATAAATGAAAAACGCGAAGGTTATGTCACTTTTAATAGATTTGGAGCCAGCAATGTGACCCTTCAAAAACAAGAAAAAGCGTTCTTCTCTAACTAGGCAACTACAGTACCCTAGTCTGAATCTGGTACCCTTATAACTGCAATAGGAAATCTGCAAGTAACACTGTAAATCATACTAAAATGCTACCGATGCGACCAAAAACTTGTGATAGAATCGTGAAATCAGCCTAAAAAGATCAAAACAAGGTGATATCCTGCGTGTCCTAAGGCAGCCGAAAGACTTTTTTTCCACAGTGAAATATACTTACATCCTCTTACTTGAGACATCACAAGAGTCCCAGGGACATTTCCAGCAGATCTCCATCAGTTTCCAACTTGAACCAAAAGTCACTTGACAAGATGAACCAAACAAACATTGTTTGCCCGGCCTATTGACGATTAGTAATTCCATCAGGTCGTGTTTCTTTCGCAGGCAAGGTTAATTCAAGCTATTTCCAATCCAGTCTTAAAATCAGGCTGTTAAATGTCGCCAAGGTCCATAACCAATAAAGAAAATTCTCCAACTTCAGACGAAGACCAGTTTGCAACTTCATGGTCTGTTTATCCACTGCATTAAAGAAAAGGAACGTACTATAAGTAGACTGACTGGCGAAGTTGAATGCGGGAAAAAGCGTCCTGTGGGTCTCAAAGTGTGGAGAAGTTGATCCTGAGTAATGACAAATGTATAATCCTAAATTTCGCTTGTTTCTTCGCACACGTCTTTTTTTTCCCGTTTTCTTCTTACGTGAATGCATCCTTTTCTAAAAGTGTTTATTTTGAGTCAAGAATTTTATAAAAGTAAGAAGAAAAAAAATTGTGCTGAGCTCCAAAACCCTCCCCGGGTCTAGCCTGCGAGCAAGGTCTCTCACTGCCCCACCCCACCCCACCCTCCCCCCAATCCCGGCAGCAAGAGACCTTGCACGCAGGCTAAACCCCCCTCTCTTTCCCCTTCCCTTCCCTTCCCTTCCCTTCCCTTCCCTTCCCCCTCCCATCCCTCCGCCCTCTACCTATCTAGCTATCTACCTACCCCCCTGTACCTACCCCTCTACCTATCTACCTATCTATCTATCTATCTATCTATCTATCTATCTATCTATCTACCTAACCTTCTACCTATCTACCTACCCCCCTCCCGCCTGGCCCCCTCTCCCAGCCCTACCCCCGGCCCGCCCCCGGGCCGGTGTACCAACTCCCGCTTCCCATACCCTTGCCAAGGCCTTTTTTCTTCCCTCTCCTCGCCCCAAGCCCTCCCAGATCCAAGCCGCGATTTTTGTCTTTTTTTTCCTTTTTCATGCTAATCAGGCGGGATTCGAACCCGTCACCTCTTTGTTTGCCAATTCATTACCAATTCAATGCTTATGCTAATTGCGCTATCCCGGCTCGGTTAGAAATTCAATGGTTTTTTTGTATGTTATTCATATGCAAATCAAATTCTTGCCCCTGATTGGCTGTTGAAAATAATGACATCATGAACCTTGGGTCCAGAGGTCCCTGAGGTGCCACAGGTCCAAGAACCAAAACAAACCAAAGTTTGGAAAACTTTAGCCTTCTCGGCTTTGCGAAAGCTTCCTTTTAATCACGATTCTTGTATCTTTCTGACCGCTGGTACATTTAAAAAAGCACTTAGCGCTTTCACGTTTTTTCCGACGGGCAATTTTGATTTTAGCTGAAGTTTTGTATAATATTGAAATACTTGAAATGTCCGTCGGTGCGTTTGCTTTCAGTCGGTGATCACAAGAAACAGTTTTTGTACGGTTAACAGTGATCAACATCAATTTACATTCTCGCTATATATCCTACCACTGAACAGTATCAATCATAAAAGGCTGAAAATAGAGGAAACTGCTCAGCAGCGAAAGACATTGTGATTTCTAGTCAAATTCTCCTCGTTAGCGCCAGATGAACGGTAAAGGAATGAGTATGGAGAATGTGCATGTTCATCTCACGCCATTTGCAAGTGTTCCTGTAACAAGCTAAATTGATCTTATAAATGAAAAACGCGAAGGTTATGTCACTTTTAATAGATTTGGAGCCAGCAATGTGACCCTTCAAAAACAAGAAAAAGCGTTCTTCTCTAACTAGGCAACTACAGTACCCTAGTCTGAATCTGGTACCCTTATAACTGCAATAGGAAATCTGCAAGTAACACTGTAAATCATACTAAAATGCTACCGATGCGACCGAAAACTTGTGATAGAATCGTGAAATCAGCCTAAAAAGATCAAAACAAGGTGATATCCTGCGTGTCCTAAGGCAGCCGAAAGACTTTTTTTCCACAGTGAAATATACTTACATCCTCTTACTTGAGACATCACAAGAGTCCCAGGGACATTTCCAGCAGATCTCCATCAGTTTCCAACTTGAACCAAAAGTCACTTGACAAGATGAACCAGACAAACATTGTTTGCCCGGCCTATTGACGATTAGTAATTCCATCAGGTCGTGTTTCTTTCGCAGGCAAGGTTAATTCAAGCTATTTCCAATCCAGTCTTAAAATCAGGCTGTTAAATGTCGCCAAGGTCCATAACCAATAAAGAAAATTCTCCAACTTCAGACGAAGACCAGTTTGCAACTTCATGGTCTGTTTATCCACTGCATTAAAGAAAAGGAACGTACTATAAGTAGACTGACTGGCGAAGTTGAATGCGGGAAAAAGCGTCCTGTGGGTCTCAAAGTGCGGAGAAGTTGATTCTGAGTAATGACAAATGTATAATCCTAAATTTCGCTTGTTTCTTCGCACACGTCTTTTTTTTCCCGTTTTCTTCTTACGTGAATGCATCCTTTTCTAAAAGTGTTTATTTTGAGTCAAGAATTTTATAAAAGTAAGAAGAAAAAAAATTGTGCTGAGCTCCAAAACCCTCCCCGGGTCTAGCCTGCGAGCAAGGTCTCTCACTGCCCCACCCCACCCAACCCTCCCCCCAATCCCGGCAGCAAGAGACCTTGCTCGCAGGCTAAACCCCCCTCTCTTTCCCCTTCCCTTCCCTTCCCTTCCCTTCCCTTCCCTTCCCCCTCCCATCCCTCCGCCCTCTACCTATCTAGCTATCTACCTACCCCCCTGTACCTACCCCTCTACCTATCTACCTATCTATCTATCTATCTATCTACCTAACCGTCTACCTATCTACCTACCCCCCTCCCGCCTGGCCCCCTCTCCCAGCCCTACCCCCGGCCCGCCCCCGGGCCGGTGTACCAACTCCCGCTTCCCATACCCTTGCCAAGGCCTTTTTTCTTCCCTCTCCTCGCCCCAAGCCCTCCCAGATCCAAGCCGCGATTTTTGTCTTTTTTTTTTTTTTCATGCTAATCAGGCGGGATTCGAACCCGTCACCTCTTTGTTTGCCAATTCATTACCAATTCAATGCTTATGCTAATTGCGCTATCCCGGCTCGGTTAGAAATTCAATGGTTTTTCTGTATGTTATTCATATGCAAATCAAATTCTTGCCCCTGATTGGCTGTTGAAAATAATGACATCATGAACCTTGGGTCCAGAGGTCCCTGAGGTGCCACAGGTCCAAGAACCAAAACAAACCAAAGTTTGGAAAACTGTAGCCTTCTCGGCTTTGCGAAAGCTTCCTTTTAATCACGATTCTTGTATCTTTCTGACCGCTGGTACATTTAAAAAAGCACTTAGCGCTTTCACGTTTTTTCCGACGGGCAATTTTGATTTTAGCTGAAGTTTTGTATAATATTGAAATACTTGAAATGTCCGTCGGTGCGTTTGCTTTCAGTCGGTGATCACAAGAAACAGTTTTTGTACGGTTAACAGTGATCAACATCAATTTACATTCTCGCTATATATCCTACCACTGAACAGTATCAATCATAAAAGGCTGAAAATAGAGGAAACTGCTCAGCAGCGAAAGACATTGTGATTTCTAGTCAAATTCTCCTCGTTAGCGCCAGATGAACGGTAAAGGAATGAGTATGGAGAATGTGCATGTTCATCTCACGCCATTTGCAAGTGTTCCTGTAACAAGCTAAATTGATCTTATAAATGAAAAACGCGAAGGTTATGTCACTTTTAATAGATTTGGAGCCAGCAATGTGACCCTTCAAAAACAAGAAAAAGCGTTCTTCTCTAACTAGGCAACTACAGTACCCTAGTCTGAATCTGGTACCCTTATAACTGCAATAGGAAATCTGCAAGTAACACTGTAAATCATACTAAAATGCTACCGATGCGACCAAAAACTTGTGATAGAATCGTGAAATCAGCCTAAAAAGATCAAAACAAGGTGATATCCTGCGTGTCCTAAGGCAGCCGAAAGACTTTTTTTCCACAGTGAAATATACTTACATCCTCTTACTTGAGACATCACAAGAGTCCCAGGGACATTTCCAGCAGATCTCCATCAGTTTCCAACTTGAACCAAAAGTCACTTGACAAGATGAACCAAACAAACATTGTTTGCCCGGCCTATTGACGATTAGTAATTCCATCAGGTCGTGTTTCTTTCGCAGGCAAGGTTAATTCAAGCTATTTCCAATCCAGTCTTAAAATCAGGCTGTTAAATGTCGCCAAGGTCCATAACCAATAAAGAAAATTCTCCAACTTCAGACGAAGACCAGTTTGCAACTTCATGGTCTGTTTATCCACTGCATTAAAGAAAAGGAACGTACTATAAGTAGACTGACTGGCGAAGTTGAATGCGGGAAAAAGCGTCCTGTGGGTCTCAAAGTGCGGAGAAGTTGATCCTGAGTAATGACAAATGTATAATCCTAAATTTCGCTTGTTTCTTCGCACACGTCTTTTTTTTCCCGTTTTCTTCTTACGTGAATGCATCCTTTTCTAAAAGTGTTTATTTTGAGTCAAGAATTTTATAAAAGTAAGAAGAAAAAAAATTGTGCTGAGCTCCAAAACCCTCCCCGGGTCTAGCCTGCGAGCAAGGTCTCTCACTGCCCCACCCCACCCCACCCTCCCCCCAATCCCGGCAGCAAGAGACCTTGCTCGCAGGCTAAACCCCCCTCTCTTTCCCCTTCCCTTCCCTTCCCTTCCCTTCCCCCTCCCATCCCTCCGCCCTCTACCTATCTAGCTATCTACCTACCCCCCTGTACCTACCCCTCTACCTATCTACCTATCTATCTATCTATCTATCTATCTATCTATCCATCTACCTAACCGTCTACCTATCTACCTACCCCCCTCCCGCCTGGCCCCTTCTCCCAGCCCTACCCCCGGCCCGCCCCCGGGCCGGTGTACCAACTCCCGCTTCCCATACCCTTCCCAAGGCCTTTTTTCTTCCCTCTCCTCGCCCCAAGCCCTCCCAGATCCAAGCCGCGATTTTTGTCTTTTTTTTCCTTTTTCATGCTAATCAGGCGGGATTCGAACCCGTCACCTCTTTGTTTGCCAATTCATTACCAATTCAATGCTTATGCTAATTGCGCTATCCCGGCTCGGTTAGAAATTCAATGGTTTTTTTGTATGTTATTCATATGCAAATCAAATTCTTGCCCCTGATTGGCTGTTGAAAATAATGACATCATGAACCTTGGGTCCAGAGGTCCCTGAGGTGCCACAGGTCCAAGAACCAAAACAAACCAAAGTTTGGAAAACTGTAGCCTTCTCGGCTTTGCGAAAGCTTCCTTTTAATCACGATTCTTGTATCTTTCTGACCGCTGGTACATTTAAAAAAGCACTTAGCGCTTTCACGTTTTTTCCGACGGGCAATTTTGATTTTAGCTGAAGTTTTGTATAATATTGAAATACTTGAAATGTCCGTCGGTGCGTTTGCTTTCAGTCGGTGATCACAAGAAACAGTTTTTGTACGGTTAACAGTGATCAACATCAATTTACATTCTCGCTATATATCCTACCACTGAACAGTATCAATCATAAAAGGCTGAAAATAGAGGAAACTGCTCAGCAGCGAAAGACATTGTGATTTCTAGTCAAATTCTCCTCGTTAGCGCCAGATGAACGGTAAAGGAATGAGTATGGAGAATGTGCATGTTCATCTCACGCCATTTGCAAGTGTTCCTGTAACAAGCTAAATTGATCTTATAAATGAAAAACGCGAAGGTTATGTCACTTTTAATAGATTTGGAGCCAGCAATGTGACCCTTCAAAAACAAGAAAAAGCGTTCTTCTCTAACTAGGCAACTACAGTACCCTAGTCTGAATCTGGTACCCTTATAACTGCAATAGGAAATCTGCAAGTAACACTGTAAATCATACTAAAATGCTACCGATGCGACCAAAAACTTGTGATAGAATCGTGAAATCAGCCTAAAAAGATCAAAACAAGGTGATATCCTGCGTGTCCTAAGGCAGCCGAAAGACTTTTTTTCCACAGTGAAATATACTTACATCCTCTTACTTGAGACATCACAAGAGTCCCAGGGACATTTCCAGCAGATCTCCATCAGTTTCCAACTTGAACCAAAAGTCACTTGACAAGATGAACCAAACAAACATTGTTTGCCCGGCCTATTGACGATTAGTAATTCCATCAGGTCGTGTTTCTTTCGCAGGCAAGGTTAATTCAAGCTATTTCCAATCCAGTCTTAAAATCAGGCTGTTAAATGTCGCCAAGATCCAGAACCAATAAAGAAAATTCTCCAACTTCAGACGAAGACCAGTTTGCAACTTCATGGTCTGTTTATCCACTGCATTAAAGAAAAGGAACGTACTATAAGTAGACTGACTGGCGAAGTTGAATGCGGGAAAAAGCGTCCTGTGGGTCTCAAAGTGTGGAGAAGTTGATCCTGAGTAATGACAAATGTATAATCCTAAATTTCGCTTGTTTCTTCGCACACGTCTTTTTTTTCCCGTTTTTTTCTTACGTGAATGCATCCTTTTCTAAAAGTGTTTATTTTGAGTCAAGAATTTTATAAAAGTAAGAAGAAAAAAAATTGTGCTGAGCTCCAAAACCCTCCCCGGGTCTAGCCTGCGAGCAAGGTCTCTCACTGCCCCACCCCACCCCACCCTCCCCCCAATCCCGGCAGCAAGAGACCTTGCTCGCAGGCTAAACCCCCCTCTCTTTTCCCTTCCCTTCCCTTCCCTTCCCTTCCCTTCCCTTCCCCCTCCCATCCCTCCGCCCTCTACCTATCTAGCTATCTACCTACCCCCCTGTACCTACCCCTCTACCTATCTACCTATCTATCTATCTATCTATCTATCTATCTATCTATCTATCCATCTACCTAACCGTCTACCTATCTACCTACCCCCCTCCCGCCTGGCCCCTTCTCCCAGCCCTACCCCCGGCCCGCCCCCGGGCCGGTGTACCAACTCCCGCTTCCCATACCCTTCCCAAGGCATTTTTTCTTCCCTCTCCTCGCCCCAAGCCCTCCCAGATCCAAGCCGCGATTTTTGTCTTTTTTTTCCTTTTTCATGCTAATCAGGCGGGATTCGAACCCGTCACCTCTTTGTTTGCCAATTCATTACCAATTCAATGCTTATGCTAATTGCGCTATCCCGGCTCGGTTAGAAATTCAATGGTTTTTTTGTATGTTATTCATATGCAAATCAAATTCTTGCCCCTGATTGGCTGTTGAAAATAATGACATCATGAACCTTGGGTCCAGAGGTCCCTGAGGTGCCACAGGTCCAAGAACCAAAACAAACCAAAGTTTGGAAAACTGTAGCCTTCTCGGCTTTGCGAAAGCTTCCTTTTAATCACGATTCTTGTATCTTTCTGACCGCTGGTACATTTAAAAAAGCACTTAGCGCTTTCACGTTTTTTCCGACGGGCAATTTTGATTTTAGCTGAAGTTTTGTATAATATTGAAATACTTGAAATGTCCGTCGGTGCGTTTGCTTTCAGTCGGTGATCACAAGAAACAGTTTTTGTACGGTTAACAGTGATCAACATCAATTTACATTCTCGCTATATATCCTACCACTGAACAGTATCAATCATAAAAGGCTGAAAATAGAGGAAACTGCTCAGCAGCGAAAGACATTGTGATTTCTAGTCAAATTCTCCTCGTTAGCGCCAGATGAACGGTAAAGGAATGAGTATGGAGAATGTGCATGTTCATCTCACGCCATTTGCAAGTGTTCCTGTAACAAGCTAAATTGATCTTATAAATGAAAAACGCGAAGGTTATGTCACTTTTAATAGATTTGGAGCCAGCAATGTGACCCTTCAAAAACAAGAAAAAGCGTTCTTCTCTAACTAGGCAACTACAGTACCCTAGTCTGAATCTGGTACCCTTATAACTGCAATAGGAAATCTGCAAGTAACACTGTAAATCATACTAAAATGCTACCGATGCGACCAAAAACTTGCGATAGAATCGTGAAATCAGCCTAAAAAGATCAAAACAAGGTGATATCCTGCGTGTCCTAAGGCAGCCGAAAGACTTTTTTTCCACAGTGAAATATACTTACATCCTCTTACTTGAGACATCACAAGAGTCCCAGGGACATTTCCAGCAGATCTCCATCAGTTTCCAACTTGAACCAAAAGTCACTTGACAAGATGAACCAGACAAACATTGTTTGCCCGGCCTATTGACGATTAGTAATTCCATCAGGTCGTGTTTCTTTCGCAGGCAAGGTTAATTCAAGCTATTTCCAATCCAGTCTTAAAATCAGGCTGTTAAATGTCGCCAAGGTCCATAACCAATAAAGAAAATTCTCCAACTTCAGACGAAGACCAGTTTGCAACTTCATGGTCTGTTTATCCACTGCATTAAAGAAAAGGAACGTACTATAAGTAGACTGATTGGCGAAGTTGAATGCGGGAAAAAGCGTCCTGTGGGTCTCAAAGTGTGGAGAAGTTGATCCTGAGTAATGACAAATGTATAATCCTAAATTTCGCTTGTTTCTTCGCACACGTCTTTTTTTTCCCGTTTTTTTCTTACGTGAATGCATCCTTTTCTAAAAGTGTTTATTTTGAGTCAAGAATTTTATAAAAGTAAGAAGAAAAAAAATTGTGCTGAGCTCCAAAACCCTCCCCGGGTCTAGCCTGCGAGCAAGGTCTCTCACTGCCCCACCCCACCCCACCCTCCCCCCAATCCCGGCAGCGAGAGATTTTGCACGCAGGCTAAACCCCCCTCTCTTTCCCCTTCCCTTCCCTTCCCTTCCCTTCCCTTCCCTTCCCCCTCCCATCCCTCCGCCCTCTACCGATCTACCTATCTACCTACCCCCCTCTACCTACCCCTCTACCTATCTACCTATCTATCTATCTATCTATCTATCTATCTATCTATCTACCTAACCTTCTACCTATCTACCTACCCCCCTCCCGCCTGGCCCCCTCTCCCAGCCCTACACCCGGCCCCCCCCCCCGGGCCGGTGTACCAACTCCCGCTTCCCATACCCTTGCCAAGGCCTTTTTTCTTCCCTCTCCTCGCCCCAAGCCCTCCCAGATCCAAGCCGCGATTTTTGTCTTTTTTTTCCTTTTTCATGCTAATCAGGCGGGATTCGAACCCGTCACCTCTTTGTTTGCCAATTCATTACCAATTCAATGCTTATGCTAATTGCGCTATCCCGGCTCGGTTAGAAATTCAATGGTTTTTTTGTATGTTATTCATATGCAAATCAAATTCTTGCCCCTGATTGGCTGTTGAAAATAATGACATCATGAACCTTGGGTCCAGAGGTCCCTGAGGTGCCACAGGTCCAAGAACCAAAACAAACCAAAGTTTGGAAAACTGTAGCCTTCTCGGCTTTGCGAAAGCTTCCTTTTAATCACGATTCTTGTATCTTTCTGACCGCTGGTACATTTAAAAAAGCACTTAGCGCTTTCACGTTTTTTCCGACGGGCAATTTTGATTTTAGCTGAAGTTTTGTATAATATTGAAATACTTGAAATGTCCGTCGGTGCGTTTGCTTTCAGTCGGTGATCACAAGAAACAGTTTTTGTACGGTTAACAGTGATCAACATCAATTTACATTCTCGCTATATATCCTACCACTGAACAGTATCAATCATAAAAGGCTGAAAATAGAGGAAACTGCTCAGCAGCGAAAGACATTGTGATTTCTAGTCAAATTCTCCTCGTTAGCGCCAGATGAACGGTAAAGGAATGAGTATGGAGAATGTGCATGTTCATCTCACGCCATTTGCAAGTGTTCCTGTAACAAGCTAAATTGATCTTATAAATGAAAAACGCGAAGGTTATGTCACTTTTAATAGATTTGGAGCCAGCAATGTGACCCTTCAAAAACAAGAAAAAGCGTTCTTCTCTAACTAGGCAACTACAGTACCCTAGTCTGAATCTGGTACCCTTATAACTGCAATAGGAAATCTGCAAGTAACACTGTAAATCATACTAAAATGCTACCGATGCGACCGAAAACTTGTGATAGAATCGTGAAATCAGCCTAAAAAGATCAAAACAAGGTGATATCCTGCGTGTCCTAAGGCAGCCGAAAGACTTTTTTTCCACAGTGAAATATACTTACATCCTCTTACTTGAGACATCACAAGAGTCCCAGGGACATTTCCAGCAGATCTCCATCAGTTTCCAACTTGAACCAAAAGTCACTTGACAAGATGAACCAAACAAACATTGTTTGCCCGGCCTATTGACGATTAGTAATTCCATCAGGTCGTGTTTCTTTCGCAGGCAAGGTTAATTCAAGCTATTTCCAATCCAGTCTTAAAATCAGGCTGTTAAATGTCGCCAAGGTCCATAACCAATAAAGAAAATTCTCCAACTTCAGACGAAGACCAGTTTGCAACTTCATGGTCTGTTTATCCACTGCATTAAAGAAAAGGAACGTACTATAAGTAGACTGACTGGCGAAGTTGAATGCGGGAAAAAGCGTCCTGTGGGTCTCAAAGTGCGGAGAAGTTGATCCTGAGTAATGACAAATGTATAATCCTAAATTTCGCTTGTTTCTTCGCACACGTCTTTTTTTTCCCGTTTTCTTCTTACGTGAATGCATCCTTTTCTAAAAGTGTTTATTTTGAGTCAAGAATTTTATAAAAGTAAGAAGAAAAAAAATTGTGCTGAGCTCCAAAACCCTCCCCGGGTCTAGCCTGCGAGCAAGGTCTCTCACTGCCCCACCCCACCCCACCCTCCCCCCAATCCCGGCAGCAAGAGACCTTGCTCGCAGGCTAAACCCCCCTCTCTTTCCCCTTCCCTTCCCTTCCCTTCCCTTCCCCCTCCCATCCCTCCGCCCTCTACCTATCTAGCTATCTACCTACCCCCCTGTACCTACCCCTCTACCTATCTACCTATCTATCTATCTATCTATCTACCTAACCGTCTACCTATCTACCTACCCCCCTCCCGCCTGGCCCCCTCTCCCAGCCCTACCCCCGGCCCGCCCCCGGGCCGGTGTACCAACTCCCGCTTCCCATACCCTTGCCAAGGCCTTTTTTCTTCCCTCTCCTCGCCCCAAGCCCTCCCAGATCCAAGCCGCGATTTTTGTCTTTTTTTTCCTTTTTCATGCTAATCAGGCGGGATTCGAACCCGTCACCTCTTTGTTTGCCAATTCATTACCAATTCAATGCTTATGCTAATTGCGCTATCCCGGCTCGGTTAGAAATTCAATGGTTTTTTTGTATGTTATTCATATGCAAATCAAATTCTTGCCCCTGATTGGCTGTTGAAAATAATGACATCATGAACCTTGGGTCCAGAGGTCCCTGAGGTGCCACAGGTCCAAGAACCAAAACAAACCAAAGTTTGGAAAACTTTAGCCTTCTCGGCTTTGCGAAAGCTTCCTTTTAATCACGATTCTTGTATCTTTCTGACCGCTGGTACATTTAAAAAAGCACTTAGCGCTTTCACGTTTTTTCCGACGGGCAATTTTGATTTTAGCTGAAGTTTTGTATAATATTGAAATACTTGAAATGTCCGTCGGTGCGTTTGCTTTCAGTCGGTGATCACAAGAAACAGTTTTTGTACGGTTAACAGTGATCAACATCAATTTACATTCTCGCTATATATCCTACCACTGAACAGTATCAATCATAAAAGGCTGAAAATAGAGGAAACTGCTCAGCAGCGAAAGACATTGTGATTTCTAGTCAAATTCTCCTCGTTAGCGCCAGATGAACGGTAAAGGAATGAGTATGGAGAATGTGCATGTTCATCTCACGCCATTTGCAAGTGTTCCTGTAACAAGCTAAATTGATCTTATAAATGAAAAACGCGAAGGTTATGTCACTTTTAATAGATTTGGAGCCAGCAATGTGACCCTTCAAAAACAAGAAAAAGCGTTCTTCTCTAACTAGGCAACTACAGTACCCTAGTCTGAATCTGGTACCCTTATAACTGCAATAGGAAATCTGCAAGTAACACTGTAAATCATACTAAAATGCTACCGATGCGACCAAAAACTTGCGATAGAATCGTGAAATCAGCCTAAAAAGATCAAAACAAGGTGATATCCTGCGTGTCCTAAGGCAGCCGAAAGACTTTTTTTCCACAGTGAAATATACTTACATCCTCTTACTTGAGACATCACAAGAGTCCCAGGGACATTTCCAGCAGATCTCCATCAGTTTCCAACTTGAACCAAAAGTCACTTGACAAGATGAACCAGACAAACATTGTTTGCCCGGCCTATTGACGATTAGTAATTCCATCAGGTCGTGTTTCTTTCGCAGGCAAGGTTAATTCAAGCTATTTCCAATCCAGTCTTAAAATCAGGCTGTTAAATGTCGCCAAGGTCCATAACCAATAAAGAAAATTCTCCAACTTCAGACGAAGACCAGTTTGCAACTTCATGGTCTGTTTATCCACTGCATTAAAGAAAAGGAACGTACTATAAGTAGACTGATTGGCGAAGTTGAATGCGGGAAAAAGCGTCCTGTGGGTCTCAAAGTGTGGAGAAGTTGATCCTGAGTAATGACAAATGTATAATCCTAAATTTCGCTTGTTTCTTCGCACACGTCTTTTTTTTCCCGTTTTTTTCTTACGTGAATGCATCCTTTTCTAAAAGTGTTTATTTTGAGTCAAGAATTTTATAAAAGTAAGAAGAAAAAAAATTGTGCTGAGCTCCAAAACCCTCCCCGGGTCTAGCCTGCGAGCAAGGTCTCTCACTGCCCCACCCCACCCCACCCTCCCCCCAATCCCGGCAGCAAGAGATTTTGCACGCAGGCTAAACCCCCCTCTCTTTCCCCTTCCCTTCCCTTCCCTTCCCTTCCCTTCCCTTCCCCCTCCCATCCCTCCGCCCTCTACCGATCTACCTATCTACCTACCCCCCTCTACCTACCCCTCTACCTATCTACCTATCTATCTATCTATCTATCTATCTATCTATCTACCTAACCTTCTACCTATCTACCTACCCCCCTCCCGCCTGGCCCCCTCTCCCAGCCCTACCCCCGGCCCGCCCCCGGGCCGGTGTACCAACTCCCGCTTCCCATACCCTTGCCAAGGCCTTTTTTCTTCCCTCTCCTCGCCCCAAGCCCTCCCAGATCCAAGCCGCGATTTTTGTCTTTTTTTTCCTTTTTCATGCTAATCAGGCGGGATTCGAACCCGTCACCTCTTTGTTTGCCAATTCATTACCAATTCAATGCTTATGCTAATTGCGCTATCCCGGCTCGGTTAGAAATTCAATGGTTTTTTTGTATGTTATTCATATGCAAATCAAATTCTTGCCCCTGATTGGCTGTTGAAAATAATGACATCATGAACCTTGGGTCCAGAGGTCCCTGAGGTGCCACAGGTCCAAGAACCAAAACAAACCAAAGTTTGGAAAACTTTAGCCTTCTCGGCTTTGCGAAAGCTTCCTTTTAATCACGATTCTTGTATCTTTCTGACCGCTGGTACATTTAAAAAAGCACTTAGCGCTTTCACGTTTTTTCCGACGGGCAATTTTGATTTTAGCTGAAGTTTTGTATAATATTGAAATACTTGAAATGTCCGTCGGTGCGTTTGCTTTCAGTCGGTGATCACAAGAAACAGTTTTTGTACGGTTAACAGTGATCAACATCAATTTACATTCTCGCTATATATCCTACCACTGAACAGTATCAATCATAAAAGGCTGAAAATAGAGGAAACTGCTCAGCAGCGAAAGACATTGTGATTTCTAGTCAAATTCTCCTCGTTAGCGCCAGATGAACGGTAAAGGAATGAGTATGGAGAATGTGCATGTTCATCTCACGCCATTTGCAAGTGTTCCTGTAACAAGCTAAATTGATCTTATAAATGAAAAACGCGAAGGTTATGTCACTTTTAATAGATTTGGAGCCAGCAATGTGACCCTTCAAAAACAAGAAAAAGCGTTCTTCTCTAACTAGGCAACTACAGTACCCTAGTCTGAATCTGGTACCCTTATAACTGCAATAGGAAATCTGCAAGTAACACTGTAAATCATACTAAAATGCTACCGATGCGACCGAAAACTTGTGATAGAATCGTGAAATCAGCCTAAAAAGATCAAAACAAGGTGATATCCTGCGTGTCCTAAGGCAGCCGAAAGACTTTTTTTCCACAGTGAAATATACTTACATCCTCTTACTTGAGACATCACAAGAGTCCCAGGGACATTTCCAGCAGATCTCCATCAGTTTCCAACTTGAACCAAAAGTCACTTGACAAGATGAACCAGACAAACATTGTTTGCCCGGCCTATTGACGATTAGTAATTCCATCAGGTCGTGTTTCTTTCGCAGGCAAGGTTAATTCAAGCTATTTCCAATCCAGTCTTAAAATCAGGCTGTTAAATGTCGCCAAGGTCCATAACCAATAAAGAAAATTCTCCAACTTCAGACGAAGACCAGTTTGCAACTTCATGGTCTGTTTATCCACTGCATTAAAGAAAAGGAACGTACTATAAGTAGACTGACTGGCGAAGTTGAATGCGGGAAAAAGCGTCCTGTGGGTCTCAAAGTGCGGAGAAGTTGATCCTGAGTAATGACAAATGTATAATCCTAAATTTCGCTTGTTTCTTCGCACACGTCTTTTTTTTCCCGTTTTCTTCTTACGTGAATGCATCCTTTTCTAAAAGTGTTTATTTTGAGTCAAGAATTTTATAAAAGTAAGAAGAAAAAAAATTGTGCTGAGCTCCAAAACCCTCCCCGGGTCTAGCCTGCGAGCAAGGTCTCTCACTGCCCCACCCCACCCCACCCTCCCCCCAATCCCGGCAGCAAGAGACCTTGCTCGCAGGCTAAACCCCCCTCTCTTTCACCTTCCCTTCCCTTCCCTTCCCTTCCCTTCCCCCTCCCATCCCTCCGCCCTCTACCTATCTAGCTATCTACCTACCCCCCTGTACCTACCCCTCTACCTATCTACCTATCTATCTATCTATCTATCTATCTATCTACCTAACCGTCTACCTATTTACCTACCCCCCTCCCGCCTGGCCCCCTCTCCCAGCCCTACCCCCGGCCCGCCCCCGGGCCGGTGTACCAACTCCCGCTTCCCATACCCTTGCCAAGGCCTTTTTTCTTCCCTCTCCTCGCCCCAAGCCCTCCCAGATCCAAGCCGCGATTTTTGTCTTTTTTTTCCTTTTTCATGCTAATCAGGCGGGATTCGAACCCGTCACCTCTTTGTTTGCCAATTCATTACCAATTCAATGCTTATGCTAATTGCGCTATCCCGGCTCGGTTAGAAATTCAATGGTTTTTCTGTATGTTATTCATATGCAAATCAAATTCTTGCCCCTGATTGGCTGTTGAAAATAATGACATCATGAACCTTGGGTCCACGGGTCCCTGAGGTGCCACAGGTCCAAGAACCAAAACAAACCAAAGTTTGGAAAACTGTAGCCTTCTCGGCTTTGCGAAAGCTTCCTTTTAATCACGATTCTTGTATCTTTCTGACCGCTGGTACATTTAAAAAAGCACTTAGCGCTTTCACGTTTTTTCCGACGGGCAATTTTGATTTTAGCTGAAGTTTTGTATAATATTGAAATACTTGAAATGTCCGTCGGTGCGTTTGCTTTCAGTCGGTGATCACAAGAAACAGTTTTTGTACGGTTAACAGTGATCAACATCAATTTACATTCTCGCTATATATCCTACCACTGAACAGTATCAATCATAAAAGGCTGAAAATAGAGGAAACTGCTCAGCAGCGAAAGACATTGTGATTTCTAGTCAAATTCTCCTCGTTAGCGCCAGATGAACGGTAAAGGAATGAGTATGGAGAATGTGCATGTTCATCTCACGCCATTTGCAAGTGTTCCTGTAACAAGCTAAATTGATCTTATAAATGAAAAACGCGAAGGTTATGTCACTTTTAATAGATTTGGAGCCAGCAATGTGACCCTTCAAAAACAAGAAAAAGCGTTCTTCTCTAACTAGGCAACTACAGTACCCTAGTCTGAATCTGGTACCCTTATAACTGCAATAGGAAATCTGCAAGTAACACTGTAAATCATACTAAAATGCTACCGATGCGACCAAAAACTTGTGATAGAATCGTGAAATCAGCCTAAAAAGATCAAAACAAGGTGATATCCTGCGTGTCCTAAGGCAGCCGAAAGACTTTTTTTCCACAGTGAAATATACTTACATCCTCTTACTTGAGACATCACAAGAGTCCCAGGGACATTTCCAGCAGATCTCCATCAGTTTCCAACTTGAACCAAAAGTCACTTGACAAGATGAACCAAACAAACATTGTTTGCCCGGCCTATTGACGATTAGTAATTCCATCAGGTCGTGTTTCTTTCGCAGGCAAGGTTAATTCAAGCTATTTCCAATCCAGTCTTAAAATCAGGCTGTTAAATGTCGCCAAGATCCAGAACCAATAAAGAAAATTCTCCAACTTCAGACGAAGACCAGTTTGCAACTTCATGGTCTGTTTATCCACTGCATTAAAGAAAAGGAACGTACTATAAGTAGACTGATTGGCGAAGTTGAATGCGGGAAAAAGCGTCCTGTGGGTCTCAAAGTGTGGAGAAGTTGATCCTGAGTAATGACAAATGTATAATCCTAAATTTCGCTTGTTTCTTCGCACACGTCTTTTTTTTCCCGTTTTTTTCTTACGTGAATGCATCCTTTTCTAAAAGTGTTTATTTTGAGTCAAGAATTTTATAAAAGTAAGAAGAAAAAAAATTGTGCTGAGCTCCAAAACTCTCCCCGGGTCTAGCCTGCGAGCAAGGTCTCTCACTGCCCCACCCCACCCCACCCTCCCCCCAATCCCGGCAGCAAGAGACCTTGCACGCAGGCTAAACCCCCCTCTCTTTCCCCTTCCCTTCCCTTCCCTTCCCTTCCCTTCCCTTCTCCCTCCCATCCCTCCGCCCTCTACCTATCTAGCTATCTACCTACCCCCCTGTACCTACCCCTCTACCTATCTACCTATCTATCTATCTATCTATCTATCTACCTAACCGTCTACCTATCTACCTACCCCGCTCCCGCCTGGCCCCTTCTCCCAGCCCTACCCCCGGCCCGCCCCCGGGCCGGTGTACCAACTCCCGCTTCCCATACCCTTCCCAAGGCCTTTTTTCTTCCCTCTCCTCGCCCCAAGCCCTCCCAGATCCAAGCCGCGATTTTTGTCTTTTTTTTCCTTTTTCATGCTAATCAGGCGGGATTCGAACCCGTCACCTCTTTGTTTGCCAATTCATTACCAATTCAATGCTTATGCTAATTGCGCTATCCCGGCTCGGTTAGAAATTCAATGGTTTTTTTGTATGTTATTCATATGCAAATCAAATTCTTGCCCCTGATTGGCTGTTGAAAATAATGACATCATGAACCTTGGGTCCAGAGGTCCCTGAGGTGCCACAGGTCCAAGAACCAAAACAAACCAAAGTTTGGAAAACTGTAGCCTTCTCGGCTTTGCGAAAGCTTCCTTTTAATCACGATTCTTGTATCTTTCTGACCGCTGGTACATTTAAAAAAGCACTTAGCGCTTTCACGTTTTTTCCGACGGGCAATTTTGATTTTAGCTGAAGTTTTGTATAATATTGAAATACTTGAAATGTCCGTCGGTGCGTTTGCTTTCAGTCGGTGATCACAAGAAACAGTTTTTGTACGGTTAACAGTGATCAACATCAATTTACATTCTCGCTATATATCCTACCACTGAACAGTATCAATCATAAAAGGCTGAAAATAGAGGAAACTGCTCAGCAGCGAAAAACATTGTGATTTCTAGTCAAATTCTCCTCGTTAGCGCCAGATGAACGGTAAAGGAATGAGTATGGAGAATGTGCATGTTCATCTCACGCCATTTGCAAGTGTTCCTGTAACAAGCTAAATTGATCTTATAAATGAAAAACGCGAAGGTTATGTCACTTTTAATAGATTTGGAGCCAGCAATGTGACCCTTCAAAAACAAGAAAAAGCGTTCTTCTCTAACTAGGCAACTACAGTACCCTAGTCTGAATCTGGTACCCTTATAACTGCAATAGGAAATCTGCAAGTAACACTGTAAATCATACTAAAATGCTACCGATGCGACCGAAAACTTGTGATAGAATCGTGAAATCAGCCTAAAAAGATCAAAACAAGGTGATATCCTGCGTGTCCTAAGGCAGCCGAAAGACTTTTTTTCCACAGTGAAATATACTTACATCCTCTTACTTGAGACATCACAAGAGTCCCAGGGACATTTCCAGCAGATCTCCATCAGTTTCCAACTTGAACCAAAAGTCACTTGACAAGATGAACCAGACAAACATTGTTTGCCCGGCCTATTGACGATTAGTAATTCCATCAGGTCGTGTTTCTTTCGCAGGCAAGGTTAATTCAAGCTATTTCCAATCCAGTCTTAAAATCAGGCTGTTAAATGTCGCCAAGGTCCATAACCAATAAAGAAAATTCTCCAACTTCAGACGAAGACCAGTTTGCAACTTCATGGTCTGTTTATCCACTGCATTAAAGAAAAGGAACGTACTATAAGTAGACTGACTGGCGAAGTTGAATGCGGGAAAAAGCGTCCTGTGGGTCTCAAAGTGCGGAGAAGTTGATCCTGAGTAATGACAAATGTATAATCCTAAATTTCGCTTGTTTCTTCGCACACGTCTTTTTTTTCCCGTTTTCTTCTTACGTGAATGCATCCTTTTCTAAAAGTGTTTATTTTGAGTCAAGAATTTTATAAAAGTAAGAAGAAAAAAAATTGTGCTGAGCTCCAAAACCCTCCCCGGGTCTAGCCTGCGAGCAAGGTCTCTCACTGCCCCACCCCACCCCACCCTCCCCCCAATCCCGGCAGCAAGAGACCTTGCTCGCAGGCTAAACCCCCCTCTCTTTCCCCTTCCCTTCCCTTCCCTTCCCTTCCCTTCCCCCTCCCATCCCTCCGCCCTCTACCTATCTAGCTATCTACCTACCCCCCTGTACCTACCCCTCTACCTATCTACCTATCTATCTATCTATCTATCTACCTAACCGTCTACCTATCTACCTACCCCCCTTCCGCCTGGCCCCCTCTCCCAGCCCTACCCCCGGCCCGCCCCCGGGCCGGTGTACCAACTCCCGCTTCCCATACCCTTGCCAAGGCCTTTTTTCTTCCCTCTCCTCGCCCCAAGCCCTCCCAGATCCAAGCCGCGATTTTTGTCTTTTTTTTCCTTTTTCATGCTAATCAGGCGGGATTCGAACCCGTCACCTCTTTGTTTGCCAATTCATTACCAATTCAATGCTTATGCTAATTGCGCTATCCCGGCTCGGTTAGAAATTCAATGGTTTTTTTGTATGTTATTCATATGCAAATCAAATTCTTGCCCCTGATTGGCTGTTGAAAATAATGACATCATGAACCTTGGGTCCAGAGGTCCCTGAGGTGCCACAGGTCCAAGAACCAAAACAAACCAAAGTTTGGAAAACTTTAGCCTTCTCGGCTTTGCGAAAGCTTCCTTTTAATCACGATTCTTGTATCTTTCTGACCGCTGGTACATTTAAAAAAGCACTTAGCGCTTTCACGTTTTTTCCGACGGGCAATTTTGATTTTAGCTGAAGTTTTGTATAATATTGAAATACTTGAAATGTCCGTCGGTGCGTTTGCTTTCAGTCGGTGATCACAAGAAACAGTTTTTGTACGGTTAACAGTGATCAACATCAATTTACATTCTCGCTATATATCCTACCACTGAACAGTATCAATCATAAAAGGCTGAAAATAGAGGAAACTGCTCAGCAGCGAAAGACATTGTGATTTCTAGTCAAATTCTCCTCGTTAGCGCCAGATGAACGGTAAAGGAATGAGTATGGAGAATGTGCATGTTCATCTCACGCCATTTGCAAGTGTTCCTGTAACAAGCTAAATTGATCTTATAAATGAAAAACGCGAAGGTTATGTCACTTTTAATAGATTTGGAGCCAGCAATGTGACCCTTCAAAAACAAGAAAAAGCGTTCTTCTCTAACTAGGCAACTACAGTACCCTAGTCTGAATCTGGTACCCTTATAACTGCAATAGGAAATCTGCAAGTAACACTGTAAATCATACTAAAATGCTACCGATGCGACCAAAAACTTGTGATAGAATCGTGAAATCAGCCTAAAAAGATCAAAACAAGGTGATATCCTGCGTGTCCTAAGGCAGCCGAAAGACTTTTTTTCCACAGTGAAATATACTTACATCCTCTTACTTGAGACATCACAAGAGTCCCAGGGACATTTCCAGCAGATCTCCATCAGTTTCCAACTTGAACCAAAAGTCACTTGACAAGATGAACCAAACAAACATTGTTTGCCCGGCCTATTGACGATTAGTAATTCCATCAGGTCGTGTTTCTTTCGCAGGCAAGGTTAATTCAAGCTATTTCCAATCCAGTCTTAAAATCAGGCTGTTAAATGTCGCCAAGGTCCATAACCAATAAAGAAAATTCTCCAACTTCAGACGAAGACCAGTTTGCAACTTCATGGTCTGTTTATCCACTGCATTAAAGAAAAGGAACGTACTATAAGTAGACTGACTGGCGAAGTTGAATGCGGGAAAAAGCGTCCTGTGGGTCTCAAAGTGCGGAGAAGTTGATCCTGAGTAATGACAAATGTATAATCCTAAATTTCGCTTGTTTCTTCGCACACGTCTTTTTTTTCCCGTTTTCTTCTTACGTGAATGCATCCTTTTCTAAAAGTGTTTATTTTGAGTCAAGAATTTTATAAAAGTAAGAAGAAAAAAAATTGTGCTGAGCTCCAAAACCCTCCCCGGGTCTAGCCTGCGAGCAAGGTCTCTCACTGCCCCACCCCACCCCACCCTCCCCCCAATCCCGGCAGCAAGAGACCTTGCTCGCAGGCTAAACCCCCCTCTCTTTCACCTTCCCTTCCCTTCCCTTCCCTTCCCTTCCCCCTCCCATCCCTCCGCCCTCTACCTATCTAGCTATCTACCTACCCCCCTGTACCTACCCCTCTACCTATCTACCTATCTATCTATCTATCTATCTATCTATCTACCTAACCGTCTACCTATTTACCTACCCCCCTCCCGCCTGGCCCCCTCTCCCAGCCCTACCCCCGGCCCGCCCCCGGGCCGGTGTACCAACTCCCGCTTCCCATACCCTTGCCAAGGCCTTTTTTCTTCCCTCTCCTCGCCCCAAGCCCTCCCAGATCCAAGCCGCGATTTTTGTCTTTTTTTTCCTTTTTCATGCTAATCAGGCGGGATTCGAACCCGTCACCTCTTTGTTTGCCAATTCATTACCAATTCAATGCTTATGCTAATTGCGCTATCCCGGCTCGGTTAGAAATTCAATGGTTTTTCTGTATGTTATTCATATGCAAATCAAATTCTTGCCCCTGATTGGCTGTTGAAAATAATGACATCATGAACCTTGGGTCCACGGGTCCCTGAGGTGCCACAGGTCCAAGAACCAAAACAAACCAAAGTTTGGAAAACTGTAGCCTTCTCGGCTTTGCGAAAGCTTCCTTTTAATCACGATTCTTGTATCTTTCTGACCGCTGGTACATTTAAAAAAGCACTTAGCGCTTTCACGTTTTTTCCGACGGGCAATTTTGATTTTAGCTGAAGTTTTGTATAATATTGAAATACTTGAAATGTCCGTCGGTGCGTTTGCTTTCAGTCGGTGATCACAAGAAACAGTTTTTGTACGGTTAACAGTGATCAACATCAATTTACATTCTCGCTATATATCCTACCACTGAACAGTATCAATCATAAAAGGCTGAAAATAGAGGAAACTGCTCAGCAGCGAAAGACATTGTGATTTCTAGTCAAATTCTCCTCGTTAGCGCCAGATGAACGGTAAAGGAATGAGTATGGAGAATGTGCATGTTCATCTCACGCCATTTGCAAGTGTTCCTGTAACAAGCTAAATTGATCTTATAAATGAAAAACGCGAAGGTTATGTCACTTTTAATAGATTTGGAGCCAGCAATGTGACCCTTCAAAAACAAGAAAAAGCGTTCTTCTCTAACTAGGCAACTACAGTACCCTAGTCTGAATCTGGTACCCTTATAACTGCAATAGGAAATCTGCAAGTAACACTGTAAATCATACTAAAATGCTACCGATGCGACCAAAAACTTGTGATAGAATCGTGAAATCAGCCTAAAAAGATCAAAACAAGGTGATATCCTGCGTGTCCTAAGGCAGCCGAAAGACTTTTTTTCCACAGTGAAATATACTTACATCCTCTTACTTGAGACATCACAAGAGTCCCAGGGACATTTCCAGCAGATCTCCATCAGTTTCCAACTTGAACCAAAAGTCACTTGACAAGATGAACCAAACAAACATTGTTTGCCCGGCCTATTGACGATTAGTAATTCCATCAGGTCGTGTTTCTTTCGCAGGCAAGGTTAATTCAAGCTATTTCCAATCCAGTCTTAAAATCAGGCTGTTAAATGTCGCCAAGATCCAGAACCAATAAAGAAAATTCTCCAACTTCAGACGAAGACCAGTTTGCAACTTCATGGTCTGTTTATCCACTGCATTAAAGAAAAGGAACGTACTATAAGTAGACTGATTGGCGAAGTTGAATGCGGGAAAAAGCGTCCTGTGGGTCTCAAAGTGTGGAGAAGTTGATCCTGAGTAATGACAAATGTATAATCCTAAATTTCGCTTGTTTCTTCGCACACGTCTTTTTTTTCCCGTTTTTTTCTTACGTGAATGCATCCTTTTCTAAAAGTGTTTATTTTGAGTCAAGAATTTTATAAAAGTAAGAAGAAAAAAAATTGTGCTGAGCTCCAAAACCCTCCCCGGGTCTAGCCTGCGAGCAAGGTCTCTCACTGCCCCACCCCACCCCACCCTCCCCCCAATCCCGGCAGCAAGAGACCTTGCTCGCAGGCTAAACCCCCCTCTCTTTCACCTTCCCTTCCCTTCCCTTCCCTTCCCCCTCCCATCCCTCCGCCCTCTACCTATCTAGCTATCTACCTACCCCCCTGTACCTACCCCTCTACCTATCTACCTATCTATCTATCTATCTATCTATCTATCTACCTAACCGTCTACCTATTTACCTACCCCCCTCCCGCCTGGCCCCCTCTCCCAGCCCTACCCCCGGCCCGCCCCCGGGCCGGTGTACCAACTCCCGCTTCCCATACCCTTGCCAAGGCCTTTTTTCTTCCCTCTCCTCGCCCCAAGCCCTCCCAGATCCAAGCCGCGATTTTTGTCTTTTTTTTCCTTTTTCATGCTAATCAGGCGGGATTCGAACCCGTCACCTCTTTGTTTGCCAATTCATTACCAATTCAATGCTTATGCTAATTGCGCTATCCCGGCTCGGTTAGAAATTCAATGGTTTTTCTGTATGTTATTCATATGCAAATCAAATTCTTGCCCCTGATTGGCTGTTGAAAATAATGACATCATGAACCTTGGGTCCACGGGTCCCTGAGGTGCCACAGGTCCAAGAACCAAAACAAACCAAAGTTTGGAAAACTGTAGCCTTCTCGGCTTTGCGAAAGCTTCCTTTTAATCACGATTCTTGTATCTTTCTGACCGCTGGTACATTTAAAAAAGCACTTAGCGCTTTCACGTTTTTTCCGACGGGCAATTTTGATTTTAGCTGAAGTTTTGTATAATATTGAAATACTTGAAATGTCCGTCGGTGCGTTTGCTTTCAGTCGGTGATCACAAGAAACAGTTTTTGTACGGTTAACAGTGATCAACATCAATTTACATTCTCGCTATATATCCTACCACTGAACAGTATCAATCATAAAAGGCTGAAAATAGAGGAAACTGCTCAGCAGCGAAAGACATTGTGATTTCTAGTCAAATTCTCCTCGTTAGCGCCAGATGAACGGTAAAGGAATGAGTATGGAGAATGTGCATGTTCATCTCACGCCATTTGCAAGTGTTCCTGTAACAAGCTAAATTGATCTTATAAATGAAAAACGCGAAGGTTATGTCACTTTTAATAGATTTGGAGCCAGCAATGTGACCCTTCAAAAACAAGAAAAAGCGTTCTTCTCTAACTAGGCAACTACAGTACCCTAGTCTGAATCTGGTACCCTTATAACTGCAATAGGAAATCTGCAAGTAACACTGTAAATCATACTAAAATGCTACCGATGCGACCAAAAACTTGTGATAGAATCGTGAAATCAGCCTAAAAAGATCAAAACAAGGTGATATCCTGCGTGTCCTAAGGCAGCCGAAAGACTTTTTTTCCACAGTGAAATATACTTACATCCTCTTACTTGAGACATCACAAGAGTCCCAGGGACATTTCCAGCAGATCTCCATCAGTTTCCAACTTGAACCAAAAGTCACTTGACAAGATGAACCAAACAAACATTGTTTGCCCGGCCTATTGACGATTAGTAATTCCATCAGGTCGTGTTTCTTTCGCAGCCAAGGTTAATTCAAGCTATTTCCAATCCAGTCTTAAAATCAGGCTGTTAAATGTCGCCAAGATCCAGAACCAATAAAGAAAATTCTCCAACTTCAGACGAAGACCAGTTTGCAACTTCATGGTCTGTTTATCCACTGCATTAAAGAAAAGGAACGTACTATAAGTAGACTGATTGGCGAAGTTGAATGCGGGAAAAAGCGTCCTGTGGGTCTCAAAGTGTGGAGAAGTTGATCCTGAGTAATGACAAATGTATAATCCTAAATTTCGCTTGTTTCTTCGCACACGTCTTTTTTTTCCCGTTTTTTTCTTACGTGAATGCATCCTTTTCTAAAAGTGTTTATTTTGAGTCAAGAATTTTATAAAAGTAAGAAGAAAAAAAATTGTGCTGAGCTCCAAAACTCTCCCCGGGTCTAGCCTGCGAGCAAGGTCTCTCACTGCCCCACCCCACCCCACCCTCCCCCCAATCCCGGCAGCAAGAGACCTTGCACGCAGGCTAAACCCCCCTCTCTTTCCCCTTCCCTTCCCTTCCCTTCCCTTCCCTTCCCTTCTCCCTCCCATCCCTCCGCCCTCTACCTATCTAGCTATCTACCTACCCCCCTGTACCTACCCCTCTACCTATCTACCTATCTATCTATCTATCTATCTATCTACCTAACCGTCTACCTATCTACCTACCCCGCTCCCGCCTGGCCCCTTCTCCCAGCCCTACCCCCGGCCCGCCCCCGGGCCGGTGTACCAACTCCCGCTTCCCATACCCTTCCCAAGGCCTTTTTTCTTCCCTCTCCTCGCCCCAAGCCCTCCCAGATCCAAGCCGCGATTTTTGTCTTTTTTTTCCTTTTTCATGCTAATCAGGCGGGATTCGAACCCGTCACCTCTTTGTTTGCCAATTCATTACCAATTCAATGCTTATGCTAATTGCGCTATCCCGGCTCGGTTAGAAATTCAATGGTTTTTTTGTATGTTATTCATATGCAAATCAAATTCTTGCCCCTGATTGGCTGTTGAAAATAATGACATCATGAACCTTGGGTCCAGAGGTCCCTGAGGTGCCACAGGTCCAAGAACCAAAACAAACCAAAGTTTGGAAAACTGTAGCCTTCTCGGCTTTGCGAAAGCTTCCTTTTAATCACGATTCTTGTATCTTTCTGACCGCTGGTACATTTAAAAAAGCACTTAGCGCTTTCACGTTTTTTCCGACGGGCAATTTTGATTTTAGCTGAAGTTTTGTATAATATTGAAATACTTGAAATGTCCGTCGGTGCGTTTGCTTTCAGTCGGTGATCACAAGAAACAGTTTTTGTACGGTTAACAGTGATCAACATCAATTTACATTCTCGCTATATATCCTACCACTGAACAGTATCAATCATAAAAGGCTGAAAATAGAGGAAACTGCTCAGCAGCGAAAAACATTGTGATTTCTAGTCAAATTCTCCTCGTTAGCGCCAGATGAACGGTAAAGGAATGAGTATGGAGAATGTGCATGTTCATCTCACGCCATTTGCAAGTGTTCCTGTAACAAGCTAAATTGATCTTATAAATGAAAAACGCGAAGGTTATGTCACTTTTAATAGATTTGGAGCCAGCAATGTGACCCTTCAAAAACAAGAAAAAGCGTTCTTCTCTAACTAGGCAACTACAGTACCCTAGTCTGAATCTGGTACCCTTATAACTGCAATAGGAAATCTGCAAGTAACACTGTAAATCATACTAAAATGCTACCGATGCGACCAAAAACTTGTGATAGAATCGTGAAATCAGCCTAAAAAGATCAAAACAAGGTGATATCCTGCGTGTCCTAAGGCAGCCGAAAGACTTTTTTTCCACAGTGAAATATACTTACATCCTCTTACTTGAGACATCACAAGAGTCCCAGGGACATTTCCAGCAGATCTCCATCAGTTTCCAACTTGAACCAAAAGTCACTTGACAAGATGAACCAAACAAACATTGTTTGCCCGGCCTATTGACGATTAGTAATTCCATCAGGTCGTGTTTCTTTCGCAGCCAAGGTTAATTCAAGCTATTTCCAATCCAGTCTTAAAATCAGGCTGTTAAATGTCGCCAAGATCCAGAACCAATAAAGAAAATTCTCCAACTTCAGACGAAGACCAGTTTGCAACTTCATGGTCTGTTTATCCACTGCATTAAAGAAAAGGAACGTACTATAAGTAGACTGACTGGCGAAGTTGAATGCGGGAAAAAGCGTCCTGTGGGTCTCAAAGTGCGGAGAAGTTGATCCTGAGTAATGACAAATGTATAATCCTAAATTTCGCTTGTTTCTTCGCACACGTCTTTTTTTTCCCGTTTTTTTCTTACGTGAATGCATCCTTTTCTAAAAGTGTTTATTTTGAGTCAAGAATTTTATAAAAGTAAGAAGAAAAAAAATTGTGCTGAGCTCCAAAACCCTCCCCGGGTCTAGCCTGCGAGCAAGGTCTCTCACTGCCCCACCCCACCCCACCCTCCCCCCAATCCCGGCAGCAAGAGACCTTGCTCGCAGGCTAAACCCCCCTCTCTTTTCCCTTCCCTTCCCTTCCCTTCCCTTCCCTTCCCTTCCCTTCCCCCTCCCATCCCTCCGCCCTCTACCTATCTAGCTATCTACCTACCCCCCTGTACCTACCCCTCTACCTATCTACCTATCTATCTATCTATCTATCTATCTATCTATCCATCTACCTAACCGTCTACCTATCTACCTACCCCCCTCCCGCCTGGCCCCTTCTCCCAGCCCTACCCCCGGCCCGCCCCCGGGCCGGTGTACCAACTCCCGCTTCCCATACCCTTCCCAAGGCCTTTTTTCTTCCCTCTCCTCGCCCCAAGCCCTCCCAGATCCAAGCCGCGATTTTTGTCTTTTTTTTCCTTTTTCATGCTAATCAGGCGGGATTCGAACCCGTCACCTCTTTGTTTGCCAATTCATTACCAATTCAATGCTTATGCTAATTGCGCTATCCCGGCTCGGTTAGAAATTCAATGGTTTTTTTGTATGTTATTCATATGCAAATCAAATTCTTGCCCCTGATTGGCTGTTGAAAATAATGACATCATGAACCTTGGGTCCAGAGGTCCCTGAGGTGCCACAGGTCCAAGAACCAAAACAAACCAAAGTTTGGAAAACTGTAGCCTTCTCGGCTTTGCGAAAGCTTCCTTTTAATCACGATTCTTGTATCTTTCTGACCGCTGGTACATTTAAAAAAGCACTTAGCGCTTTCACGTTTTTTCCGACGGGCAATTTTGATTTTAGCTGAAGTTTTGTATAATATTGAAATACTTGAAATGTCCGTCGGTGCGTTTGCTTTCAGTCGGTGATCACAAGAAACAGTTTTTGTACGGTTAACAGTGATCAACATCAATTTACATTCTCGCTATATATCCTACCACTGAACAGTATCAATCATAAAAGGCTGAAAATAGAGGAAACTGCTCAGCAGCGAAAGACATTGTGATTTCTAGTCAAATTCTCCTCGTTAGCGCCAGATGAACGGTAAAGGAATGAGTATGGAGAATGTGCATGTTCATCTCACGCCATTTGCAAGTGTTCCTGTAACAAGCTAAATTGATCTTATAAATGAAAAACGCGAAGGTTATGTCACTTTTAATAGATTTGGAGCCAGCAATGTGACCCTTCAAAAACAAGAAAAAGCGTTCTTCTCTAACTAGGCAACTACAGTACCCTAGTCTGAATCTGGTACCCTTATAACTGCAATAGGAAATCTGCAAGTAACACTGTAAATCATACTAAAATGCTACCGATGCGACCAAAAACTTGTGATAGAATCGTGAAATCAGCCTAAAAAGATCAAAACAGGGTGATATCCTGCGTGTCCTAAGGCAGCCGAAAGACTTTTTTTCCACAGTGAAATATACTTACATCCTCTTACTTGAGACATCACAAGAGTCCCAGGGACATTTCCAGCAGATCTCCATCAGTTTCCAACTTGAACCAAAAGTCACTTGACAAGATGAACCAAACAAACATTGTTTGCCCGGCCTATTGACGATTAGTAATTCCATCAGGTCGTGTTTCTTTCGCAGGCAAGGTTAATTCAAGCTATTTCCAATCCAGTCTTAAAATCAGGCTGTTAAATGTCGCCAAGATCCAGAACCAATAAAGAAAATTCTCCAACTTCAGACGAAGACCAGTTTGCAACTTCATGGTCTGTTTATCCACTGCATTAAAGAAAAGGAACGTACTATAAGTAGACTGACTGGCGAAGTTGAATGCGGGAAAAAGCGTCCTGTGGGTCTCAAAGTGTGGAGAAGTTGATCCTGAGTAATGACAAATGTATAATCCTAAATTTCGCTTGTTTCTTCGCACACGTCTTTTTTTTCCCGTTTTTTTCTTACGTGAATGCATCCTTTTCTAAAAGTGTTTATTTTGAGTCAAGAATTTTATAAAAGTAAGAAGAAAAAAAATTGTGCTGAGCTCCAAAACCCTCCCCGGGTCTAGCCTGCGAGCAAGGTCTCTCACTGCCCCACCCCACCCCACCCTCCCCCCAATCCAGGCAGCAAGAGACCTTGCTCGCAGGCTAAACCCCCCTCTCTTTTCCCTTCCCTTCCCTTCCCTTCCCTTCCCTTCCCTTCCCTTCCCCCTCCCATCCCTCCGCCCTCTACCTATCTAGCTATCTACCTACCCCCCTGTACCTACCCCTCTACCTATCTACCTATCTATCTATCTATCTATCTATCTATCTATCCATCTACCTAACCGTCTACCTATCTACCTACCCCCCTCCCGCCTGGCCCCTTCTCCCAGCCCTACCCCCGGCCCGCCCCCGGGCCGGTGTACCAACTCCCGCTTCCCATACCCTTCCCAAGGCCTTTTTTCTTCCCTCTCCTCGCCCCAAGCCCTCCCAGATCCAAGCCGCGATTTTTGTCTTTTTTTTCCTTTTTCATGCTAATCAGGCGGGATTCGAACCCGTCACCTCTTTGTTTGCCAATTCATTACCAATTCAATGCTTATGCTAATTGCGCTATCCCGGCTCGGTTAGAAATTCAATGGTTTTTTTGTATGTTATTCATATGCAAATCAAATTCTTGCCCCTGATTGGCTGTTGAAAATAATGACATCATGAACCTTGGGTCCAGAGGTCCCTGAGGTGCCACAGGTCCAAGAACCAAAACAAACCAAAGTTTGGAAAACTGTAGCCTTCTCGGCTTTGCGAAAGCTTCCTTTTAATCACGATTCTTGTATCTTTCTGACCGCTGGTACATTTAAAAAAGCACTTAGCGCTTTCACGTTTTTTCCGACGGGCAATTTTGATTTTAGCTGAAGTTTTGTATAATATTGAAATACTTGAAATGTCCGTCGGTGCGTTTGCTTTCAGTCGGTGATCACAAGAAACAGTTTTTGTACGGTTAACAGTGATCAACATCAATTTACATTCTCGCTATATATCCTACCACTGAACAGTATCAATCATAAAAGGCTGAAAATAGAGGAAACTGCTCAGCAGCGAAAGACATTGTGATTTCTAGTCAAATTCTCCTCGTTAGCGCCAGATGAACGGTAAAGGAATGAGTATGGAGAATGTGCATGTTCATCTCACGCCATTTGCAAGTGTTCCTGTAACAAGATAAATTGATCTTATAAATGAAAAACGCGAAGGTTATGTCACTTTTAATAGATTTGGAGCCAGCAATGTGACCCTTCAAAAACAAGAAAAAGCGTTCTTCTCTAACTAGGCAACTACAGTACCCTAGTCTGAATCTGGTACCCTTATAACTGCAATAGGAAATCTGCAAGTAACACTGTAAATCATACTAAAATGCTACCGATGCGACCAAAAACTTGCGATAGAATCGTGAAATCAGCCTAAAAAGATCAAAACAAGGTGATATCCTGCGTGTCCTAAGGCAGCCGAAAGACTTTTTTTCCACAGTGAAATATACTTACATCCTCTTACTTGAGACATCACAAGAGTCCCAGGGTCATTTCCAGCAGATCTCCATCAGTTTCCAACTTGAACCAAAAGTCACTTGACAAGATGAACCAGACAAACATTGTTTGCCCGGCCTATTGACGATTAGTAATTCCATCAGGTCGTGTTTCTTTCGCAGGCAAGGTTAATTCAAGCTATTTCCAATCCAGTCTTAAAATCAGGCTGTTAAATGTCGCCAAGGTCCATAACCAATAAAGAAAATTCTCCAACTTCAGACGAAGACCAGTTTGCAACTTCATGGTCTGTTTATCCACTGCATTAAAGAAAAGGAACGTACTATAAGTAGACTGATTGGCGAAGTTGAATGCGGGAAAAAGCGTCCTGTGGGTCTCAAAGTGTGGAGAAGTTGATCCTGAGTAATGACAAATGTATAATCCTAAATTTCGCTTGTTTCTTCGCACACGTCTTTTTTTTCCCGTTTTTTTCTTACGTGAATGCATCCTTTTCTAAAAGTGTTTATTTTGAGTCAAGAATTTTATAAAAGTAAGAAGAAAAAAAATTGTGCTGAGCTCCAAAACCCTCCCCGGGTCTAGCCTGCGAGCAAGGTCTCTCACTGCCCCACCCCACCCCACCCTCCCCCCAATCCCGGCAGCGAGAGATTTTGCACGCAGGCTAAACCCCCCTCTCTTTCCCCTTCCCTTTCCTTCCCTTCCCTTCCCTTCCCTTCCCCCTCCCATCCCTCCGCCCTCTACCGATCTACCTATCTACCTACCCCCCTCTACCTACCCCTCTACCTATCTACCTATCTATCTATCTATCTATCTATCTATCTATCTACCTAACCTTCTACCTATCTACCTACCCCCCTCCCGCCTGGCCCCCTCTCCCAGCCCTACACCCGGCCCCCGCCCCCGGGCCGGTGTACCAACTCCCGCTTCCCATACCCTTGCCAAGGCCTTTTTTCTTCCCTCTCCTCGCCCCAAGCCCTCCCAGATCCAAGCCGCGATTTTTGTCTTTTTTTTCCTTTTTCATGCTAATCAGGCGGGATTCGAACCCGTCACCTCTTTGTTTGCCAATTCATTACCAATTCAATGCTTATGCTAATTGCGCTATCCCGGCTCGGTTAGAAATTCAATGGTTTTTTTGTATGTTATTCATATGCAAATCAAATTCTTGCCCCTGATTGGCTGTTGAAAATAATGACATCATGAACCTTGGGTCCAGAGGTCCCTGAGGTGCCACAGGTCCAAGAACCAAAACAAACCAAAGTTTGGAAAACTGTAGCCTTCTCGGCTTTGCGAAAGCTTCCTTTTAATCACGATTCTTGTATCTTTCTGACCGCTGGTACATTTAAAAAAGCACTTAGCGCTTTCACGTTTTTTCCGACGGGCAATTTTGATTTTAGCTGAAGTTTTGTATAATATTGAAATACTTGAAATGTCCGTCGGTGCGTTTGCTTTCAGTCGGTGATCACAAGAAACAGTTTTTGTACGGTTAACAGTGATCAACATCAATTTACATTCTCGCTATATATCCTACCACTGAACAGTATCAATCATAAAAGGCTGAAAATAGAGGAAACTGCTCAGCAGCGAAAGACATTGTGATTTCTAGTCAAATTCTCCTCGTTAGCGCCAGATGAACGGTAAAGGAATGAGTATGGAGAATGTGCATGTTCATCTCACGCCATTTGCAAGTGTTCCTGTAACAAGCTAAATTGATCTTATAAATGAAAAACGCGAAGGTTATGTCACTTTTAATAGATTTGGAGCCAGCAATGTGACCCTTCAAAAACAAGAAAAAGCGTTCTTCTCTAACTAGGCAACTACAGTACCCTAGTCTGAATCTGGTACCCTTATAACTGCAATAGGAAATCTGCAAGTAACACTGTAAATCATACTAAAATGCTACCGATGCGACCAAAAACTTGCGATAGAATCGTGAAATCAGCCTAAAAAGATCAAAACAAGGTGATATCCTGCGTGTCCTAAGGCAGCCGAAAGACTTTTTTTCCACAGTGAAATATACTTACATCCTCTTACTTGAGACATCACAAGAGTCCCAGGGACATTTCCAGCAGATCTCCATCAGTTTCCAACTTGAACCAAAAGTCACTTGACAAGATGAACCAGACAAACATTGTTTGCCCGGCCTATTGACGATTAGTAATTCCATCAGGTCGTGTTTCTTTCGCAGGCAAGGTTAATTCAAGCTATTTCCAATCCAGTCTTAAAATCAGGCTGTTAAATGTCGCCAAGGTCCATAACCAATAAAGAAAATTCTCCAACTTCAGACGAAGACCAGTTTGCAACTTCATGGTCTGTTTATCCACTGCATTAAAGAAAAGGAACGTACTATAAGTAGACTGATTGGCGAAGTTGAATGCGGGAAAAAGCGTCCTGTGGGTCTCAAAGTGTGGAGAAGTTGATCCTGAGTAATGACAAATGTATAATCCTAAATTTCGCTTGTTTCTTCGCACACGTCTTTTTTTTCCCGTTTTTTTCTTACGTGAATGCATCCTTTTCTAAAAGTGTTTATTTTGAGTCAAGAATTTTATAAAAGTAAGAAGAAAAAAAATTGTGCTGAGCTCCAAAACCCTCCCCGGGTCTAGCCTGCGAGCAAGGTCTCTCACTGCCCCACCCCACCCCACCCTCCCCCCAATCCCGGCAGCAAGAGACCTTGCACGCAGGCTAAACCCCCCTCTCTTTCCCCTTCCCTTCCCTTCCCTTCCCTTCCCTTCCCTTCCCCCTCCCATCCCTCCGCCCTCTACCGATCTACCTATCTACCTACCCCCCTCTACCTACCCCTCTACCTATCTACCTATCTATCTATCTATCTATCTATCTATCTATCTACCTAACCTTCTACCTATCTACCTACCCCCCTCCCGCCTGGCCCCCTCTCCCAGCCCTACACCCGGCCCCCCCCCCCGGGCCGGTGTACCAACTCCCGCTTCCCATACCCTTGCCAAGGCCTTTTTTCTTCCCTCTCCTCGCCCCAAGCCCTCCCAGATCCAAGCCGCGATTTTTGTCTTTTTTTTCCTTTTTCATGCTAATCAGGCGGGATTCGAACCCGTCACCTCTTTGTTTGCCAATTCATTACCAATTCAATGCTTATGCTAATTGCGCTATCCCGGCTCGGTTAGAAATTCAATGGTTTTTTTGTATGTTATTCATATGCAAATCAAATTCTTGCCCCTGATTGGCTGTTGAAAATAATGACATCATGAACCTTGGGTCCAGAGGTCCCTGAGGTGCCACAGGTCCAAGAACCAAAACAAACCAAAGTTTGGAAAACTTTAGCCTTCTCGGCTTTGCGAAAGCTTCCTTTTAATCACGATTCTTGTATCTTTCTGACCGCTGGTACATTTAAAAAAGCACTTAGCGCTTTCACGTTTTTTCCGACGGGCAATTTTGATTTTAGCTGAAGTTTTGTATAATATTGAAATACTTGAAATGTCCGTCGGTGCGTTTGCTTTCAGTCGGTGATCACAAGAAACAGTTTTTGTACGGTTAACAGTGATCAACATCAATTTACATTCTCGCTATATATCCTACCACTGAACAGTATCAATCATAAAAGGCTGAAAATAGAGGAAACTGCTCAGCAGCGAAAGACATTGTGATTTCTAGTCAAATTCTCCTCGTTAGCGCCAGATGAACGGTAAAGGAATGAGTATGGAGAATGTGCATGTTCATCTCACGCCATTTGCAAGTGTTCCTGTAACAAGCTAAATTGATCTTATAAATGAAAAACGCGAAGGTTATGTCACTTTTAATAGATTTGGAGCCAGCAATGTGACCCTTCAAAAACAAGAAAAAGCGTTCTTCTCTAACTAGGCAACTACAGTACCCTAGTCTGAATCTGGTACCCTTATAACTGCAATAGGAAATCTGCAAGTAACACTGTAAATCATACTAAAATGCTACCGATGCGACCGAAAACTTGTGATAGAATCGTGAAATCAGCCTAAAAAGATCAAAACAAGGTGATATCCTGCGTGTCCTAAGGCAGCCGAAAGACTTTTTTTCCACAGTGAAATATACTTACATCCTCTTACTTGAGACATCACAAGAGTCCCAGGGACATTTCCAGCAGATCTCCATCAGTTTCCAACTTGAACCAAAAGTCACTTGACAAGATGAACCAGACAAACATTGTTTGCCCGGCCTATTGACGATTAGTAATTCCATCAGGTCGTGTTTCTTTCGCAGGCAAGGTTAATTCAAGCTATTTCCAATCCAGTCTTAAAATCAGGCTGTTAAATGTCGCCAAGGTCCATAACCAATAAAGAAAATTCTCCAACTTCAGACGAAGACCAGTTTGCAACTTCATGGTCTGTTTATCCACTGCATTAAAGAAAAGGAACGTACTATAAGTAGACTGACTGGCGAAGTTGAATGCGGGAAAAAGCGTCCTGTGGGTCTCAAAGTGCGGAGAAGTTGATCCTGAGTAATGACAAATGTATAATCCTAAATTTCGCTTGTTTCTTCGCACACGTCTTTTTTTTCCCGTTTTCTTCTTACGTGAATGCATCCTTTTCTAAAAGTGTTTATTTTGAGTCAAGAATTTTATAAAAGTAAGAAGAAAAAAAATTGTGCTGAGCTCCAAAACCCTCCCCGGGTCTAGCCTGCGAGCAAGGTCTCTCACTGCCCCACCCCACCCCACCCTCCCCCCAATCCCGGCAGCAAGAGACCTTGCTCGCAGGCTAAACCCCCCTCTCTTTCCCCTTCCCTTCCCTTCCCTTCCCTTCCCCCTCCCATCCCTCCGCCCTCTACCTATCTAGCTATCTACCTACCCCCCTGTACCTACCCCTCTACCTATCTACCTATCTATCTATCTATCTATCTACCTAACCGTCTACCTATCTACCTACCCCCCTCCCGCCTGGCCCCCTCTCCCAGCCCTACCCCCGGCCCGCCCCCGGGCCGGTGTACCAACTCCCGCTTCCCATACCCTTGCCAAGGCCTTTTTTCTTCCCTCTCCTCGCCCCAAGCCCTCCCAGATCCAAGCCGCGATTTTTGTCTTTTTTTTCCTTTTTCATGCTAATCAGGCGGGATTCGAACCCGTCACCTCTTTGTTTGCCAATTCATTACCAATTCAATGCTTATGCTAATTGCGCTATCCCGGCTCGGTTAGAAATTCAATGGTTTTTTTGTATGTTATTCATATGCAAATCAAATTCTTGCCCCTGATTGGCTGTTGAAAATAATGACATCATGAACCTTGGGTCCAGAGGTCCCTGAGGTGCCACAGGTCCAAGAACCAAAACAAACCAAAGTTTGGAAAACTTTAGCCTTCTCGGCTTTGCGAAAGCTTCCTTTTAATCACGATTCTTGTATCTTTCTGACCGCTGGTACATTTAAAAAAGCACTTAGCGCTTTCACGTTTTTTCCGACGGGCAATTTTGATTTTAGCTGAAGTTTTGTATAATATTGAAATACTTGAAATGTCCGTCGGTGCGTTTGCTTTCAGTCGGTGATCACAAGAAACAGTTTTTGTACGGTTAACAGTGATCAACATCAATTTACATTCTCGCTATATATCCTACCACTGAACAGTATCAATCATAAAAGGCTGAAAATAGAGGAAACTGCTCAGCAGCGAAAGACATTGTGATTTCTAGTCAAATTCTCCTCGTTAGCGCCAGATGAACGGTAAAGGAATGAGTATGGAGAATGTGCATGTTCATCTCACGCCATTTGCAAGTGTTCCTGTAACAAGCTAAATTGATCTTATAAATGAAAAACGCGAAGGTTATGTCACTTTTAATAGATTTGGAGCCAGCAATGTGACCCTTCAAAAACAAGAAAAAGCGTTCTTCTCTAACTAGGCAACTACAGTACCCTAGTCTGAATCTGGTACCCTTATAACTGCAATAGGAAATCTGCAAGTAACACTGTAAATCATACTAAAATGCTACCGATGCGACCAAAAACTTGCGATAGAATCGTGAAATCAGCCTAAAAAGATCAAAACAAGGTGATATCCTGCGTGTCCTAAGGCAGCCGAAAGACTTTTTTTCCACAGTGAAATATACTTACATCCTCTTACTTGAGACATCACAAGAGTCCCAGGGACATTTCCAGCAGATCTCCATCAGTTTCCAACTTGAACCAAAAGTCACTTGACAAGATGAACCAGACAAACATTGTTTGCCCGGCCTATTGACGATTAGTAATTCCATCAGGTCGTGTTTCTTTCGCAGGCAAGGTTAATTCAAGCTATTTCCAATCCAGTCTTAAAATCAGGCTGTTAAATGTCGCCAAGGTCCATAACCAATAAAGAAAATTCTCCAACTTCAGACGAAGACCAGTTTGCAACTTCATGGTCTGTTTATCCACTGCATTAAAGAAAAGGAACGTACTATAAGTAGACTGATTGGCGAAGTTGAATGCGGGAAAAAGCGTCCTGTGGGTCTCAAAGTGTGGAGAAGTTGATCCTGAGTAATGACAAATGTATAATCCTAAATTTCGCTTGTTTCTTCGCACACGTCTTTTTTTTCCCGTTTTTTTCTTACGTGAATGCATCCTTTTCTAAAAGTGTTTATTTTGAGTCAAGAATTTTATAAAAGTAAGAAGAAAAAAAATTGTGCTGAGCTCCAAAACCCTCCCCGGGTCTAGCCTGCGAGCAAGGTCTCTCACTGCCCCACCCCACCCCACCCTCCCCCCAATCCCGGCAGCAAGAGACCTTGCACGCAGGCTAAACCCCCCTCTCTTTCCCCTTCCCTTCCCTTCCCTTCCCTTCCCTTCCCTTCCCCCTCCCATCCCTCCGCCCTCTACCGATCTACCTATCTACCTACCCCCCTCTACCTACCCCTCTACCTATCTACCTATCTATCTATCTATCTATCTATCTATCTATCTACCTAACCTTCTACCTATCTACCTACCCCCCTCCCGCCTGGCCCCCTCTCCCAGCCCTACACCCGGCCCGCCCCCGGGCCGGTGTACCAACTCCCGCTTCCCATACCCTTGCCAAGGCCTTTTTTCTTCCCTCTCCTCGCGCCAAGCCCTCCCAGATCCAAGCCGCGATTTTTGTCTTTTTTTTCCTTTTTCATGCTAATCAGGCGGGATTCGAACCCGTCACCTCTTTGTTTGCCAATTCATTACCAATTCAATGCTTATGCTAATTGCGCTATCCCGGCTCGGTTAGAAATTCAATGGTTTTTTTGTATGTTATTCATATGCAAATCAAATTCTTGCCCCTGATTGGCTGTTGAAAATAATGACATCATGAACCTTGGGTCCAGAGGTCCCTGAGGTGCCACAGGTCCAAGAACCAAAACAAACCAAAGTTTGGAAAACTTTAGCCTTCTCGGCTTTGCGAAAGCTTCCTTTTAATCACGATTCTTGTATCTTTCTGACCGCTGGTACATTTAAAAAAGCACTTAGCGCTTTCACGTTTTTTCCGACGGGCAATTTTGATTTTAGCTGAAGTTTTGTATAATATTGAAATACTTGAAATGTCCGTCGGTGCGTTTGCTTTCAGTCGGTGATCACAAGAAACAGTTTTTGTACGGTTAACAGTGATCAACATCAATTTACATTCTCGCTATATATCCTACCACTGAACAGTATCAATCATAAAAGGCTGAAAATAGAGGAAACTGCTCAGCAGCGAAAGACATTGTGATTTCTAGTCAAATTCTCCTCGTTAGCGCCAGATGAACGGTAAAGGAATGAGTATGGAGAATGTGCATGTTCATCTCACGCCATTTGCAAGTGTTCCTGTAACAAGCTAAATTGATCTTATAAATGAAAAACGCGAAGGTTATGTCACTTTTAATAGATTTGGAGCCAGCAATGTGACCCTTCAAAAACAAGAAAAAGCGTTCTTCTCTAACTAGGCAACTACAGTACCCTAGTCTGAATCTGGTACCCTTATAACTGCAATAGGAAATCTGCAAGTAACACTGTAAATCATACTAAAATGCTACCGATGCGACCGAAAACTTGTGATAGAATCGTGAAATCAGCCTAAAAAGATCAAAACAAGGTGATATCCTGCGTGTCCTAAGGCAGCCGAAAGACTTTTTTTCCACAGTGAAATATACTTACATCCTCTTACTTGAGACATCACAAGAGTCCCAGGGACATTTCCAGCAGATCTCCATCAGTTTCCAACTTGAACCAAAAGTCACTTGACAAGATGAACCAGACAAACATTGTTTGCCCGGCCTATTGACGATTAGTAATTCCATCAGGTCGTGTTTCTTTCGCAGGCAAGGTTAATTCAAGCTATTTCCAATCCAGTCTTAAAATCAGGCTGTTAAATGTCGCCAAGGTCCATAACCAATAAAGAAAATTCTCCAACTTCAGACGAAGACCAGTTTGCAACTTCATGGTCTGTTTATCCACTGCATTAAAGAAAAGGAACGTACTATAAGTAGACTGACTGGCGAAGTTGAATGCGGGAAAAAGCGTCCTGTGGGTCTCAAAGTGCGGAGAAGTTGATCCTGAGTAATGACAAATGTATAATCCTAAATTTCGCTTGTTTCTTCGCACACGTCTTTTTTTTCCCGTTTTCTTCTTACGTGAATGCATCCTTTTCTAAAAGTGTTTATTTTGAGTCAAGAATTTTATAAAAGTAAGAAGAAAAAAAATTGTGCTGAGCTCCAAAACCCTCCCCGGGTCTAGCCTGCGAGCAAGGTCTCTCACTGCCCCACCCCACCCCACCCTCCCCCCAATCCCGGCAGCAAGAGACCTTGCACGCAGGCTAAACCCCCCTCTCTTTCCCCTTCCCTTCCCTTCCCTTCCCTTCCCTTCCCTTCCCCCTCCCATCCCTCCGCCCTCTACCTATCTAGCTATCTACCTACCCCCCTGTACCTACCCCTCTACCTATCTACCTATCTATCTATCTATCTATCTATCTATCTATCTACCTAACCTTCTACCTATCTACCTACCCCCCTCCCGCCTGGCCCCCTCTCCCAGCCCTACCCCCGGCCCGCCCCCGGGCCGGTGTACCAACTCCCGCTTCCCATACCCTTGCCAAGGCCTTTTTTCTTCCCTCTCCTCGCCCCAAGCCCTCCCAGATCCAAGCCGCGATTTTTGTCTTTTTTTTCCTTTTTCATGCTAATCAGGCGGGATTCGAACCCGTCACCTCTTTGTTTGCCAATTCATTACCAATTCAATGCTTATGCTAATTGCGCTATCCCGGCTCGGTTAGAAATTCAATGGTTTTTCTGTATGTTATTCATATGCAAATCAAATTCTTGCCCCTGATTGGCTGTTGAAAATAATGACATCATGAACCTTGGGTCCACGGGTCCCTGAGGTGCCACAGGTCCAAGAACCAAAACAAACCAAAGTTTGGAAAACTGTAGCCTTCTCGGCTTTGCGAAAGCTTCCTTTTAATCACGATTCTTGTATCTTTCTGACCGCTGGTACATTTAAAAAAGCACTTAGCGCTTTCACGTTTTTTCCGACGGGCAATTTTGATTTTAGCTGAAGTTTTGTATAATATTGAAATACTTGAAATGTCCGTCGGTGCGTTTGCTTTCAGTCGGTGATCACAAGAAACAGTTTTTGTACGGTTAACAGTGATCAACATCAATTTACATTCTCGCTATATATCCTACCACTGAACAGTATCAATCATAAAAGGCTGAAAATAGAGGAAACTGCTCAGCAGCGAAAGACATTGTGATTTCTAGTCAAATTCTCCTCGTTAGCGCCAGATGAACGGTAAAGGAATGAGTATGGAGAATGTGCATGTTCATCTCACGCCATTTGCAAGTGTTCCTGTAACAAGCTAAATTGATCTTATAAATGAAAAACGCGAAGGTTATGTCACTTTTAATAGATTTGGAGCCAGCAATGTGACCCTTCAAAAACAAGAAAAAGCGTTCTTCTCTAACTAGGCAACTACAGTACCCTAGTCTGAATCTGGTACCCTTATAACTGCAATAGGAAATCTGCAAGTAACACTGTAAATCATACTAAAATGCTACCGATGCGACCAAAAACTTGTGATAGAATCGTGAAATCAGCCTAAAAAGATCAAAACAAGGTGATATCCTGCGTGTCCTAAGGCAGCCGAAAGACTTTTTTTCCACAGTGAAATATACTTACATCCTCTTACTTGAGACATCACAAGAGTCCCAGGGACATTTCCAGCAGATCTCCATCAGTTTCCAACTTGAACCAAAAGTCACTTGACAAGATGAACCAAACAAACATTGTTTGCCCGGCCTATTGACGATTAGTAATTCCATCAGGTCGTGTTTCTTTCGCAGGCAAGGTTAATTCAAGCTATTTCCAATCCAGTCTTAAAATCAGGCTGTTAAATGTCGCCAAGGTCCATAACCAATAAAGAAAATTCTCCAACTTCAGACGAAGACCAGTTTGCAACTTCATGGTCTGTTTATCCACTGCATTAAAGAAAAGGAACGTACTATAAGTAGACTGACTGGCGAAGTTGAATGCGGGAAAAAGCGTCCTGTGGGTCTCAAAGTGCGGAGAAGTTGATTCTGAGTAATGACAAATGTATAATCCTAAATTTCGCTTGTTTCTTCGCACACGTCTTTTTTTTCCCGTTTTCTTCTTACGTGAATGCATCCTTTTCTAAAAGTGTTTATTTTGAGTCAAGAATTTTATAAAAGTAAGAAGAAAAAAAATTGTGCTGAGCTCCAAAACCCTCCCCGGGTCTAGCCTGCGAGCAAGGTCTCTCACTGCCCCACCCCACCCAACCCTCCCCCCAATCCCGGCAGCAAGAGACCTTGCTCGCAGGCTAAACCCCCCTCTCTTTCCCCTTCCCTTCCCTTCCCTTCCCTTCCCTTCCCTTCCCCCTCCCATCCCTCCGCCCTCTACCTATCTAGCTATCTACCTACCCCCCTGTACCTACCCCTCTACCTATCTACCTATCTATCTATCTATCTATCTACCTAACCGTCTACCTATCTACCTACCCCCCTCCCGCCTGGCCCCCTCTCCCAGCCCTACCCCCGGCCCGCCCCCGGGCCGGTGTACCAACTCCCGCTTCCCATACCCTTGCCAAGGCCTTTTTTCTTCCCTCTCCTCGCCCCAAGCCCTCCCAGATCCAAGCCGCGATTTTTGTCTTTTTTTTTTTTTTCATGCTAATCAGGCGGGATTCGAACCCGTCACCTCTTTGTTTGCCAATTCATTACCAATTCAATGCTTATGCTAATTGCGCTATCCCGGCTCGGTTAGAAATTCAATGGTTTTTCTGTATGTTATTCATATGCAAATCAAATTCTTGCCCCTGATTGGCTGTTGAAAATAATGACATCATGAACCTTGGGTCCAGAGGTCCCTGAGGTGCCACAGGTCCAAGAACCAAAACAAACCAAAGTTTGGAAAACTGTAGCCTTCTCGGCTTTGCGAAAGCTTCCTTTTAATCACGATTCTTGTATCTTTCTGACCGCTGGTACATTTAAAAAAGCACTTAGCGCTTTCACGTTTTTTCCGACGGGCAATTTTGATTTTAGCTGAAGTTTTGTATAATATTGAAATACTTGAAATGTCCGTCGGTGCGTTTGCTTTCAGTCGGTGATCACAAGAAACAGTTTTTGTACGGTTAACAGTGATCAACATCAATTTACATTCTCGCTATATATCCTACCACTGAACAGTATCAATCATAAAAGGCTGAAAATAGAGGAAACTGCTCAGCAGCGAAAGACATTGTGATTTCTAGTCAAATTCTCCTCGTTAGCGCCAGATGAACGGTAAAGGAATGAGTATGGAGAATGTGCATGTTCATCTCACGCCATTTGCAAGTGTTCCTGTAACAAGCTAAATTGATCTTATAAATGAAAAACGCGAAGGTTATGTCACTTTTAATAGATTTGGAGCCAGCAATGTGACCCTTCAAAAACAAGAAAAAGCGTTCTTCTCTAACTAGGCAACTACAGTACCCTAGTCTGAATCTGGTACCCTTATAACTGCAATAGGAAATCTGCAAGTAACACTGTAAATCATACTAAAATGCTACCGATGCGACCAAAAACTTGTGATAGAATCGTGAAATCAGCCTAAAAAGATCAAAACAAGGTGATATCCTGCGTGTCCTAAGGCAGCCGAAAGACTTTTTTTCCACAGTGAAATATACTTACATCCTCTTACTTGAGACATCACAAGAGTCCCAGGGACATTTCCAGCAGATCTCCATCAGTTTCCAACTTGAACCAAAAGTCACTTGACAAGATGAACCAAACAAACATTGTTTGCCCGGCCTATTGACGATTAGTAATTCCATCAGGTCGTGTTTCTTTCGCAGGCAAGGTTAATTCAAGCTATTTCCAATCCAGTCTTAAAATCAGGCTGTTAAATGTCGCCAAGGTCCATAACCAATAAAGAAAATTCTCCAACTTCAGACGAAGACCAGTTTGCAACTTCATGGTCTGTTTATCCACTGCATTAAAGAAAAGGAACGTACTATAAGTAGACTGACTGGCGAAGTTGAATGCGGGAAAAAGCGTCCTGTGGGTCTCAAAGTGCGGAGAAGTTGATCCTGAGTAATGACAAATGTATAATCCTAAATTTCGCTTGTTTCTTCGCACACGTCTTTTTTTTCCCGTTTTCTTCTTACGTGAATGCATCCTTTTCTAAAAGTGTTTATTTTGAGTCAAGAATTTTATAAAAGTAAGAAGAAAAAAAATTGTGCTGAGCTCCAAAACCCTCCCCGGGTCTAGCCTGCGAGCAAGGTCTCTCACTGCCCCACCCCACCCCACCCTCCCCCCAATCCCGGCAGCAAGAGACCTTGCTCGCAGGCTAAACCCCCCTCTCTTTCACCTTCCCTTCCCTTCCCTTCCCTTCCCCCTCCCATCCCTCCGCCCTCTACCTATCTAGCTATCTACCTACCCCCCTGTACCTACCCCTCTACCTATCTACCTATCTATCTATCTATCTATCTATCTACCTAACCGTCTACCTATTTACCTACCCCCCTCCCGCCTGGCCTTCTCTCCCAGCCCTACCCCCGGCCCGCCCCCGGGCCGGTGTACCAACTCCCGCTTCCCATACCCTTGCCAAGGCCTTTTTTCTTCCCTCTCCTCGCCCCAAGCCCTCCCAGATCCAAGCCGCGATTTTTGTCTTTTTTTTCCTTTTTCATGCTAATCAGGCGGGATTCGAACCCGTCACCTCTTTGTTTGCCAATTCATTACCAATTCAATGCTTATGCTAATTGCGCTATCCCGGCTCGGTTAGAAATTCAATGGTTTTTCTGTATGTTATTCATATGCAAATCAAATTCTTGCCCCTGATTGGCTGTTGAAAATAATGACATCATGAACCTTGGGTCCACGGGTCCCTGAGGTGCCACAGGTCCAAGAACCAAAACAAACCAAAGTTTGGAAAACTGTAGCCTTCTCGGCTCTGCGAAAGCTTCCTTTTAATCACGATTCTTGTATCTTTCTGACCGCTGGTACATTTAAAAAAGCACTTAGCGCTTTCACGTTTTTTCCGACGGGCAATTTTGATTTTAGCTGAAGTTTTGTATAATATTGAAATACTTGAAATGTCCGTCGGTGCGTTTGCTTTCAGTCGGTGATCACAAGAAACAGTTTTTGTACGGTTAACAGTGATCAACATCAATTTACATTCTCGCTATATATCCTACCACTGAACAGTATCAATCATAAAAGGCTGAAAATAGAGGAAACTGCTCAGCAGCGAAAGACATTGTGATTTCTAGTCAAATTCTCCTCGTTAGCGCCAGATGAACGGTAAAGGAATGAGTATGGAGAATGTGCATGTTCATCTCACGCCATTTGCAAGTGTTCCTGTAACAAGCTAAATTGATCTTATAAATGAAAAACGCGAAGGTTATGTCACTTTTAATAGATTTGGAGCCAGCAATGTGACCCTTCAAAAACAAGAAAAAGCGTTCTTCTCTAACTAGGCAACTACAGTACCCTAGTCTGAATCTGGTACCCTTATAACTGCAATAGGAAATCTGCAAGTAACACTGTAAATCATACTAAAATGCTACCGATGCGACCAAAAACTTGTGATAGAATCGTGAAATCAGCCTAAAAAGATCAAAACAAGGTGATATCCTGCGTGTCCTAAGGCAGCCGAAAGACTTTTTTTCCACAGTGAAATATACTTACATCCTCTTACTTGAGACATCACAAGAGTCCCAGGGACATTTCCAGCAGATCTCCATCAGTTTCCAACTTGAACCAAAAGTCACTTGACAAGATGAACCAAACAAACATTGTTTGCCCGGCCTATTGACGATTAGTAATTCCATCAGGTCGTGTTTCTTTCGCAGGCAAGGTTAATTCAAGCTATTTCCAATCCAGTCTTAAAATCAGGCTGTTAAATGTCGCCAAGGTCCATAACCAATAAAGAAAATTCTCCAACTTCAGACGAAGACCAGTTTGCAACTTCATGGTCTGTTTATCCACTGCATTAAAGAAAAGGAACGTACTATAAGTAGACTGACTGGCGAAGTTGAATGCGGGAAAAAGCGTCCTGTGGGTCTCAAAGTGCGGAGAAGTTGATTCTGAGTAATGACAAATGTATAATCCTAAATTTCGCTTGTTTCTTCGCACACGTCTTTTTTTTCCCGTTTTCTTCTTACGTGAATGCATCCTTTTCTAAAAGTGTTTATTTTGAGTCAAGAATTTTATAAAAGTAAGAAGAAAAAAAATTGTGCTGAGCTCCAAAACCCTCCCCGGGTCTAGCCTGCGAGCAAGGTCTCTCACTGCCCCACCCCACCCAACCCTCCCCCCAATCCCGGCAGCAAGAGACCTTGCTCGCAGGCTAAACCCCCCTCTCTTTCCCCTTCCCTTCCCTTCCCTTCCCTTCCCTTCCCTTCCCCCTCCCATCCCTCCGCCCTCTACCTATCTAGCTATCTACCTACCCCCCTGTACCTACCCCTCTACCTATCTACCTATCTATCTATCTATCTATCTACCTAACCGTCTACCTATCTACCTACCCCCCTCCCGCCTGGCCCCCTCTCCCAGCCCTACCCCCGGCCCGCCCCCGGGCCGGTGTACCAACTCCCGCTTCCCATACCCTTGCCAAGGCCTTTTTTCTTCCCTCTCCTCGCCCCAAGCCCTCCCAGATCCAAGCCGCGATTTTTGTCTTTTTTTTTTTTTTCATGCTAATCAGGCGGGATTCGAACCCGTCACCTCTTTGTTTGCCAATTCATTACCAATTCAATGCTTATGCTAATTGCGCTATCCCGGCTCGGTTAGAAATTCAATGGTTTTTCTGTATGTTATTCATATGCAAATCAAATTCTTGCCCCTGATTGGCTGTTGAAAATAATGACATCATGAACCTTGGGTCCAGAGGTCCCTGAGGTGCCACAGGTCCAAGAACCAAAACAAACCAAAGTTTGGAAAACTGTAGCCTTCTCGGCTTTGCGAAAGCTTCCTTTTAATCACGATTCTTGTATCTTTCTGACCGCTGGTACATTTAAAAAAGCACTTAGCGCTTTCACGTTTTTTCCGACGGGCAATTTTGATTTTAGCTGAAGTTTTGTATAATATTGAAATACTTGAAATGTCCGTCGGTGCGTTTGCTTTCAGTCGGTGATCACAAGAAACAGTTTTTGTACGGTTAACAGTGATCAACATCAATTTACATTCTCGCTATATATCCTACCACTGAACAGTATCAATCATAAAAGGCTGAAAATAGAGGAAACTGCTCAGCAGCGAAAGACATTGTGATTTCTAGTCAAATTCTCCTCGTTAGCGCCAGATGAACGGTAAAGGAATGAGTATGGAGAATGTGCATGTTCATCTCACGCCATTTGCAAGTGTTCCTGTAACAAGCTAAATTGATCTTATAAATGAAAAACGCGAAGGTTATGTCACTTTTAATAGATTTGGAGCCAGCAATGTGACCCTTCAAAAACAAGAAAAAGCGTTCTTCTCTAACTAGGCAACTACAGTACCCTAGTCTGAATCTGGTACCCTTATAACTGCAATAGGAAATCTGCAAGTAACACTGTAAATCATACTAAAATGCTACCGATGCGACCAAAAACTTGTGATAGAATCGTGAAATCAGCCTAAAAAGATCAAAACAAGGTGATATCCTGCGTGTCCTAAGGCAGCCGAAAGACTTTTTTTCCACAGTGAAATATACTTACATCCTCTTACTTGAGACATCACAAGAGTCCCAGGGACATTTCCAGCAGATCTCCATCAGTTTCCAACTTGAACCAAAAGTCACTTGACAAGATGAACCAAACAAACATTGTTTGCCCGGCCTATTGACGATTAGTAATTCCATCAGGTCGTGTTTCTTTCGCAGGCAAGGTTAATTCAAGCTATTTCCAATCCAGTCTTAAAATCAGGCTGTTAAATGTCGCCAAGGTCCATAACCAATAAAGAAAATTCTCCAACTTCAGACGAAGACCAGTTTGCAACTTCATGGTCTGTTTATCCACTGCATTAAAGAAAAGGAACGTACTATAAGTAGACTGACTGGCGAAGTTGAATGCGGGAAAAAGCGTCCTGTGGGTCTCAAAGTGCGGAGAAGTTGATCCTGAGTAATGACAAATGTATAATCCTAAATTTCGCTTGTTTCTTCGCACACGTCTTTTTTTTCCCGTTTTCTTCTTACGTGAATGCATCCTTTTCTAAAAGTGTTTATTTTGAGTCAAGAATTTTATAAAAGTAAGAAGAAAAAAAATTGTGCTGAGCTCCAAAACCCTCCCCGGGTCTAGCCTGCGAGCAAGGTCTCTCACTGCCCCACCCCACCCCACCCTCCCCCCAATCCCGGCAGCAAGAGACCTTGCTCGCAGGCTAAACCCCCCTCTCTTTCACCTTCCCTTCCCTTCCCTTCCCTTCCCCCTCCCATCCCTCCGCCCTCTACCTATCTAGCTATCTACCTACCCCCCTGTACCTACCCCTCTACCTATCTACCTATCTATCTATCTATCTATCTATCTATCTACCTAACCGTCTACCTATTTACCTACCCCCCTCCCGCCTGGCCTTCTCTCCCAGCCCTACCCCCGGCCCGCCCCCGGGCCGGTGTACCAACTCCCGCTTCCCATACCCTTGCCAAGGCCTTTTTTCTTCCCTCTCCTCGCCCCAAGCCCTCCCAGATCCAAGCCGCGATTTTTGTCTTTTTTTTCCTTTTTCATGCTAATCAGGCGGGATTCGAACCCGTCACCTCTTTGTTTGCCAATTCATTACCAATTCAATGCTTATGCTAATTGCGCTATCCCGGCTCGGTTAGAAATTCAATGGTTTTTCTGTATGTTATTCATATGCAAATCAAATTCTTGCCCCTGATTGGCTGTTGAAAATAATGACATCATGAACCTTGGGTCCACGGGTCCCTGAGGTGCCACAGGTCCAAGAACCAAAACAAACCAAAGTTTGGAAAACTGTAGCCTTCTCGGCTTTGCGAAAGCTTCCTTTTAATCACGATTCTTGTATCTTTCTGACCGCTGGTACATTTAAAAAAGCACTTAGCGCTTTCACGTTTTTTCCGACGGGCAATTTTGATTTTAGCTGAAGTTTTGTATAATATTGAAATACTTGAAATGTCCGTCGGTGCGTTTGCTTTCAGTCGGTGATCACAAGAAACAGTTTTTGTACGGTTAACAGTGATCAACATCAATTTACATTCTCGCTATATATCCTACCACTGAACAGTATCAATCATAAAAGGCTGAAAATAGAGGAAACTGCTCAGCAGCGAAAGACATTGTGATTTCTAGTCAAATTCTCCTCGTTAGCGCCAGATGAACGGTAAAGGAATGAGTATGGAGAATGTGCATGTTCATCTCACGCCATTTGCAAGTGTTCCTGTAACAAGCTAAATTGATCTTATAAATGAAAAACGCGAAGGTTATGTCACTTTTAATAGATTTGGAGCCAGCAATGTGACCCTTCAAAAACAAGAAAAAGCGTTCTTCTCTAACTAGGCAACTACAGTACCCTAGTCTGAATCTGGTACCCTTATAACTGCAATAGGAAATCTGCAAGTAACACTGTAAATCATACTAAAATGCTACCGATGCGACCAAAAACTTGTGATAGAATCGTGAAATCAGCCTAAAAAGATCAAAACAAGGTGATATCCTGCGTGTCCTAAGGCAGCCGAAAGACTTTTTTTCCACAGTGAAATATACTTACATCCTCTTACTTGAGACATCACAAGAGTCCCAGGGACATTTCCAGCAGATCTCCATCAGTTTCCAACTTGAACCAAAAGTCACTTGACAAGATGAACCAAACAAACATTGTTTGCCCGGCCTATTGACGATTAGTAATTCCATCAGGTCGTGTTTCTTTCGCAGGCAAGGTTAATTCAAGCTATTTCCAATCCAGTCTTAAAATCAGGCTGTTAAATGTCGCCAAGATCCAGAACCAATAAAGAAAATTCTCCAACTTCAGACGAAGACCAGTTTGCAACTTCATGGTCTGTTTATCCACTGCATTAAAGAAAAGGAACGTACTATAAGTAGACTGACTGGCGAAGTTGAATGCGGGAAAAAGCGTCCTGTGGGTCTCAAAGTGTGGAGAAGTTGATCCTGAGTAATGACAAATGTATAATCCTAAATTTCGCTTGTTTCTTCGCACACGTCTTTTTTTTCCCGTTTTTTTCTTACGTGAATGCATCCTTTTCTAAAAGTGTTTATTTTGAGTCAAGAATTTTATAAAAGTAAGAAGAAAAAAAATTGTGCTGAGCTCCAAAACCCTCCCCGGGTCTAGCCTGCGAGCAAGGTCTCTCACTGCCCCACCCCACCCCACCCTCCCCCCAATCCCGGCAGCAAGAGACCTTGCACGCAGGCTAAACCCCCCTCTCTTTCCCCTTCCCTTCCCTTCCCTTCCCTTCCCCCTCCCATCCCTCCGCCCTCTACCTATCTAGCTATCTACCTACCCCCCTGTACCTACCCCTCTACCTATCTACCTATCTATCTATCTATCTATCTACCTAACCGTCTACCTATCTACCTACCCCCCTCCCGCCTGGCCCCTTCTCCCAGCCCTACCCCCGGCCCGCCCCCGGGCCGGTGTACCAACTCCCGCTTCCCATACCCTTGCCAAGGCATTTTTTCTTCCCTCTCCTCGCCCCAAGCCCTCCCAGATCCAAGCCGCGATTTTTGTCTTTTTTTTCCTTTTTCATGCTAATCAGGCGGGATTCGAACCCGTCACCTCTTTGTTTGCCAATTCATTACCAATTCAATGCTTATGCTAATTGCGCTATCCCGGCTCGGTTAGAAATTCAATGGTTTTTTTGTATGTTATTCATATGCAAATCAAATTCTTGCCCCTGATTGGCTGTTGAAAATAATGACATCATGAACCTTGGGTCCAGAGGTCCCTGAGGTGCCACAGGTCCAAGAACCAAAACAAACCAAAGTTTGGAAAACTGTAGCCTTCTCGGCTTTGCGAAAGCTTCCTTTTAATCACGATTCTTGTATCTTTCTGACCGCTGGTACATTTAAAAAAGCACTTAGCGCTTTCACGTTTTTTCCGACGGGCAATTTTGATTTTAGCTGAAGTTTTGTATAATATTGAAATACTTGAAATGTCCGTCGGTGCGTTTGCTTTCAGTCGGTGATCACAAGAAACAGTTTTTGTACGGTTAACAGTGATCAACATCAATTTACATTCTCGCTATATATCCTACCACTGAACAGTATCAATCATAAAAGGCTGAAAATAGAGGAAACTGCTCAGCAGCGAAAGACATTGTGATTTCTAGTCAAATTCTCCTCGTTAGCGCCAGATGAACGGTAAAGGAATGAGTATGGAGAATGTGCATGTTCATCTCACGCCATTTGCAAGTGTTCCTGTAACAAGCTAAATTGATCTTATAAATGAAAAACGCGAAGGTTATGTCACTTTTAATAGATTTGGAGCCAGCAATGTGACCCTTCAAAAAATAGAAAAAGCGTTCTTCTCTAACTAGGCAACTACAGTACCCTAGTCTGAATCTGGTACCCTTATAACTGCAATAGGAAATCTGCAAGTAACACTGTAAATCATACTAAAATGCTACCGATGCGACCGAAAACTTGTGATAGAATCGTGAAATCAGCCTAAAAAGATCAAAACAAGGTGATATCCTGCGTGTCCTAAGGCAGCCGAAAGACTTTTTTTCCACAGTGAAATATACTTACATCCTCTTACTTGAGACATCACAAGAGTCCCAGGGACATTTCCAGCAGATCTCCATCAGTTTCCAACTTGAACCAAAAGTCACTTGACAAGATGAACCAGACAAACATTGTTTGCCCGGCCTATTGACGATTAGTAATTCCATCAGGTCGTGTTTCTTTCGCAGGCAAGGTTAATTCAAGCTATTTCCAATCCAGTCCTAAAATCAGGCTGTTAAATGTCGCCAAGGTCCATAGCCAATAAAGAAAATTCTCCAACTTCAGACGAAGACCAGTTTGCAACTTCATGGTCTGTTTATCCACTGCATTAAAGAAAAGGAACGTACTATAAGTAGACTGACTGGCGAAGTTGAATGCGGGAAAAAGCGTCCTGTGGGTCTCAAAGTGCGGAGAAGTTGATCCTGAGTAATGACAAATGTATAATCCTAAATTTTGCTTGTTTCTTCGCACACGTCTTTTTTTTCCCGTTTTCTTCTTACGTGAATGCATCCTTTTCTAAAAGTGTTTATTTTGAGTCAAGAATTTTATAAAAGTAAGAAGAAAAAAAATTGTGCTGAGCTCCAAAACCCTCCCCGGGTCTAGCCTGCGAGCAAGGTCTCTCACTGCCCCACCCCACCCCACCCTCCCCCCAATCCCGGCAGCAAGAGACCTTGCTCGCAGGCTAAACCCCCCTCTCTTTCCCCCTCCCTTCCCTTCCCTTCTCTTCCCCCTCCCATCCCTCCGCCCTCTACCTATCTAGCTATCTACCTACCCCCCTGTACCTACCCCTCTACCTATCTACCTATCTATCTATCTATCTATCTATCTATCTATCTATCTATCTATCTATCTACCTAACCTTCTACCTATCTACCTACCCCCCTCCCGCCTGCCCCCCTCTCCCAGCCCTACCCCCGGCCCGCCCCCGGGCCGGTGTACCAACTCCCGCTTCCCATACCCTTCCCAAGGCCTTTTTTCTTCCCTCTCCTCGCCCCAAGCCCTCCCAGATCCAAGCCGCGATTTTTGTCTTTTTTTTCCTTTTTCATGCTAATCAGGCGGGATTCGAACCCGTCACCTCTTTGTTTGCCAATTCATTACCAATTCAATGCTTATGCTAATTGCGCTATCCCGGCTCGGTTAGAAATTCAATGGTTTTTTTGTATGTTATTCATATGCAAATCAAATTCTTGCCCCTGATTGGCTGTTGAAAATAATGACATCATGAACCTTGGGTCCAGAGGTCCCTGAGGTGCCACAGGTCCAAGAACCAAAACAAACCAAAGTTTGGAAAACTGTAGCCTTCTCGGCTTTGCGAAAGCTTCCTTTTAATCACGATTCTTGTATCTTTCTGACCGCTGGTACATTTAAAAAAGCACTTAGCGCTTTCACGTTTTTTCCGACGGGCAATTTTGATTTTAGCTGAAGTTTTGTATAATATTGAAATACTTGAAATGTCCGTCGGTGCGTTTGCTTTCAGTCGGTGATCACAAGAAACAGTTTTTGTACGGTTAACAGTGATCAACATCAATTTACATTCTCGCTATATATCCTACCACTGAACAGTATCAATCATAAAAGGCTGAAAATAGAGGAAACTGCTCAGCAGCGAAAGACATTGTGATTTCTAGTCAAATTCTCCTCGTTAGCGCCAGATGAACGGTAAAGGAATGAGTATGGAGAATGTGCATGTTCATCTCACGCCATTTGCAAGTGTTCCTGTAACAAGCTAAATTGATCTTATAAATGAAAAACGCGAAGGTTATGTCACTTTTAATAGATTTGGAGCCAGCAATGTGACCCTTCAAAAACAAGAAAAAGCGTTCTTCTCTAACTAGGCAACTACAGTACCCTAGTCTGAATCTGGTACCCTTATAACTGCAATAGGAAATCTGCAAGTAACACTGTAAATCATACTAAAATGCTACCGATGCGACCAAAAACTTGTGATAGAATCGTGAAATCAGCCTAAAAAGATCAAAACAAGGTGATATCCTGCGTGTCCTAAGGCAGCCGAAAGACTTTTTTTCCACAGTGAGATATACTTACATCCTCTTACTTGAGACATCACAAGAGTCCCAGGGACATTTCCAGCAGATCTCCATCAGTTTCCAACTTGAACCAAAAGTCACTTGACAAGATGAACCAAACAAACATTGTTTGCCCGGCCTATTGACGATTAGTAATTCCATCAGGTCGTGTTTCTTTCGCAGGCAAGGTTAATTCAAGCTATTTCCAATCCAGTCTTAAAATCAGGCTGTTAAATGTCGCCAAGGTCCATAACCAATAAAGAAAATTCTCCAACTTCAGACGAAGACCAGTTTGCAACTTCATGGTCTGTTTATCCACTGCATTAAAGAAAAGGAACGTACTATAAGTAGACTGACTGGCGAAGTTGAATGCGGGAAAAAGCGTCCTGTGGGTCTCAAAGTGTGGAGAAGTTGATCCTGAGTAATGACAAATGTATAATCCTAGATTTCGCTTGTTTCTTCGCACACGTCTTTTTTTCCCCGTTTTTTTCTTACGTGAATGCACCCTTTTCTAAAAGTGTTTATTTTGAGTCAAGAATTTTATAAAAGTAAGAAGAAAAAAAATTGTGCTGAGCTCCAAAACCCTCCCCGGGTCTAGCCTGCGAGCAAGGTCTCTCACTGCCCCACCCCACCCCACCCTCCCCCCAATCCCGGCAGCAAGAGACCTTGCTCGCAGGCTAAACCCCCCTCTCTTTCCCCCTCCCTTCCCTTCCCTTCTCTTCCCCCTCCCATCCCTCCGCCCTCTACCTATCTAGCTATCTACCTACCCCCCTGTACCTACCCCTCTACCTATCTACCTATCTATCTATCTATCTATCTATCTATCTATCTATCTACCTAACCTTCTACCTATCTACCTACCCCCCTCCCGCCTGCCCCCCTCTCCCAGCCCTACCCCCGGCCCGCCCCCGGGCCGGTGTACCAACTCCCGCTTCCCATACCCTTCCCAAGGCCTTTTTTCTTCCCTCTCCTCGCCCCAAGCCCTCCCAGATCCAAGCCGCGATTTTTGTCTTTTTTTTCCTTTTTCATGCTAATCAGGCGGGATTCGAACCCGTCACCTCTTTGTTTGCCAATTCATTACCAATTCAATGCTTATGCTAATTGCGCTATCCCGGCTCGGTTAGAAATTCAATGGTTTTTTTGTATGTTATTCATATGCAAATCAAATTCTTGCCCCTGATTGGCTGTTGAAAATAATGACATCATGAACCTTGGGTCCAGAGGTCCCTGAGGTGCCACAGGTCCAAGAACCAAAACAAACCAAAGTTTGGAAAACTGTAGCCTTCTCGGCTTTGCGAAAGCTTCCTTTTAATCACGATTCTTGTATCTTTCTGACCGCTGGTACATTTAAAAAAGCACTTAGCGCTTTCACGTTTTTTCCGACGGGCAATTTTGATTTTAGCTGAAGTTTTGTATAATATTGAAATACTTGAAATGTCCGTCGGTGCGTTTGCTTTCAGTCGGTGATCACAAGAAACAGTTTTTGTACGGTTAACAGTGATCAACATCAATTTACATTCTCGCTATATATCCTACCACTGAACAGTATCAATCATAAAAGGCTGAAAATAGAGGAAACTGCTCAGCAGCGAAAAACATTGTGATTTCTAGTCAAATTCTCCTCGTTAGCGCCAGATGAACGGTAAAGGAATGAGTATGGAGAATGTGCATGTTCATCTCACGCCATTTGCAAGTGTTCCTGTAACAAGCTAAATTGATCTTATAAATGAAAAACGCGAAGGTTATGTCACTTTTAATAGATTTGGAGCCAGCAATGTGACCCTTCAAAAAATAGAAAAAGCGTTCTTCTCTAACTAGGCAACTACAGTACCCTAGTCTGAATCTGGTACCCTTATAACTGCAATAGGAAATCTGCAAGTAGCACTGTAAATCATACTAAAATGCTACCGATGCGACCAAAAACTTGTGATAGAATCGTGAAATCAGCCTAAAAAGATCAAAACAAGGTGATATCCTGCGTGTCCTAAGGCAGCCGAAAGACTTTTTTTCCACAGTGAAATATACTTACATCCTCTTACTTGAGACATCACAAGAGTCCCAGGGACATTTCCAGCAGATCTCCATCAGTTTCCAACTTGAACCAAAAGTCACTTGACAAGATGAACCAAACAAACATTGTTTGCCCGGCCTATTGACGATTAGTAATTCCATCAGGTCGTGTTTCTTTCGCAGGCAAGGTTAATTCAAGCTATTTCCAATCCAGTCTTAAAATCAGGCTGTTAAATGTCGCCAAGGTCCATAACCAATAAAGAAAATTCTCCAACTTCAGACGAAGACCAGTTTGCAACTTCATGGTCTGTTTATCCACTGCATTAAAGAAAAGGAACGTACTATAAGTAGACTGACTGGCGAAGTTGAATGCGGGAAAAAGCGTCCTGTGGGTCTCAAAGTGTGGAGAAGTTGATCCTGAGTAATGACAAATGTATAATCCTAAATTTCGCTTGTTTCTTCGCACACGTCTTTTTTTTCCCGTTTTTTTCTTACGTGAATGCATCCTTTTCTAAAAGTGTTTATTTTGAGTCAAGAATTTTATAAAAGTAAGAAGAAAAAAAATTGTGCTGAGCTCCAAAACCCTCCCCGGGTCTAGCCTGCGAGCAAGGTCTCTCACTGCCCCACCCCACCCAACCCTCCCCCCAATCCCGGCAGCAAGAGACCTTGCTCGCAGGCTAAACCCCCCTCTCTTTCCCCTTCCCTTCCCTTCCCTTCCCTTCCCTTCCCTTCCCTTCCCCCTCCCATCCCTCCGCCCTCTACCTATCTAGCTATCTACCTACCCCCCTGTACCTACCCCTCTACCTATCTACCTATCTATCTATCTATCTACCTAACCGTCTACCTATCTACCTACCCCCCTCCCGCCTGGCCCCCTCTCCCAGCCCTACCCCCGGCCCGCCCCCGGGCCGGTGTACCAACTCCCGCTTCCCATACCCTTGCCAAGGCCTTTTTTCTTCCCTCTCCTCGCCCCAAGCCCTCCCAGATCCAAGCCGCGATTTTTGTCTTTTTTTTTTTTTTCATGCTAATCAGGCGGGATTCGAACCCGTCACCTCTTTGTTTGCCAATTCATTACCAATTCAATGCTTATGCTAATTGCGCTATCCCGGCTCGGTTAGAAATTCAATGGTTTTTCTGTATGTTATTCATATGCAAATCAAATTCTTGCCCCTGATTGGCTGTTGAAAATAATGACATCATGAACCTTGGGTCCAGAGGTCCCTGAGGTGCCACAGGTCCAAGAACCAAAACAAACCAAAGTTTGGAAAACTGTAGCCTTCTCGGCTTTGCGAAAGCTTCCTTTTAATCACGATTCTTGTATCTTTCTGACCGCTGGTACATTTAAAAAAGCACTTAGCGCTTTCACGTTTTTTCCGACGGGCAATTTTGATTTTAGCTGAAGTTTTGTATAATATTGAAATACTTGAAATGTCCGTCGGTGCGTTTGCTTTCAGTCGGTGATCACAAGAAACAGTTTTTGTACGGTTAACAGTGATCAACATCAATTTACATTCTCGCTATATATCCTACCACTGAACAGTATCAATCATAAAAGGCTGAAAATAGAGGAAACTGCTCAGCAGCGAAAGACATTGTGATTTCTAGTCAAATTCTCCTCGTTAGCGCCAGATGAACGGTAAAGGAATGAGTATGGAGAATGTGCATGTTCATCTCACGCCATTTGCAAGTGTTCCTGTAACAAGCTAAATTGATCTTATAAATGAAAAACGCGAAGGTTATGTCACTTTTAATAGATTTGGAGCCAGCAATGTGACCCTTCAAAAACAAGAAAAAGCGTTCTTCTCTAACTAGGCAACTACAGTACCCTAGTCTGAATCTGGTACCCTTATAACTGCAATAGGAAATCTGCAAGTAACACTGTAAATCATACTAAAATGCTACCGATGCGACCAAAAACTTGTGATAGAATCGTGAAATCAGCCTAAAAAGATCAAAACAAGGTGATATCCTGCGTGTCCTAAGGCAGCCGAAAGACTTTTTTTCCACAGTGAAATATACTTACATCCTCTTACTTGAGACATCACAAGAGTCCCAGGGACATTTCCAGCAGATCTCCATCAGTTTCCAACTTGAACCAAAAGTCACTTGACAAGATGAACCAAACAAACATTGTTTGCCCGGCCTATTGACGATTAGTAATTCCATCAGGTCGTGTTTCTTTCGCAGGCAAGGTTAATTCAAGCTATTTCCAATCCAGTCTTAAAATCAGGCTGTTAAATGTCGCCAAGGTCCATAACCAATAAAGAAAATTCTCCAACTTCAGACGAAGACCAGTTTGCAACTTCATGGTCTGTTTATCCACTGCATTAAAGAAAAGGAACGTACTATAAGTAGACTGACTGGCGAAGTTGAATGCGGGAAAAAGCGTCCTGTGGGTCTCAAAGTGCGGAGAAGTTGATCCTGAGTAATGACAAATGTATAATCCTAAATTTCGCTTGTTTCTTCGCACACGTCTTTTTTTTCCCGTTTTCTTCTTACGTGAATGCATCCTTTTCTAAAAGTGTTTATTTTGAGTCAAGAATTTTATAAAAGTAAGAAGAAAAAAAATTGTGCTGAGCTCCAAAACCCTCCCCGGGTCTAGCCTGCGAGCAAGGTCTCTCACTGCCCCACCCCACCCCACCCTCCCCCCAATCCCGGCAGCAAGAGACCTTGCTCGCAGGCTAAACCCCCCTCTCTTTCACCTTCCCTTCCCTTCCCTTCCCTTCCCCCTCCCATCCCTCCGCCCTCTACCTATCTAGCTATCTACCTACCCCCCTGTACCTACCCCTCTACCTATCTACCTATCTATCTATCTATCTATCTATCTATCTACCTAACCGTCTACCTATTTACCTACCCCCCTCCCGCCTGGCCCCCTCTCCCAGCCCTACCCCCGGCCCGCCCCCGGGCCGGTGTACCAACTCCCGCTTCCCATACCCTTGCCAAGGCCTTTTTTCTTCCCTCTCCTCGCCCCAAGCCCTCCCAGATCCAAGCCGCGATTTTTGTCTTTTTTTTCCTTTTTCATGCTAATCAGGCGGGATTCGAACCCGTCACCTCTTTGTTTGCCAATTCATTACCAATTCAATGCTTATGCTAATTGCGCTATCCCGGCTCGGTTAGAAATTCAATGGTTTTTCTGTATGTTATTCATATGCAAATCAAATTCTTGCCCCTGATTGGCTGTTGAAAATAATGACATCATGAACCTTGGGTCCACGGGTCCCTGAGGTGCCACAGGTCCAAGAACCAAAACAAACCAAAGTTTGGAAAACTGTAGCCTTCTCGGCTTTGCGAAAGCTTCCTTTTAATCACGATTCTTGTATCTTTCTGACCGCTGGTACATTTAAAAAAGCACTTAGCGCTTTCACGTTTTTTCCGACGGGCAATTTTGATTTTAGCTGAAGTTTTGTATAATATTGAAATACTTGAAATGTCCGTCGGTGCGTTTGCTTTCAGTCGGTGATCACAAGAAACAGTTTTTGTACGGTTAACAGTGATCAACATCAATTTACATTCTCGCTATATATCCTACCACTGAACAGTATCAATCATAAAAGGCTGAAAATAGAGGAAACTGCTCAGCAGCGAAAGACATTGTGATTTCTAGTCAAATTCTCCTCGTTAGCGCCAGATGAACGGTAAAGGAATGAGTATGGAGAATGTGCATGTTCATCTCACGCCATTTGCAAGTGTTCCTGTAACAAGCTAAATTGATCTTATAAATGAAAAACGCGAAGGTTATGTCACTTTTAATAGATTTGGAGCCAGCAATGTGACCCTTCAAAAACAAGAAAAAGCGTTCTTCTCTAACTAGGCAACTACAGTACCCTAGTCTGAATCTGGTACCCTTATAACTGCAATAGGAAATCTGCAAGTAACACTGTAAATCATACTAAAATGCTACCGATGCGACCAAAAACTTGTGATAGAATCGTGAAATCAGCCTAAAAAGATCAAAACAAGGTGATATCCTGCGTGTCCTAAGGCAGCCGAAAGACTTTTTTTCCACAGTGAAATATACTTACATCCTCTTACTTGAGACATCACAAGAGTCCCAGGGACATTTCCAGCAGATCTCCATCAGTTTCCAACTTGAACCAAAAGTCACTTGACAAGATGAACCAAACAAACATTGTTTGCCCGGCCTATTGACGATTAGTAATTCCATCAGGTCGTGTTTCTTTCGCAGGCAAGGTTAATTCAAGCTATTTCCAATCCAGTCTTAAAATCAGGCTGTTAAATGTCGCCAAGATCCAGAACCAATAAAGAAAATTCTCCAACTTCAGACGAAGACCAGTTTGCAACTTCATGGTCTGTTTATCCACTGCATTAAAGAAAAGGAACGTACTATAAGTAGACTGACTGGCGAAGTTGAATGCGGGAAAAAGCGTCCTGTGGGTCTCAAAGTGTGGAGAAGTTGATCCTGAGTAATGACAAATGTATAATCCTAAATTTCGCTTGTTTCTTCGCACACGTCTTTTTTTTCCCGTTTTTTTCTTACGTGAATGCATCCTTTTCTAAAAGTGTTTATTTTGAGTCAAGAATTTTATAAAAGTAAGAAGAAAAAAAATTGTGCTGAGCTCCAAAACCCTCCCCGGGTCTAGCCTGCGAGCAAGGTCTCTCACTGCCCCACCCCACCCCACCCTCCCCCCAATCCCGGCAGCAAGAGACCTTGCACGCAGGCTAAACCCCCCTCTCTTTCCCCTTCCCTTCCCTTCCCTTCCCTTCCCTTCCCCCTCCCATCCCTCCGCCCTCTACCTATCTAGCTATCTACCTACCCCCCTGTACCTACCCCTCTACCTATCTACCTATCTATCTATCTATCTATCTATCTATCTATCTATCTATCTATCTACCTAACCTTCTACCTATCTACCTACCCCCCTCCCGCCTGCCCCCCTCTCCCAGCCCTACCCCCGGCCCGCCCCCGGGCCGGTGTACCAACTCCCGCTTCCCATACCCTTCCCAAGGCCTTTTTTCTTCCCTCTCCTCGCCCCAAGCCCTCCCAGATCCAAGCCGCGATTTTTGTCTTTTTTTTCCTTTTTCATGCTAATCAGGCGGGATTCGAACCCGTCACCTCTTTGTTTGCCAATTCATTACCAATTCAATGCTTATGCTAATTGCGCTATCCCGGCTCGGTTAGAAATTCAATGGTTTTTTTGTATGTTATTCATATGCAAATCAAATTCTTGCCCCTGATTGGCTGTTGAAAATAATGACATCATGAACCTTGGGTCCAGAGGTCCCTGAGGTGCCACAGGTCCAAGAACCAAAACAAACCAAAGTTTGGAAAACTGTAGCCTTCTCGGCTTTGCGAAAGCTTCCTTTTAATCACGATTCTTGTATCTTTCTGACCGCTGGTACATTTAAAAAAGCACTTAGCGCTTTCACGTTTTTTCCGACGGGCAATTTTGATTTTAGCTGAAGTTTTGTATAATATTGAAATACTTGAAATGTCCGTCGGTGCGTTTGCTTTCAGTCGGTGATCACAAGAAACAGTTTTTGTACGGTTAACAGTGATCAACATCAATTTACATTCTCGCTATATATCCTACCACTGAACAGTATCAATCATAAAAGGCTGAAAATAGAGGAAACTGCTCAGCAGCGAAAAACATTGTGATTTCTAGTCAAATTCTCCTCGTTAGCGCCAGATGAACGGTAAAGGAATGAGTATGGAGAATGTGCATGTTCATCTCACGCCATTTGCAAGTGTTCCTGTAACAAGCTAAATTGATCTTATAAATGAAAAACGCGAAGGTTATGTCACTTTTAATAGATTTGGAGCCAGCAATGTGACCCTTCAAAAAATAGAAAAAGCGTTCTTCTCTAACTAGGCAACTACAGTACCCTAGTCTGAATCTGGTACCCTTATAACTGCAATAGGAAATCTGCAAGTAGCACTGTAAATCATACTAAAATGCTACCGATGCGACCAAAAACTTGTGATAGAATCGTGAAATCAGCCTAAAAAGATCAAAACAAGGTGATATCCTGCGTGTCCTAAGGCAGCCGAAAGACTTTTTTTCCACAGTGAAATATACTTACATCCTCTTACTTGAGACATCACAAGAGTCCCAGGGACATTTCCAGCAGATCTCCATCAGTTTCCAACTTGAACCAAAAGTCACTTGACAAGATGAACCAAACAAACATTGTTTGCCCGGCCTATTGACGATTAGTAATTCCATCAGGTCGTGTTTCTTTCGCAGGCAAGGTTAATTCAAGCTATTTCCAATCCAGTCTTAAAATCAGGCTGTTAAATGTCGCCAAGGTCCATAACCAATAAAGAAAATTCTCCAACTTCAGACGAAGACCAGTTTGCAACTTCATGGTCTGTTTATCCACTGCATTAAAGAAAAGGAACGTACTATAAGTAGACTGACTGGCGAAGTTGAATGCGGGAAAAAGCGTCCTGTGGGTCTCAAAGTGTGGAGAAGTTGATCCTGAGTAATGACAAATGTATAATCCTAAATTTCGCTTGTTTCTTCGCACACGTCTTTTTTTTCCCGTTTTTTTCTTACGTGAATGCACCCTTTTCTAAAAGTGTTTATTTTGAGTCAAGAATTTTATAAAAGTAAGAAGAAAAAAAATTGTGCTGAGCTCCAAAACCCTCCCCGGGTCTAGCCTGCGAGCAAGGTCTCTCACTGCCCCACCCCACCCAACCCTCCCCCCAATCCCGGCAGCAAGAGACCTTGCTCGCAGGCTAAACCCCCCTCTCTTTCCCCTTCCCTTCCCTTCCCTTCCCTTCCCTTCCCTTCCCCCTCCCATCCCTCCGCCCTCTACCTATCTAGCTATCTACCTACCCCCCTGTACCTACCCCTCTACCTATCTACCTATCTATCTATCTATCTACCTAACCGTCTACCTATCTACCTACCCCCCTCCCGCCTGGCCCCCTCTCCCAGCCCTACCCCCGGCCCGCCCCCGGGCCGGTGTACCAACTCCCGCTTCCCATACCCTTGCCAAGGCCTTTTTTCTTCCCTCTCCTCGCCCCAAGCCCTCCCAGATCCAAGCCGCGATTTTTGTCTTTTTTTTTTTTTTCATGCTAATCAGGCGGGATTCGAACCCGTCACCTCTTTGTTTGCCAATTCATTACCAATTCAATGCTTATGCTAATTGCGCTATCCCGGCTCGGTTAGAAATTCAATGGTTTTTCTGTATGTTATTCATATGCAAATCAAATTCTTGCCCCTGATTGGCTGTTGAAAATAATGACATCATGAACCTTGGGTCCAGAGGTCCCTGAGGTGCCACAGGTCCAAGAACCAAAACAAACCAAAGTTTGGAAAACTGTAGCCTTCTCGGCTTTGCGAAAGCTTCCTTTTAATCACGATTCTTGTATCTTTCTGACCGCTGGTACATTTAAAAAAGCACTTAGCGCTTTCACGTTTTTTCCGACGGGCAATTTTGATTTTAGCTGAAGTTTTGTATAATATTGAAATACTTGAAATGTCCGTCGGTGCGTTTGCTTTCAGTCGGTGATCACAAGAAACAGTTTTTGTACGGTTAACAGTGATCAACATCAATTTACATTCTCGCTATATATCCTACCACTGAACAGTATCAATCATAAAAGGCTGAAAATAGAGGAAACTGCTCAGCAGCGAAAGACATTGTGATTTCTAGTCAAATTCTCCTCGTTAGCGCCAGATGAACGGTAAAGGAATGAGTATGGAGAATGTGCATGTTCATCTCACGCCATTTGCAAGTGTTCCTGTAACAAGCTAAATTGATCTTATAAATGAAAAACGCGAAGGTTATGTCACTTTTAATAGATTTGGAGCCAGCAATGTGACCCTTCAAAAACAAGAAAAAGCGTTCTTCTCTAACTAGGCAACTACAGTACCCTAGTCTGAATCTGGTACCCTTATAACTGCAATAGGAAATCTGCAAGTAACACTGTAAATCATACTAAAATGCTACCGATGCGACCAAAAACTTGTGATAGAATCGTGAAATCAGCCTAAAAAGATCAAAACAAGGTGATATCCTGCGTGTCCTAAGGCAGCCGAAAGACTTTTTTTCCACAGTGAAATATACTTACATCCTCTTACTTGAGACATCACAAGAGTCCCAGGGACATTTCCAGCAGATCTCCATCAGTTTCCAACTTGAACCAAAAGTCACTTGACAAGATGAACCAAACAAACATTGTTTGCCCGGCCTATTGACGATTAGTAATTCCATCAGGTCGTGTTTCTTTCGCAGGCAAGGTTAATTCAAGCTATTTCCAATCCAGTCTTAAAATCAGGCTGTTAAATGTCGCCAAGGTCCATAACCAATAAAGAAAATTCTCCAACTTCAGACGAAGACCAGTTTGCAACTTCATGGTCTGTTTATCCACTGCATTAAAGAAAAGGAACGTACTATAAGTAGACTGACTGGCGAAGTTGAATGCGGGAAAAAGCGTCCTGTGGGTCTCAAAGTGCGGAGAAGTTGATCCTGAGTAATGACAAATGTATAATCCTAAATTTCGCTTGTTTCTTCGCACACGTCTTTTTTTTCCCGTTTTCTTCTTACGTGAATGCATCCTTTTCTAAAAGTGTTTATTTTGAGTCAAGAATTTTATAAAAGTAAGAAGAAAAAAAATTGTGCTGAGCTCCAAAACCCTCCCCGGGTCTAGCCTGCGAGCAAGGTCTCTCACTGCCCCACCCCACCCCACCCTCCCCCCAATCCCGGCAGCAAGAGACCTTGCTCGCAGGCTAAACCCCCCTCTCTTTCACCTTCCCTTCCCTTCCCTTCCCTTCCCCCTCCCATCCCTCCGCCCTCTACCTATCTAGCTATCTACCTACCCCCCTGTACCTACCCCTCTACCTATCTACCTATCTATCTATCTATCTATCTATCTATCTACCTAACCGTCTACCTATTTACCTACCCCCCTCCCGCCTGGCCCCCTCTCCCAGCCCTACCCCCGGCCCGCCCCCGGGCCGGTGTACCAACTCCCGCTTCCCATACCCTTGCCAAGGCCTTTTTTCTTCCCTCTCCTCGCCCCAAGCCCTCCCAGATCCAAGCCGCGATTTTTGTCTTTTTTTTCCTTTTTCATGCTAATCAGGCGGGATTCGAACCCGTCACCTCTTTGTTTGCCAATTCATTACCAATTCAATGCTTATGCTAATTGCGCTATCCCGGCTCGGTTAGAAATTCAATGGTTTTTCTGTATGTTATTCATATGCAAATCAAATTCTTGCCCCTGATTGGCTGTTGAAAATAATGACATCATGAACCTTGGGTCCACGGGTCCCTGAGGTGCCACAGGTCCAAGAACCAAAACAAACCAAAGTTTGGAAAACTGTAGCCTTCTCGGCTTTGCGAAAGCTTCCTTTTAATCACGATTCTTGTATCTTTCTGACCGCTGGTACATTTAAAAAAGCACTTAGCGCTTTCACGTTTTTTCCGACGGGCAATTTTGATTTTAGCTGAAGTTTTGTATAATATTGAAATACTTGAAATGTCCGTCGGTGCGTTTGCTTTCAGTCGGTGATCACAAGAAACAGTTTTTGTACGGTTAACAGTGATCAACATCAATTTACATTCTCGCTATATATCCTACCACTGAACAGTATCAATCATAAAAGGCTGAAAATAGAGGAAACTGCTCAGCAGCGAAAGACATTGTGATTTCTAGTCAAATTCTCCTCGTTAGCGCCAGATGAACGGTAAAGGAATGAGTATGGAGAATGTGCATGTTCATCTCACGCCATTTGCAAGTGTTCCTGTAACAAGCTAAATTGATCTTATAAATGAAAAACGCGAAGGTTATGTCACTTTTAATAGATTTGGAGCCAGCAATGTGACCCTTCAAAAACAAGAAAAAGCGTTCTTCTCTAACTAGGCAACTACAGTACCCTAGTCTGAATCTGGTACCCTTATAACTGCAATAGGAAATCTGCAAGTAACACTGTAAATCATACTAAAATGCTACCGATGCGACCAAAAACTTGTGATAGAATCGTGAAATCAGCCTAAAAAGATCAAAACAAGGTGATATCCTGCGTGTCCTAAGGCAGCCGAAAGACTTTTTTTCCACAGTGAAATATACTTACATCCTCTTACTTGAGACATCACAAGAGTCCCAGGGACATTTCCAGCAGATCTCCATCAGTTTCCAACTTGAACCAAAAGTCACTTGACAAGATGAACCAAACAAACATTGTTTGCCCGGCCTATTGACGATTAGTAATTCCATCAGGTCGTGTTTCTTTCGCAGGCAAGGTTAATTCAAGCTATTTCCAATCCAGTCTTAAAATCAGGCTGTTAAATGTCGCCAAGATCCAGAACCAATAAAGAAAATTCTCCAACTTCAGACGAAGACCAGTTTGCAACTTCATGGTCTGTTTATCCACTGCATTAAAGAAAAGGAACGTACTATAAGTAGACTGACTGGCGAAGTTGAATGCGGGAAAAAGCGTCCTGTGGGTCTCAAAGTGTGGAGAAGTTGATCCTGAGTAATGACAAATGTATAATCCTAAATTTCGCTTGTTTCTTCGCACACGTCTTTTTTTTCCCGTTTTTTTCTTACGTGAATGCATCCTTTTCTAAAAGTGTTTATTTTGAGTCAAGAATTTTATAAAAGTAAGAAGAAAAAAAATTGTGCTGAGCTCCAAAACCCTCCCCGGGTCTAGCCTGCGAGCAAGGTCTCTCACTGCCCCACCCCACCCCACCCTCCCCCCAATCCCGGCAGCAAGAGACCTTGCACGCAGGCTAAACCCCCCTCTCTTTCCCCTTCCCTTCCCTTCCCTTCCCTTCCCTTCCCCCTCCCATCCCTCCGCCCTCTACCTATCTAGCTATCTACCTACCCCCCTGTACCTACCCCTCTACCTATCTACCTATCTATCTATCTATCTATCTATCTATCTATCTATCTATCTATCTACCTAACCTTCTACCTATCTACCTACCCCCCTCCCGCCTGCCCCCCTCTCCCAGCCCTACCCCCGGCCCGCCCCCGGGCCGGTGTACCAACTCCCGCTTCCCATACCCTTCCCAAGGCCTTTTTTCTTCCCTCTCCTCGCCCCAAGCCCTCCCAGATCCAAGCCGCGATTTTTGTCTTTTTTTTCCTTTTTCATGCTAATCAGGCGGGATTCGAACCCGTCACCTCTTTGTTTGCCAATTCATTACCAATTCAATGCTTATGCTAATTGCGCTATCCCGGCTCGGTTAGAAATTCAATGGTTTTTTTGTATGTTATTCATATGCAAATCAAATTCTTGCCCCTGATTGGCTGTTGAAAATAATGACATCATGAACCTTGGGTCCAGAGGTCCCTGAGGTGCCACAGGTCCAAGAACCAAAACAAACCAAAGTTTGGAAAACTGTAGCCTTCTCGGCTTTGCGAAAGCTTCCTTTTAATCACGATTCTTGTATCTTTCTGACCGCTGGTACATTTAAAAAAGCACTTAGCGCTTTCACGTTTTTTCCGACGGGCAATTTTGATTTTAGCTGAAGTTTTGTATAATATTGAAATACTTGAAATGTCCGTCGGTGCGTTTGCTTTCAGTCGGTGATCACAAGAAACAGTTTTTGTGCGGTTAACAGTGATCAACATCAATTTACATTCTCGCTATATATCCTACCACTGAACAGTATCAATCATAAAAGGCTGAAAATAGAGGAAACTGCTCAGCAGCGAAAGACATTGTGATTTCTAGTCAAATTCTCCTCGTTAGCGCCAGATGAACGGTAAAGGAATGAGTATGGAGAATGTGCATGTTCATCTCACGCCATTTGCAAGTGTTCCTGTAACAAGCTAAATTGATCTTATAAATGAAAAACGCGAAGGTTATGTCACTTTTAATAGATTTGGAGCCAGCAATGTGACCCTTCAAAAACAAGAAAAAGCGTTCTTCTCTAACTAGGCAACTACAGTACCCTAGTCTGAATCTGGTACCCTTATAACTGCAATAGGAAATCTGCAAGTAACACTGTAAATCATACTAAAATGCTACCGATGCGACCAAAAACTTGTGATAGAATCGTGAAATCAGCCTAAAAAGATCAAAACAAGGTGATATCCTGCGTGTCCTAAGGCAGCCGAAAGACTTTTTTTCCACAGTGAGATATACTTACATCCTCTTACTTGAGACATCACAAGAGTCCCAGGGACATTTCCAGCAGATCTCCATCAGTTTCCAACTTGAACCAAAAGTCACTTGACAAGATGAACCAAACAAACATTGTTTGCCCGGCCTATTGACGATTAGTAATTCCATCAGGTCGTGTTTCTTTCGCAGGCAAGGTTAATTCAAGCTATTTCCAATCCAGTCTTAAAATCAGGCTGTTAAATGTCGCCAAGGTCCATAACCAATAAAGAAAATTCTCCAACTTCAGACGAAGACCAGTTTGCAACTTCATGGTCTGTTTATCCACTGCATTAAAGAAAAGGAACGTACTATAAGTAGACTGACTGGCGAAGTTGAATGCGGGAAAAAGCGTCCTGTGGGTCTCAAAGTGTGGAGAAGTTGATCCTGAGTAATGACAAATGTATAATCCTAGATTTCGCTTGTTTCTTCGCACACGTCTTTTTTTCCCCGTTTTTTTCTTACGTGAATGCACCCTTTTCTAAAAGTGTTTATTTTGAGTCAAGAATTTTATAAAAGTAAGAAGAAAAAAAATTGTGCTGAGCTCCAAAACCCTCCCCGGGTCTAGCCTGCGAGCAAGGTCTCTCACTGCCCCACCCCACCCCACCCTCCCCCCAATCCCGGCAGCAAGAGACCTTGCTCGCAGGCTAAACCCCCCTCTCTTTCCCCCTCCCTTCCCTTCCCTTCTCTTCCCCCTCCCATCCCTCCGCCCTCTACCTATCTAGCTATCTACCTACCCCCCTGTACCTACCCCTCTACCTATCTACCTATCTATCTATCTATCTATCTATCTATCTATCTACCTAACCTTCTACCTATCTACCTACCCCCCTCCCGCCTGCCCCCCTCTCCCAGCCCTACCCCCGGCCCGCCCCCGGGCCGGTGTACCAACTCCCGCTTCCCATACCCTTCCCAAGGCCTTTTTTCTTCCCTCTCCTCGCCCCAAGCCCTCCCAGATCCAAGCCGCGATTTTTGTCTTTTTTTTCCTTTTTCATGCTAATCAGGCGGGATTCGAACCCGTCACCTCTTTGTTTGCCAATTCATTACCAATTCAATGCTTATGCTAATTGCGCTATCCCGGCTCGGTTAGAAATTCAATGGTTTTTTTGTATGTTATTCATATGCAAATCAAATTCTTGCCCCTGATTGGCTGTTGAAAATAATGACATCATGAACCTTGGGTCCAGAGGTCCCTGAGGTGCCACAGGTCCAAGAACCAAAACAAACCAAAGTTTGGAAAACTGTAGCCTTCTCGGCTTTGCGAAAGCTTCCTTTTAATCACGATTCTTGTATCTTTCTGACCGCTGGTACATTTAAAAAAGCACTTAGCGCTTTCACGTTTTTTCCGACGGGCAATTTTGATTTTAGCTGAAGTTTTGTATAATATTGAAATACTTGAAATGTCCGTCGGTGCGTTTGCTTTCAGTCGGTGATCACAAGAAACAGTTTTTGTACGGTTAACAGTGATCAACATCAATTTACATTCTCGCTATATATCCTACCACTGAACAGTATCAATCATAAAAGGCTGAAAATAGAGGAAACTGCTCAGCAGCGAAAAACATTGTGATTTCTAGTCAAATTCTCCTCGTTAGCGCCAGATGAACGGTAAAGGAATGAGTATGGAGAATGTGCATGTTCATCTCACGCCATTTGCAAGTGTTCCTGTAACAAGCTAAATTGATCTTATAAATGAAAAACGCGAAGGTTATGTCACTTTTAATAGATTTGGAGCCAGCAATGTGACCCTTCAAAAAATAGAAAAAGCGTTCTTCTCTAACTAGGCAACTACAGTACCCTAGTCTGAATCTGGTACCCTTATAACTGCAATAGGAAATCTGCAAGTAGCACTGTAAATCATACTAAAATGCTACCGATGCGACCAAAAACTTGTGATAGAATCGTGAAATCAGCCTAAAAAGATCAAAACAAGGTGATATCCTGCGTGTCCTAAGGCAGCCGAAAGACTTTTTTTCCACAGTGAAATATACTTACATCCTCTTACTTGAGACATCACAAGAGTCCCAGGGACATTTCCAGCAGATCTCCATCAGTTTCCAACTTGAACCAAAAGTCACTTGACAAGATGAACCAAACAAACATTGTTTGCCCGGCCTATTGACGATTAGTAATTCCATCAGGTCGTGTTTCTTTCGCAGGCAAGGTTAATTCAAGCTATTTCCAATCCAGTCTTAAAATCAGGCTGTTAAATGTCGCCAAGGTCCATAACCAATAAAGAAAATTCTCCAACTTCAGACGAAGACCAGTTTGCAACTTCATGGTCTGTTTATCCACTGCATTAAAGAAAAGGAACGTACTATAAGTAGACTGACTGGCGAAGTTGAATGCGGGAAAAAGCGTCCTGTGGGTCTCAAAGTGTGGAGAAGTTGATCCTGAGTAATGACAAATGTATAATCCTAAATTTCGCTTGTTTCTTCGCACACGTCTTTTTTTTCCCGTTTTTTTCTTACGTGAATGCACCCTTTTCTAAAAGTGTTTATTTTGAGTCAAGAATTTTATAAAAGTAAGAAGAAAAAAAATTGTGCTGAGCTCCAAAACCCTCCCCGGGTCTAGCCTGCGAGCAAGGTCTCTCACTGCCCCACCCCACCCAACCCTCCCCCCAATCCCGGCAGCAAGAGACCTTGCTCGCAGGCTAAACCCCCCTCTCTTTCCCCTTCCCTTCCCTTCCCTTCCCCCTCCCATCCCTCCGCCCTCTACCCATCTAGCTATCTACCTACCCCCCTGTACCTACCCCTCTACCTATCTACCTATCTATCTATCTATCTATCTATCTATCTATCTACCTAACCTTCTACCTATCTACCTACCCCCCTCCCGCCTGTCCCCCTCTCCCAGCCCTCCCCCCGGTCCGCCCCCGGGCCGGTGTACCAACTCCCGCTTCCCATACCCTTCCCAAGGCCTTTTTTCTTCCCTCTCCTCGCCCCAAGCCCTCCCAGATCCAAGCCGCGATTTTTGTCTTTTTTTCCTTTTTCATGCTAATCAGGCGGGATTCGAACCCGTCACCTCTTTGTTTGCCAATTCATTACCAATTCAATGCTTATGCTAATTGCGCTATCCCGGCTCGGTTAGAAATTCAATGGTTTTTTTGTATGTTATTCATATGCAAATCAAATTCTTGCCCCTGATTGGCTGTTGAATATAATGACATCATGAATCTTTGGCCCAGAGGTCCAAGAACTAAAACAAACCAAAGTTAACCAAACATAATGGAAACTGTAGCCTTCTCGGCTTTGCGAAAGCTTCCTTTTAATCACGATTCTTGTATCTTTCTGACCGCTGGTACATTTAAAAAAGCACTTAGCGCTTTCACGTTTTTTCCGACGGGCAATTTTGATTTTAGCTGAAGTTTTGTATAATATTGAAATACTTGAAATGTCCGTCGGTGCGTTTGCTTTCAGTCGGTGATCACAAGAAACAGTTTTTGTACGGTTAACAGTGATCAACATCAATTTACATTCTCGCTATATATCCTACCACTGAACAGTATCAATCATAAAAGGCTGAAAATAGAGGAAACTGCTCAGCAGCGAAAGACATTGTGATTTCTAGTCAAATTCTCCTCGTTAGCGCCAGATGAACGGTAAAGGAATGAGTATGGAGAATGTGCATGTTCATCTCACGCCATTTGCAAGTGTTCCTGTAACAAGCTAAATTGATCTTATAAATGAAAAACGCGAAGGTTATGTCACTTTTAATAGATTTGGAGCCAGCAATGTGACCCTTCAAAAACAAGAAAAAGCGTTCTTCTCTAACTAGGCAACTACAGTACCCTAGTCTGAATCTGGTACCCTTATAACTGCAATAGGAAATCTGCAAGTAACACTGTAAATCATACTAAAATGCTACCGATGCGACCAAAAACTTGCGATAGAATCGTGAAATCAGCCTAAAAAGATCAAAACAAGGTGATATCCTGCGTGTCCTAAGGCAGCCGAAAGACTTTTTTTCCACAGTGAAATATACTTACATCCTCTTACTTGAGACATCACAAGAGTCCCAGGGACATTTCCAGCAGATCTCCATCAGTTTCCAACTTGAACCAAAAGTCACTTGACAAGATGAACCAGACAAACATTGTTTGCCCGGCCTATTGACGATTAGTAATTCCATCAGGTCGTGTTTCTTTCGCAGGCAAGGTTAATTCAAGCTATTTCCAATCCAGTCTTAAAATCAGGCTGTTAAATGTCGCCAAGGTCCATAACCAATAAAGAAAATTCTCCAACTTCAGACGAAGACCAGTTTGCAACTTCATGGTCTGTTTATCCACTGCATTAAAGAAAAGGAACGTACTATAAGTAGACTGATTGGCGAAGTTGAATGCGGGAAAAAGCGTCCTGTGGGTCTCAAAGTGTGGAGAAGTTGATCCTGAGTAATGACAAATGTATAATCCTAAATTTCGCTTGTTTCTTCGCACACGTCTTTTTTTTCCCGTTTTTTTCTTACGTGAATGCATCCTTTTCTAAAAGTGTTTATTTTGAGTCAAGAATTTTATAAAAGTAAGAAGAAAAAAAATTGTGCTGAGCTCCAAAACCCTCCCCGGGTCTAGCCTGCGAGCAAGGTCTCTCACTGCCCCACCCCACCCCACCCTCCCCCCAATCCCGGCAGCAAGAGACCTTGCACGCAGGCTAAACCCCCCTCTCTTTCCCCTTCCCTTCCCTTCCCTTCCCTTCCCTTCCCTTCCCCCTCCCATCCCTCCGCCCTCTACCGATCTACCTATCTACCTACCCCCCTCTACCTACCCCTCTACCTATCTACCTATCTATCTATCTATCTATCTATCTATCTATCTACCTAACCTTCTACCTATCTACCTACCCCCCTCCCGCCTGGCCCCCTCTCCCAGCCCTACACCCGGCCCGCCCCCGGGCCGGTGTACCAACTCCCGCTTCCCATACCCTTGCCAAGGCCTTTTTTCTTCCCTCTCCTCGCCCCAAGCCCTCCCAGATCCAAGCCGCGATTTTTGTCTTTTTTTTCCTTTTTCATGCTAATCAGGCGGGATTCGAACCCGTCACCTCTTTGTTTGCCAATTCATTACCAATTCAATGCTTATGCTAATTGCGCTATCCCGGCTCGGTTAGAAATTCAATGGTTTTTTTGTATGTTATTCATATGCAAATCAAATTCTTGCCCCTGATTGGCTGTTGAAAATAATGACATCATGAACCTTGGGTCCAGAGGTCCCTGAGGTGCCACAGGTCCAAGAACCAAAACAAACCAAAGTTTGGAAAACTTTAGCCTTCTCGGCTTTGCGAAAGCTTCCTTTTAATCACGATTCTTGTATCTTTCTGACCGCTGGTACATTTAAAAAAGCACTTAGCGCTTTCACGTTTTTTCCGACGGGCAATTTTGATTTTAGCTGAAGTTTTGTATAATATTGAAATACTTGAAATGTCCGTCGGTGCGTTTGCTTTCAGTCGGTGATCACAAGAAACAGTTTTTGTACGGTTAACAGTGATCAACATCAATTTACATTCTCGCTATATATCCTACCACTGAACAGTATCAATCATAAAAGGCTGAAAATAGAGGAAACTGCTCAGCAGCGAAAGACATTGTGATTTCTAGTCAAATTCTCCTCGTTAGCGCCAGATGAACGGTAAAGGAATGAGTATGGAGAATGTGCATGTTCATCTCACGCCATTTGCAAGTGTTCCTGTAACAAGCTAAATTGATCTTATAAATGAAAAACGCGAAGGTTATGTCACTTTTAATAGATTTGGAGCCAGCAATGTGACCCTTCAAAAACAAGAAAAAGCGTTCTTCTCTAACTAGGCAACTACAGTACCCTAGTCTGAATCTGGTACCCTTATAACTGCAATAGGAAATCTGCAAGTAACACTGTAAATCATACTAAAATGCTACCGATGCGACCGAAAACTTGTGATAGAATCGTGAAATCAGCCTAAAAAGATCAAAACAAGGTGATATCCTGCGTGTCCTAAGGCAGCCGAAAGACTTTTTTTCCACAGTGAAATATACTTACATCCTCTTACTTGAGACATCACAAGAGTCCCAGGGACATTTCCAGCAGATCTCCATCAGTTTCCAACTTGAACCAAAAGTCACTTGACAAGATGAACCAGACAAACATTGTTTGCCCGGCCTATTGACGATTAGTAATTCCATCAGGTCGTGTTTCTTTCGCAGGCAAGGTTAATTCAAGCTATTTCCAATCCAGTCTTAAAATCAGGCTGTTAAATGTCGCCAAGGTCCATAACCAATAAAGAAAATTCTCCAACTTCAGACGAAGACCAGTTTGCAACTTCATGGTCTGTTTATCCACTGCATTAAAGAAAAGGAACGTACTATAAGTAGACTGACTGGCGAAGTTGAATGCGGGAAAAAGCGTCCTGTGGGTCTCAAAGTGCGGAGAAGTTGATCCTGAGTAATGACAAATGTATAATCCTAAATTTCGCTTGTTTCTTCGCACACGTCTTTTTTTTCCCGTTTTCTTCTTACGTGAATGCATCCTTTTCTAAAAGTGTTTATTTTGAGTCAAGAATTTTATAAAAGTAAGAAGAAAAAAAATTGTGCTGAGCTCCAAAACCCTCCCCGGGTCTAGCCTGCGAGCAAGGTCTCTCACTGCCCCACCCCACCCCACCCTCCCCCCAATCCCGGCAGCAAGAGACCTTGCACGCAGGCTAAACCCCCCTCTCTTTCCCCTTCCCTTCCCTTCCCTTCCCTTCCCTTCCCTTCCCCCTCCCATCCCTCCGCCCTCTACCTATCTAGCTTTCTACCTACCCCCCTGTACCTACCCCTCTACCTATCTACCTATCTATCTATCTATCTATCTATCTATCTATCTACCTAACCTTCTACCTATCTACCTACCCCCCTCCCGCCTGGCCCCCTCTCCCAGCCCTACCCCCGGCCCGCCCCCGGGCCGGTGTACCAACTCCCGCTTCCCATACCCTTGCCAAGGCCTTTTTTCTTCCCTCTCCTCGCCCCAAGCCCTCCCAGATCCAAGCCGCGATTTTTGTCTTTTTTTTCCTTTTTCATGCTAATCAGGCGGGATTCGAACCCGTCACCTCTTTGTTTGCCAATTCATTACCAATTCAATGCTTATGCTAATTGCGCTATCCCGGCTCGGTTAGAAATTCAATGGTTTTTCTGTATGTTATTCATATGCAAATCAAATTCTTGCCCCTGATTGGCTGTTGAAAATAATGACATCATGAACCTTGGGTCCACGGGTCCCTGAGGTGCCACAGGTCCAAGAACCAAAACAAACCAAAGTTTGGAAAACTGTAGCCTTCTCGGCTTTGCGAAAGCTTCCTTTTAATCACGATTCTTGTATCTTTCTGACCGCTGGTACATTTAAAAAAGCACTTAGCGCTTTCACGTTTTTTCCGACGGGCAATTTTGATTTTAGCTGAAGTTTTGTATAATATTGAAATACTTGAAATGTCCGTCGGTGCGTTTGCTTTCAGTCGGTGATCACAAGAAACAGTTTTTGTACGGTTAACAGTGATCAACATCAATTTACATTCTCGCTATATATCCTACCACTGAACAGTATCAATCATAAAAGGCTGAAAATAGAGGAAACTGCTCAGCAGCGAAAGACATTGTGATTTCTAGTCAAATTCTCCTCGTTAGCGCCAGATGAACGGTAAAGGAATGAGTATGGAGAATGTGCATGTTCATCTCACGCCATTTGCAAGTGTTCCTGTAACAAGCTAAATTGATCTTATAAATGAAAAACGCGAAGGTTATGTCACTTTTAATAGATTTGGAGCCAGCAATGTGACCCTTCAAAAACAAGAAAAAGCGTTCTTCTCTAACTAGGCAACTACAGTACCCTAGTCTGAATCTGGTACCCTTATAACTGCAATAGGAAATCTGCAAGTAACACTGTAAATCATACTAAAATGCTACCGATGCGACCAAAAACTTGTGATAGAATCGTGAAATCAGCCTAAAAAGATCAAAACAAGGTGATATCCTGCGTGTCCTAAGGCAGCCGAAAGACTTTTTTTCCACAGTGAAATATACTTACATCCTCTTACTTGAGACATCACAAGAGTCCCAGGGACATTTCCAGCAGATCTCCATCAGTTTCCAACTTGAACCAAAAGTCACTTGACAAGATGAACCAAACAAACATTGTTTGCCCGGCCTATTGACGATTAGTAATTCCATCAGGTCGTGTTTCTTTCGCAGGCAAGGTTAATTCAAGCTATTTCCAATCCAGTCTTAAAATCAGGCTGTTAAATGTCGCCAAGGTCCATAACCAATAAAGAAAATTCTCCAACTTCAGACGAAGACCAGTTTGCAACTTCATGGTCTGTTTATCCACTGCATTAAAGAAAAGGAACGTACTATAAGTAGACTGACTGGCGAAGTTGAATGCGGGAAAAAGCGTCCTGTGGGTCTCAAAGTGCGGAGAAGTTGATTCTGAGTAATGACAAATGTATAATCCTAAATTTCGCTTGTTTCTTCGCACACGTCTTTTTTTTCCCGTTTTCTTCTTACGTGAATGCATCCTTTTCTAAAAGTGTTTATTTTGAGTCAAGAATTTTATAAAAGTAAGAAGAAAAAAAATTGTGCTGAGCTCCAAAACCCTCCCCGGGTCTAGCCTGCGAGCAAGGTCTCTCACTGCCCCACCCCACCCAACCCTCCCCCCAATCCCGGCAGCAAGAGACCTTGCTCGCAGGCTAAACCCCCCTCTCTTTCCCCTTCCCTTCCCTTCCCTTCCCTTCCCTTCCCTTCCCCCTCCCATCCCTCCGCCCTCTACCTATCTAGCTATCTACCTACCCCCCTGTACCTACCCCTCTACCTATCTACCTATCTATCTATCTATCTATCTACCTAACCGTCTACCTATCTACCTACCCCCCTCCCGCCTGGCCCCCTCTCCCAGCCCTACCCCCGGCCCGCCCCCGGGCCGGTGTACCAACTCCCGCTTCCCATACCCTTGCCAAGGCCTTTTTTCTTCCCTCTCCTCGCCCCAAGCCCTCCCAGATCCAAGCCGCGATTTTTGTCTTTTTTTTTTTTTTCATGCTAATCAGGCGGGATTCGAACCCGTCACCTCTTTGTTTGCCAATTCATTACCAATTCAATGCTTATGCTAATTGCGCTATCCCGGCTCGGTTAGAAATTCAATGGTTTTTCTGTATGTTATTCATATGCAAATCAAATTCTTGCCCCTGATTGGCTGTTGAAAATAATGACATCATGAACCTTGGGTCCAGAGGTCCCTGAGGTGCCACAGGTCCAAGAACCAAAACAAACCAAAGTTTGGAAAACTGTAGCCTTCTCGGCTTTGCGAAAGCTTCCTTTTAATCACGATTCTTGTATCTTTCTGACCGCTGGTACATTTAAAAAAGCACTTAGCGCTTTCACGTTTTTTCCGACGGGTAATTTTGATTTTAGCTGAAGTTTTGTATAATATTGAAATACTTGAAATGTCCGTCGGTGCGTTTGCTTTCAGTCGGTGATCACAAGAAACAGTTTTTGTACGGTTAACAGTGATCAACATCAATTTACATTCTCGCTATATATCCTACCACTGAACAGTATCAATCATAAAAGGCTGAAAATAGAGGAAACTGCTCAGCAGCGAAAGACATTGTGATTTCTAGTCAAATTCTCCTCGTTAGCGCCAGATGAACGGTAAAGGAATGAGTATGGAGAATGTGCATGTTCATCTCACGCCATTTGCAAGTGTTCCTGTAACAAGCTAAATTGATCTTATAAATGAAAAACGCGAAGGTTATGTCACTTTTAATAGATTTGGAGCCAGCAATGTGACCCTTCAAAAACAAGAAAAAGCGTTCTTCTCTAACTAGGCAACTACAGTACCCTAGTCTGAATCTGGTACCCTTATAACTGCAATAGGAAATCTGCAAGTAACACTGTAAATCATACTAAAATGCTACCGATGCGACCAAAAACTTGTGATAGAATCGTGAAATCAGCCTAAAAAGATCAAAACAAGGTGATATCCTGCGTGTCCTAAGGCAGCCGAAAGACTTTTTTTCCACAGTGAAATATACTTACATCCTCTTACTTGAGACATCACAAGAGTCCCAGGGACATTTCCAGCAGATCTCCATCAGTTTCCAACTTGAACCAAAAGTCACTTGACAAGATGAACCAAACAAACATTGTTTGCCCGGCCTATTGACGATTAGTAATTCCATCAGGTCGTGTTTCTTTCGCAGGCAAGGTTAATTCAAGCTATTTCCAATCCAGTCTTAAAATCAGGCTGTTAAATGTCGCCAAGGTCCATAACCAATAAAGAAAATTCTCCAACTTCAGACGAAGACCAGTTTGCAACTTCATGGTCTGTTTATCCACTGCATTAAAGAAAAGGAACGTACTATAAGTAGACTGACTGGCGAAGTTGAATGCGGGAAAAAGCGTCCTGTGGGTCTCAAAGTGCGGAGAAGTTGATCCTGAGTAATGACAAATGTATAATCCTAAATTTCGCTTGTTTCTTCGCACACGTCTTTTTTTTCCCGTTTTCTTCTTACGTGAATGCATCCTTTTCTAAAAGTGTTTATTTTGAGTCAAGAATTTTATAAAAGTAAGAAGAAAAAAAATTGTGCTGAGCTCCAAAACCCTCCCCGGGTCTAGCCTGCGAGCAAGGTCTCTCACTGCCCCACCCCACCCCACCCTCCCCCCAATCCCGGCAGCAAGAGACCTTGCTCGCAGGCTAAACCCCCCTCTCTTTCACCTTCCCTTCCCTTCCCTTCCCCCTCCCATCCCTCCGCCCTCTACCTATCTAGCTATCTACCTACCCCCCTGTACCTACCCCTCTACCTATCTACCTATCTATCTATCTATCTATCTATCTATCTACCTAACCGTCTACCTATTTACCTACCCCCCTCCCGCCTGGCCTTCTCTCCCAGCCCTACCCCCGGCCCGCCCCCGGGCCGGTGTACCAACTCCCGCTTCCCATACCCTTGCCAAGGCCTTTTTTCTTCCCTCTCCTCGCCCCAAGCCCTCCCAGATCCAAGCCGCGATTTTTGTCTTTTTTTTCCTTTTTCATGCTAATCAGGCGGGATTCGAACCCGTCACCTCTTTGTTTGCCAATTCATTACCAATTCAATGCTTATGCTAATTGCGCTATCCCGGCTCGGTTAGAAATTCAATGGTTTTTCTGTATGTTATTCATATGCAAATCAAATTCTTGCCCCTGATTGGCTGTTGAAAATAATGACATCATGAACCTTGGGTCCACGGGTCCCTGAGGTGCCACAGGTCCAAGAACCAAAACAAACCAAAGTTTGGAAAACTGTAGCCTTCTCGGCTTTGCGAAAGCTTCCTTTTAATCACGATTCTTGTATCTTTCTGACCGCTGGTACATTTAAAAAAGCACTTAGCGCTTTCACGTTTTTTCCGACGGGCAATTTTGATTTTAGCTGAAGTTTTGTATAATATTGAAATACTTGAAATGTCCGTCGGTGCGTTTGCTTTCAGTCGGTGATCACAAGAAACAGTTTTTGTACGGTTAACAGTGATCAACATCAATTTACATTCTCGCTATATATCCTACCACTGAACAGTATCAATCATAAAAGGCTGAAAATAGAGGAAACTGCTCAGCAGCGAAAGACATTGTGATTTCTAGTCAAATTCTCCTCGTTAGCGCCAGATGAACGGTAAAGGAATGAGTATGGAGAATGTGCATGTTCATCTCACGCCATTTGCAAGTGTTCCTGTAACAAGCTAAATTGATCTTATAAATGAAAAACGCGAAGGTTATGTCACTTTTAATAGATTTGGAGCCAGCAATGTGACCCTTCAAAAACAAGAAAAAGCGTTCTTCTCTAACTAGGCAACTACAGTACCCTAGTCTGAATCTGGTACCCTTATAACTGCAATAGGAAATCTGCAAGTAACACTGTAAATCATACTAAAATGCTACCGATGCGACCAAAAACTTGTGATAGAATCGTGAAATCAGCCTAAAAAGATCAAAACAAGGTGATATCCTGCGTGTCCTAAGGCAGCCGAAAGACTTTTTTTCCACAGTGAAATATACTTACATCCTCTTACTTGAGACATCACAAGAGTCCCAGGGACATTTCCAGCAGATCTCCATCAGTTTCCAACTTGAACCAAAAGTCACTTGACAAGATGAACCAAACAAACATTGTTTGCCCGGCCTATTGACGATTAGTAATTCCATCAGGTCGTGTTTCTTTCGCAGGCAAGGTTAATTCAAGCTATTTCCAATCCAGTCTTAAAATCAGGCTGTTAAATGTCGCCAAGGTCCATAACCAATAAAGAAAATTCTCCAACTTCAGACGAAGACCAGTTTGCAACTTCATGGTCTGTTTATCCACTGCATTAAAGAAAAGGAACGTACTATAAGTAGACTGACTGGCGAAGTTGAATGCGGGAAAAAGCGTCCTGTGGGTCTCAAAGTGCGGAGAAGTTGATCCTGAGTAATGACAAATGTATAATCCTAAATTTCGCTTGTTTCTTCGCACACGTCTTTTTTTTCCCGTTTTCTTCTTACGTGAATGCATCCTTTTCTAAAAGTGTTTATTTTGAGTCAAGAATTTTATAAAAGTAAGAAGAAAAAAAATTGTGCTGAGCTCCAAAACCCTCCCCGGGTCTAGCCTGCGAGCAAGGTCTCTCACTGCCCCACCCCACCCCACCCTCCCCCCAATCCCGGCAGCAAGAGACCTTGCTCGCAGGCTAAACCCCCCTCTCTTTCACCTTCCCTTCCCTTCCCTTCCCTTCCCCCTCCCATCCCTCCGCCCTCTACCTATCTAGCTATCTACCTACCCCCCTGTACCTACCCCTCTACCTATCTACCTATCTATCTATCTATCTATCTATCTATCTACCTAACCGTCTACCTATTTACCTACCCCCCTCCCGCCTGGCCTTCTCTCCCAGCCCTACCCCCGGCCCGCCCCCGGGCCGGTGTACCAACTCCCGCTTCCCATACCCTTGCCAAGGCCTTTTTTCTTCCCTCTCCTCGCCCCAAGCCCTCCCAGATCCAAGCCGCGATTTTTGTCTTTTTTTTCCTTTTTCATGCTAATCAGGCGGGATTCGAACCCGTCACCTCTTTGTTTGCCAATTCATTACCAATTCAATGCTTATGCTAATTGCGCTATCCCGGCTCGGTTAGAAATTCAATGGTTTTTCTGTATGTTATTCATATGCAAATCAAATTCTTGCCCCTGATTGGCTGTTGAAAATAATGACATCATGAACCTTGGGTCCACGGGTCCCTGAGGTGCCACAGGTCCAAGAACCAAAACAAACCAAAGTTTGGAAAACTGTAGCCTTCTCGGCTCTGCGAAAGCTTCCTTTTAATCACGATTCTTGTATCTTTCTGACCGCTGGTACATTTAAAAAAGCACTTAGCGCTTTCACGTTTTTTCCGACGGGCAATTTTGATTTTAGCTGAAGTTTTGTATAATATTGAAATACTTGAAATGTCCGTCGGTGCGTTTGCTTTCAGTCGGTGATCACAAGAAACAGTTTTTGTACGGTTAACAGTGATCAACATCAATTTACATTCTCGCTATATATCCTACCACTGAACAGTATCAATCATAAAAGGCTGAAAATAGAGGAAACTGCTCAGCAGCGAAAGACATTGTGATTTCTAGTCAAATTCTCCTCGTTAGCGCCAGATGAACGGTAAAGGAATGAGTATGGAGAATGTGCATGTTCATCTCACGCCATTTGCAAGTGTTCCTGTAACAAGCTAAATTGATCTTATAAATGAAAAACGCGAAGGTTATGTCACTTTTAATAGATTTGGAGCCAGCAATGTGACCCTTCAAAAACAAGAAAAAGCGTTCTTCTCTAACTAGGCAACTACAGTACCCTAGTCTGAATCTGGTACCCTTATAACTGCAATAGGAAATCTGCAAGTAACACTGTAAATCATACTAAAATGCTACCGATGCGACCAAAAACTTGTGATAGAATCGTGAAATCAGCCTAAAAAGATCAAAACAAGGTGATATCCTGCGTGTCCTAAGGCAGCCGAAAGACTTTTTTTCCACAGTGAAATATACTTACATCCTCTTACTTGAGACATCACAAGAGTCCCAGGGACATTTCCAGCAGATCTCCATCAGTTTCCAACTTGAACCAAAAGTCACTTGACAAGATGAACCAAACAAACATTGTTTGCCCGGCCTATTGACGATTAGTAATTCCATCAGGTCGTGTTTCTTTCGCAGGCAAGGTTAATTCAAGCTATTTCCAATCCAGTCTTAAAATCAGGCTGTTAAATGTCGCCAAGGTCCATAACCAATAAAGAAAATTCTCCAACTTCAGACGAAGACCAGTTTGCAACTTCATGGTCTGTTTATCCACTACATTAAAGAAAAGGAACGTACTATAAGTAGACTGACTGGCGAAGTTGAATGCGGGAAAAAGCGTCCTGTGGGTCTCAAAGTGCGGAGAAGTTGATCCTGAGTAATGACAAATGTATAATCCTAAATTTCGCTTGTTTCTTCGCACACGTCTTTTTTTTCCCGTTTTCTTCTTACGTGAATGCATCCTTTTCTAAAAGTGTTTATTTTGAGTCAAGAATTTTATAAAAGTAAGAAGAAAAAAAATTGTGCTGAGCTCCAAAACCCTCCCCGGGTCTAGCCTGCGAGCAAGGTCTCTCACTGCCCCACCCCACCCCACCCTCCCCCCAATCCCGGCAGCAAGAGACCTTGCTCGCAGGCTAAACCCCCCTCTCTTTCACCTTCCCTTCCCTTCCCTTCCCTTCCCCCTCCCATCCCTCCGCCCTCTACCTATCTAGCTATCTACCTACCCCCCTGTACCTACCCCTCTACCTATCTACCTATCTATCTATCTATCTATCTATCTATCTACCTAACCGTCTACCTATTTACCTACCCCCCTCCCGCCTGGCCTTCTCTCCCAGCCCTACCCCCGGCCCGCCCCCGGGCCGGTGTACCAACTCCCGCTTCCCATACCCTTGCCAAGGCCTTTTTTCTTCCCTCTCCTCGCCCCAAGCCCTCCCAGATCCAAGCCGCGATTTTTGTCTTTTTTTTCCTTTTTCATGCTAATCAGGCGGGATTCGAACCCGTCACCTCTTTGTTTGCCAATTCATTACCAATTCAATGCTTATGCTAATTGCGCTATCCCGGCTCGGTTAGAAATTCAATGGTTTTTCTGTATGTTATTCATATGCAAATCAAATTCTTGCCCCTGATTGGCTGTTGAAAATAATGACATCATGAACCTTGGGTCCACGGGTCCCTGAGGTGCCACAGGTCCAAGAACCAAAACAAACCAAAGTTTGGAAAACTGTAGCCTTCTCGGCTCTGCGAAAGCTTCCTTTTAATCACGATTCTTGTATCTTTCTGACCGCTGGTACATTTAAAAAAGCACTTAGCGCTTTCACGTTTTTTCCGACGGGCAATTTTGATTTTAGCTGAAGTTTTGTATAATATTGAAATACTTGAAATGTCCGTCGGTGCGTTTGCTTTCAGTCGGTGATCACAAGAAACAGTTTTTGTACGGTTAACAGTGATCAACATCAATTTACATTCTCGCTATATATCCTACCACTGAACAGTATCAATCATAAAAGGCTGAAAATAGAGGAAACTGCTCAGCAGCGAAAGACATTGTGATTTCTAGTCAAATTCTCCTCGTTAGCGCCAGATGAACGGTAAAGGAATGAGTATGGAGAATGTGCATGTTCATCTCACGCCATTTGCAAGTGTTCCTGTAACAAGCTAAATTGATCTTATAAATGAAAAACGCGAAGGTTATGTCACTTTTAATAGATTTGGAGCCAGCAATGTGACCCTTCAAAAAATAGAAAAAGCGTTCTTCTCTAACTAGGCAACTACAGTACCCTAGTCTGAATCTGGTACCCTTATAACTGCAATAGGAAATCTGCAAGTAGCACTGTAAATCATACTAAAATGCTACCGATGCGACCAAAAACTTGTGATAGAATCGTGAAATCAGCCTAAAAAGATCAAAACAAGGTGATATCCTGCGTGTCCTAAGGCAGCCGAAAGACTTTTTTTCCACAGTGAAATATACTTACATCCTCTTACTTGAGACATCACAAGAGTCCCAGGGACATTTCCAGCAGATCTCCATCAGTTTCCAACTTGAACCAAAAGTCACTTGACAAGATGAACCAAACAAACATTGTTTGCCCGGCCTATTGACGATTAGTAATTCCATCAGGTCGTGTTTCTTTCGCAGGCAAGGTTAATTCAAGCTATTTCCAATCCAGTCTTAAAATCAGGCTGTTAAATGTCGCCAAGGTCCATAACCAATAAAGAAAATTCTCCAACTTCAGACGAAGACCAGTTTGCAACTTCATGGTCTGTTTATCCACTGCATTAAAGAAAAGGAACGTACTATAAGTAGACTGACTGGCGAAGTTGAATGCGGGAAAAAGCGTCCTGTGGGTCTCAAAGTGTGGAGAAGTTGATCCTGAGTAATGACAAATGTATAATCCTAAATTTCGCTTGTTTCTTCGCACACGTCTTTTTTTTCCCGTTTTTTTCTTACGTGAATGCACCCTTTTCTAAAAGTGTTTATTTTGAGTCAAGAATTTTATAAAAGTAAGAAGAAAAAAAATTGTGCTGAGCTCCAAAACCCTCCCCGGGTCTAGCCTGCGAGCAAGGTCTCTCACTGCCCCACCCCACCCAACCCTCCCCCCAATCCCGGCAGCAAGAGACCTTGCTCGCAGGCTAAACCCCCCTCTCTTTCCCCTTCCCTTCCCTTCCCTTCCCTTCCCTTCCCTTCCCCCTCCCATCCCTCCGCCCTCTACCTATCTAGCTATCTACCTACCCCCCTGTACCTACCCCTCTACCTATCTACCTATCTATCTATCTATCTACCTAACCGTCTACCTATCTACCTACCCCCCTCCCGCCTGGCCCCCTCTCCCAGCCCTACCCCCGGCCCGCCCCCGGGCCGGTGTACCAACTCCCGCTTCCCATACCCTTGCCAAGGCCTTTTTTCTTCCCTCTCCTCGCCCCAAGCCCTCCCAGATCCAAGCCGCGATTTTTGTCTTTTTTTTTTTTTTCATGCTAATCAGGCGGGATTCGAACCCGTCACCTCTTTGTTTGCCAATTCATTACCAATTCAATGCTTATGCTAATTGCGCTATCCCGGCTCGGTTAGAAATTCAATGGTTTTTCTGTATGTTATTCATATGCAAATCAAATTCTTGCCCCTGATTGGCTGTTGAAAATAATGACATCATGAACCTTGGGTCCAGAGGTCCCTGAGGTGCCACAGGTCCAAGAACCAAAACAAACCAAAGTTTGGAAAACTGTAGCCTTCTCGGCTTTGCGAAAGCTTCCTTTTAATCACGATTCTTGTATCTTTCTGACCGCTGGTACATTTAAAAAAGCACTTAGCGCTTTCACGTTTTTTCCGACGGGCAATTTTGATTTTAGCTGAAGTTTTGTATAATATTGAAATACTTGAAATGTCCGTCGGTGCGTTTGCTTTCAGTCGGTGATCACAAGAAACAGTTTTTGTACGGTTAACAGTGATCAACATCAATTTACATTCTCGCTATATATCCTACCACTGAACAGTATCAATCATAAAAGGCTGAAAATAGAGGAAACTGCTCAGCAGCGAAAGACATTGTGATTTCTAGTCAAATTCTCCTCGTTAGCGCCAGATGAACGGTAAAGGAATGAGTATGGAGAATGTGCATGTTCATCTCACGCCATTTGCAAGTGTTCCTGTAACAAGCTAAATTGATCTTATAAATGAAAAACGCGAAGGTTATGTCACTTTTAATAGATTTGGAGCCAGCAATGTGACCCTTCAAAAACAAGAAAAAGCGTTCTTCTCTAACTAGGCAACTACAGTACCCTAGTCTGAATCTGGTACCCTTATAACTGCAATAGGAAATCTGCAAGTAACACTGTAAATCATACTAAAATGCTACCGATGCGACCAAAAACTTGTGATAGAATCGTGAAATCAGCCTAAAAAGATCAAAACAAGGTGATATCCTGCGTGTCCTAAGGCAGCCGAAAGACTTTTTTTCCACAGTGAAATATACTTACATCCTCTTACTTGAGACATCACAAGAGTCCCAGGGACATTTCCAGCAGATCTCCATCAGTTTCCAACTTGAACCAAAAGTCACTTGACAAGATGAACCAAACAAACATTGTTTGCCCGGCCTATTGACGATTAGTAATTCCATCAGGTCGTGTTTCTTTCGCAGGCAAGGTTAATTCAAGCTATTTCCAATCCAGTCTTAAAATCAGGCTGTTAAATGTCGCCAAGGTCCATAACCAATAAAGAAAATTCTCCAACTTCAGACGAAGACCAGTTTGCAACTTCATGGTCTGTTTATCCACTGCATTAAAGAAAAGGAACGTACTATAAGTAGACTGACTGGCGAAGTTGAATGCGGGAAAAAGCGTCCTGTGGGTCTCAAAGTGCGGAGAAGTTGATCCTGAGTAATGACAAATGTATAATCCTAAATTTCGCTTGTTTCTTCGCACACGTCTTTTTTTTCCCGTTTTCTTCTTACGTGAATGCATCCTTTTCTAAAAGTGTTTATTTTGAGTCAAGAATTTTATAAAAGTAAGAAGAAAAAAAATTGTGCTGAGCTCCAAAACCCTCCCCGGGTCTAGCCTGCGAGCAAGGTCTCTCACTGCCCCACCCCACCCCACCCTCCCCCCAATCCCGGCAGCAAGAGACCTTGCTCGCAGGCTAAACCCCCCTCTCTTTCACCTTCCCTTCCCTTCCCTTCCCTTCCCCCTCCCATCCCTCCGCCCTCTACCTATCTAGCTATCTACCTACCCCCCTGTACCTACCCCTCTACCTATCTACCTATCTATCTATCTATCTATCTATCTATCTACCTAACCGTCTACCTATTTACCTACCCCCCTCCCGCCTGGCCTTCTCTCCCAGCCCTACCCCCGGCCCGCCCCCGGGCCGGTGTACCAACTCCCGCTTCCCATACCCTTGCCAAGGCCTTTTTTCTTCCCTCTCCTCGCCCCAAGCCCTCCCAGATCCAAGCCGCGATTTTTGTCTTTTTTTTCCTTTTTCATGCTAATCAGGCGGGATTCGAACCCGTCACCTCTTTGTTTGCCAATTCATTACCAATTCAATGCTTATGCTAATTGCGCTATCCCGGCTCGGTTAGAAATTCAATGGTTTTTCTGTATGTTATTCATATGCAAATCAAATTCTTGCCCCTGATTGGCTGTTGAAAATAATGACATCATGAACCTTGGGTCCACGGGTCCCTGAGGTGCCACAGGTCCAAGAACCAAAACAAACCAAAGTTTGGAAAACTGTAGCCTTCTCGGCTTTGCGAAAGCTTCCTTTTAATCACGATTCTTGTATCTTTCTGACCGCTGGTACATTTAAAAAAGCACTTAGCGCTTTCACGTTTTTTCCGACGGGCAATTTTGATTTTAGCTGAAGTTTTGTATAATATTGAAATACTTGAAATGTCCGTCGGTGCGTTTGCTTTCAGTCGGTGATCACAAGAAACAGTTTTTGTACGGTTAACAGTGATCAACATCAATTTACATTCTCGCTATATATCCTACCACTGAACAGTATCAATCATAAAAGGCTGAAAATAGAGGAAACTGCTCAGCAGCGAAAGACATTGTGATTTCTAGTCAAATTCTCCTCGTTAGCGCCAGATGAACGGTAAAGGAATGAGTATGGAGAATGTGCATGTTCATCTCACGCCATTTGCAAGTGTTCCTGTAACAAGCTAAATTGATCTTATAAATGAAAAACGCGAAGGTTATGTCACTTTTAATAGATTTGGAGCCAGCAATGTGACCCTTCAAAAACAAGAAAAAGCGTTCTTCTCTAACTAGGCAACTACAGTACCCTAGTCTGAATCTGGTACCCTTATAACTGCAATAGGAAATCTGCAAGTAACACTGTAAATCATACTAAAATGCTACCGATGCGACCAAAAACTTGTGATAGAATCGTGAAATCAGCCTAAAAAGATCAAAACAAGGTGATATCCTGCGTGTCCTAAGGCAGCCGAAAGACTTTTTTTCCACAGTGAAATATACTTACATCCTCTTACTTGAGACATCACAAGAGTCCCAGGGACATTTCCAGCAGATCTCCATCAGTTTCCAACTTGAACCAAAAGTCACTTGACAAGATGAACCAAACAAACATTGTTTGCCCGGCCTATTGACGATTAGTAATTCCATCAGGTCGTGTTTCTTTCGCAGGCAAGGTTAATTCAAGCTATTTCCAATCCAGTCTTAAAATCAGGCTGTTAAATGTCGCCAAGATCCAGAACCAATAAAGAAAATTCTCCAACTTCAGACGAAGACCAGTTTGCAACTTCATGGTCTGTTTATCCACTGCATTAAAGAAAAGGAACGTACTATAAGTAGACTGACTGGCGAAGTTGAATGCGGGAAAAAGCGTCCTGTGGGTCTCAAAGTGTGGAGAAGTTGATCCTGAGTAATGACAAATGTATAATCCTAAATTTCGCTTGTTTCTTCGCACACGTCTTTTTTTTCCCGTTTTTTTCTTACGTGAATGCATCCTTTTCTAAAAGTGTTTATTTTGAGTCAAGAATTTTATAAAAGTAAGAAGAAAAAAAATTGTGCTGAGCTCCAAAACCCTCCCCGGGTCTAGCCTGCGAGCAAGGTCTCTCACTGCCCCACCCCACCCCACCCTCCCCCCAATCCCGGCAGCAAGAGACCTTGCACGCAGGCTAAACCCCCCTCTCTTTCCCCTTCCCTTCCCTTCCCTTCCCTTCCCCCTCCCATCCCTCCGCCCTCTACCTATCTAGCTATCTACCTACCCCCCTGTACCTACCCCTCTACCTATCTACCTATCTATCTATCTATCTATCTACCTAACCGTCTACCTATCTACCTACCCCCCTCCCGCCTGGCCCCTTCTCCCAGCCCTACCCCCGGCCCGCCCCCGGGCCGGTGTACCAACTCCCGCTTCCCATACCCTTGCCAAGGCATTTTTTCTTCCCTCTCCTCGCCCCAAGCCCTCCCAGATCCAAGCCGCGATTTTTGTCTTTTTTTTCCTTTTTCATGCTAATCAGGCGGGATTCGAACCCGTCACCTCTTTGTTTGCCAATTCATTACCAATTCAATGCTTATGCTAATTGCGCTATCCCGGCTCGGTTAGAAATTCAATGGTTTTTTTGTATGTTATTCATATGCAAATCAAATTCTTGCCCCTGATTGGCTGTTGAAAATAATGACATCATGAACCTTGGGTCCAGAGGTCCCTGAGGTGCCACAGGTCCAAGAACCAAAACAAACCAAAGTTTGGAAAACTGTAGCCTTCTCGGCTTTGCGAAAGCTTCCTTTTAATCACGATTCTTGTATCTTTCTGACCGCTGGTACATTTAAAAAAGCACTTAGCGCTTTCACGTTTTTTCCGACGGGCAATTTTGATTTTAGCTGAAGTTTTGTATAATATTGAAATACTTGAAATGTCCGTCGGTGCGTTTGCTTTCAGTCGGTGATCACAAGAAACAGTTTTTGTACGGTTAACAGTGATCAACATCAATTTACATTCTCGCTATATATCCTACCACTGAACAGTATCAATCATAAAAGGCTGAAAATAGAGGAAACTGCTCAGCAGCGAAAGACATTGTGATTTCTAGTCAAATTCTCCTCGTTAGCGCCAGATGAACGGTAAAGGAATGAGTATGGAGAATGTGCATGTTCATCTCACGCCATTTGCAAGTGTTCCTGTAACAAGCTAAATTGATCTTATAAATGAAAAACGCGAAGGTTATGTCACTTTTAATAGATTTGGAGCCAGCAATGTGACCCTTCAAAAAATAGAAAAAGCGTTCTTCTCTAACTAGGCAACTACAGTACCCTAGTCTGAATCTGGTACCCTTATAACTGCAATAGGAAATCTGCAAGTAACACTGTAAATCATACTAAAATGCTACCGATGCGACCGAAAACTTGTGATAGAATCGTGAAATCAGCCTAAAAAGATCAAAACAAGGTGATATCCTGCGTGTCCTAAGGCAGCCGAAAGACTTTTTTTCCACAGTGAAATATACTTACATCCTCTTACTTGAGACATCACAAGAGTCCCAGGGACATTTCCAGCAGATCTCCATCAGTTTCCAACTTGAACCAAAAGTCACTTGACAAGATGAACCAGACAAACATTGTTTGCCCGGCCTATTGACGATTAGTAATTCCATCAGGTCGTGTTTCTTTCGCAGGCAAGGTTAATTCAAGCTATTTCCAATCCAGTCTTAAAATCAGGCTGTTAAATGTCGCCAAGGTCCATAGCCAATAAAGAAAATTCTCCAACTTCAGACGAAGACCAGTTTGCAACTTCATGGTCTGTTTATCCACTGCATTAAAGAAAAGGAACGTACTATAAGTAGACTGACTGGCGAAGTTGAATGCGGGAAAAAGCGTCCTGTGGGTCTCAAAGTGCGGAGAAGTTGATCCTGAGTAATGACAAATGTATAATCCTAAATTTTGCTTGTTTCTTCGCACACGTCTTTTTTTTCCCGTTTTCTTCTTACGTGAATGCATCCTTTTCTAAAAGTGTTTATTTTGAGTCAAGAATTTTATAAAAGTAAGAAGAAAAAAAATTGTGCTGAGCTCCAAAACCCTCCCCGGGTCTAGCCTGCGAGCAAGGTCTCTCACTGCCCCACCCCACCCCACCCTCCCCCCAATCCCGGCAGCAAGAGACCTTGCTCGCAGGCTAAACCCCCCTCTCTTTCCCCCTCCCTTCCCTTCCCTTCTCTTCCCCCTCCCATCCCTCCGCCCTCTACCTATCTAGCTATCTACCTACCCCCCTGTACCTACCCCTCTACCTATCTACCTATCTATCTATCTATCTATCTATCTATCTATCTATCTATCTATCTATCTATCTACCTAACCTTCTACCTATCTACCTGCCCCCCTCCCGCCTGCCCCCCTCTCCCAGCCCTACCCCCGGCCCGCCCCCGGGCCGGTGTACCAACTCCCGCTTCCCATACCCTTCCCAAGGCCTTTTTTCTTCCCTCTCCTCGCCCCAAGCCCTCCCAGATCCAAGCCGCGATTTTTGTCTTTTTTTTCCTTTTTCATGCTAATCAGGCGGGATTCGAACCCGTCACCTCTTTGTTTGCCAATTCATTACCAATTCAATGCTTATGCTAATTGCGCTATCCCGGCTCGGTTAGAAATTCAATGGTTTTTTTGTATGTTATTCATATGCAAATCAAATTCTTGCCCCTGATTGGCTGTTGAAAATAATGACATCATGAACCTTGGGTCCAGAGGTCCCTGAGGTGCCACAGGTCCAAGAACCAAAACAAACCAAAGTTTGGAAAACTGTAGCCTTCTCGGCTTTGCGAAAGCTTCCTTTTAATCACGATTCTTGTATCTTTCTGACCGCTGGTACATTTAAAAAAGCACTTAGCGCTTTCACGTTTTTTCCGACGGGCAATTTTGATTTTAGCTGAAGTTTTGTATAATATTGAAATACTTGAAATGTCCGTCGGTGCGTTTGCTTTCAGTCGGTGATCACAAGAAACAGTTTTTGTACGGTTAACAGTGATCAACATCAATTTACATTCTCGCTATATATCCTACCACTGAACAGTATCAATCATAAAAGGCTGAAAATAGAGGAAACTGCTCAGCAGCGAAAGACATTGTGATTTCTAGTCAAATTCTCCTCGTTAGCGCCAGATGAACGGTAAAGGAATGAGTATGGAGAATGTGCATGTTCATCTCACGCCATTTGCAAGTGTTCCTGTAACAAGCTAAATTGATCTTATAAATGAAAAACGCGAAGGTTATGTCACTTTTAATAGATTTGGAGCCAGCAATGTGACCCTTCAAAAACAAGAAAAAGCGTTCTTCTCTAACTAGGCAACTACAGTACCCTAGTCTGAATCTGGTACCCTTATAACTGCAATAGGAAATCTGCAAGTAACACTGTAAATCATACTAAAATGCTACCGATGCGACCAAAAACTTGTGATAGAATCGTGAAATCAGCCTAAAAAGATCAAAACAAGGTGATATCCTGCGTGTCCTAAGGCAGCCGAAAGACTTTTTTTCCACAGTGAGATATACTTACATCCTCTTACTTGAGACATCACAAGAGTCCCAGGGACATTTCCAGCAGATCTCCATCAGTTTCCAACTTGAACCAAAAGTCACTTGACAAGATGAACCAAACAAACATTGTTTGCCCGGCCTATTGACGATTAGTAATTCCATCAGGTCGTGTTTCTTTCGCAGGCAAGGTTAATTCAAGCTATTTCCAATCCAGTCTTAAAATCAGGCTGTTAAATGTCGCCAAGGTCCATAACCAATAAAGAAAATTCTCCAACTTCAGACGAAGACCAGTTTGCAACTTCATGGTCTGTTTATCCACTGCATTAAAGAAAAGGAACGTACTATAAGTAGACTGACTGGCGAAGTTGAATGCGGGAAAAAGCGTCCTGTGGGTCTCAAAGTGTGGAGAAGTTGATCCTGAGTAATGACAAATGTATAATCCTAGATTTCGCTTGTTTCTTCGCACACGTCTTTTTTTCCCCGTTTTTTTCTTACGTGAATGCACCCTTTTCTAAAAGTGTTTATTTTGAGTCAAGAATTTTATAAAAGTAAGAAGAAAAAAAATTGTGCTGAGCTCCAAAACCCTCCCCGGGTCTAGCCTGCGAGCAAGGTCTCTCACTGCCCCACCCCACCCCACCCTCCCCCCAATCCCGGCAGCAAGAGACCTTGCTCGCAGGCTAAACCCCCCTCTCTTTCCCCCTCCCTTCCCTTCCCTTCTCTTCCCCCTCCCATCCCTCCGCCCTCTACCTATCTAGCTATCTACCTACCCCCCTGTACCTACCCCTCTACCTATCTACCTATCTATCTATCTATCTATCTATCTATCTATCTATCTACCTAACCTTCTACCTATCTACCTACCCCCCTCCCGCCTGCCCCCCTCTCCCAGCCCTACCCCCGGCCCGCCCCCGGGCCGGTGTACCAACTCCCGCTTCCCATACCCTTCCCAAGGCCTTTTTTCTTCCCTCTCCTCGCCCCAAGCCCTCCCAGATCCAAGCCGCGATTTTTGTCTTTTTTTTCCTTTTTCATGCTAATCAGGCGGGATTCGAACCCGTCACCTCTTTGTTTGCCAATTCATTACCAATTCAATGCTTATGCTAATTGCGCTATCCCGGCTCGGTTAGAAATTCAATGGTTTTTTTGTATGTTATTCATATGCAAATCAAATTCTTGCCCCTGATTGGCTGTTGAAAATAATGACATCATGAACCTTGGGTCCAGAGGTCCCTGAGGTGCCACAGGTCCAAGAACCAAAACAAACCAAAGTTTGGAAAACTGTAGCCTTCTCGGCTTTGCGAAAGCTTCCTTTTAATCACGATTCTTGTATCTTTCTGACCGCTGGTACATTTAAAAAAGCACTTAGCGCTTTCACGTTTTTTCCGACGGGCAATTTTGATTTTAGCTGAAGTTTTGTATAATATTGAAATACTTGAAATGTCCGTCGGTGCGTTTGCTTTCAGTCGGTGATCACAAGAAACAGTTTTTGTACGGTTAACAGTGATCAACATCAATTTACATTCTCGCTATATATCCTACCACTGAACAGTATCAATCATAAAAGGCTGAAAATAGAGGAAACTGCTCAGCAGCGAAAAACATTGTGATTTCTAGTCAAATTCTCCTCGTTAGCGCCAGATGAACGGTAAAGGAATGAGTATGGAGAATGTGCATGTTCATCTCACGCCATTTGCAAGTGTTCCTGTAACAAGCTAAATTGATCTTATAAATGAAAAACGCGAAGGTTATGTCACTTTTAATAGATTTGGAGCCAGCAATGTGACCCTTCAAAAAATAGAAAAAGCGTTCTTCTCTAACTAGGCAACTACAGTACCCTAGTCTGAATCTGGTACCCTTATAACTGCAATAGGAAATCTGCAAGTAGCACTGTAAATCATACTAAAATGCTACCGATGCGACCAAAAACTTGTGATAGAATCGTGAAATCAGCCTAAAAAGATCAAAACAAGGTGATATCCTGCGTGTCCTAAGGCAGCCGAAAGACTTTTTTTCCACAGTGAAATATACTTACATCCTCTTACTTGAGACATCACAAGAGTCCCAGGGACATTTCCAGCAGATCTCCATCAGTTTCCAACTTGAACCAAAAGTCACTTGACAAGATGAACCAAACAAACATTGTTTGCCCGGCCTATTGACGATTAGTAATTCCATCAGGTCGTGTTTCTTTCGCAGGCAAGGTTAATTCAAGCTATTTCCAATCCAGTCTTAAAATCAGGCTGTTAAATGTCGCCAAGGTCCATAACCAATAAAGAAAATTCTCCAACTTCAGACGAAGACCAGTTTGCAACTTCATGGTCTGTTTATCCACTGCATTAAAGAAAAGGAACGTACTATAAGTAGACTGACTGGCGAAGTTGAATGCGGGAAAAAGCGTCCTGTGGGTCTCAAAGTGTGGAGAAGTTGATCCTGAGTAATGACAAATGTATAATCCTAAATTTCGCTTGTTTCTTCGCACACGTCTTTTTTTTCCCGTTTTTTTCTTACGTGAATGCACCCTTTTCTAAAAGTGTTTATTTTGAGTCAAGAATTTTATAAAAGTAAGAAGAAAAAAAATTGTGCTGAGCTCCAAAACCCTCCCCGGGTCTAGCCTGCGAGCAAGGTCTCTCACTGCCCCACCCCACCCAACCCTCCCCCCAATCCCGGCAGCAAGAGACCTTGCTCGCAGGCTAAACCCCCCTCTCTTTCCCCTTCCCTTCCCTTCCCTTCCCTTCCCTTCCCTTCCCCCTCCCATCCCTCCGCCCTCTACCTATCTAGCTATCTACCTACCCCCCTGTACCTACCCCTCTACCTATCTACCTATCTATCTATCTATCTACCTAACCGTCTACCTATCTACCTACCCCCCTCCCGCCTGGCCCCCTCTCCCAGCCCTACCCCCGGCCCGCCCCCGGGCCGGTGTACCAACTCCCGCTTCCCATACCCTTGCCAAGGCCTTTTTTCTTCCCTCTCCTCGCCCCAAGCCCTCCCAGATCCAAGCCGCGATTTTTGTCTTTTTTTTTTTTTTCATGCTAATCAGGCGGGATTCGAACCCGTCACCTCTTTGTTTGCCAATTCATTACCAATTCAATGCTTATGCTAATTGCGCTATCCCGGCTCGGTTAGAAATTCAATGGTTTTTCTGTATGTTATTCATATGCAAATCAAATTCTTGCCCCTGATTGGCTGTTGAAAATAATGACATCATGAACCTTGGGTCCAGAGGTCCCTGAGGTGCCACAGGTCCAAGAACCAAAACAAACCAAAGTTTGGAAAACTGTAGCCTTCTCGGCTTTGCGAAAGCTTCCTTTTAATCACGATTCTTGTATCTTTCTGACCGCTGGTACATTTAAAAAAGCACTTAGCGCTTTCACGTTTTTTCCGACGGGCAATTTTGATTTTAGCTGAAGTTTTGTATAATATTGAAATACTTGAAATGTCCGTCGGTGCGTTTGCTTTCAGTCGGTGATCACAAGAAACAGTTTTTGTACGGTTAACAGTGATCAACATCAATTTACATTCTCGCTATATATCCTACCACTGAACAGTATCAATCATAAAAGGCTGAAAATAGAGGAAACTGCTCAGCAGCGAAAGACATTGTGATTTCTAGTCAAATTCTCCTCGTTAGCGCCAGATGAACGGTAAAGGAATGAGTATGGAGAATGTGCATGTTCATCTCACGCCATTTGCAAGTGTTCCTGTAACAAGCTAAATTGATCTTATAAATGAAAAACGCGAAGGTTATGTCACTTTTAATAGATTTGGAGCCAGCAATGTGACCCTTCAAAAACAAGAAAAAGCGTTCTTCTCTAACTAGGCAACTACAGTACCCTAGTCTGAATCTGGTACCCTTATAACTGCAATAGGAAATCTGCAAGTAACACTGTAAATCATACTAAAATGCTACCGATGCGACCAAAAACTTGTGATAGAATCGTGAAATCAGCCTAAAAAGATCAAAACAAGGTGATATCCTGCGTGTCCTAAGGCAGCCGAAAGACTTTTTTTCCACAGTGAAATATACTTACATCCTCTTACTTGAGACATCACAAGAGTCCCAGGGACATTTCCAGCAGATCTCCATCAGTTTCCAACTTGAACCAAAAGTCACTTGACAAGATGAACCAAACAAACATTGTTTGCCCGGCCTATTGACGATTAGTAATTCCATCAGGTCGTGTTTCTTTCGCAGGCAAGGTTAATTCAAGCTATTTCCAATCCAGTCTTAAAATCAGGCTGTTAAATGTCGCCAAGGTCCATAACCAATAAAGAAAATTCTCCAACTTCAGACGAAGACCAGTTTGCAACTTCATGGTCTGTTTATCCACTGCATTAAAGAAAAGGAACGTACTATAAGTAGACTGACTGGCGAAGTTGAATGCGGGAAAAAGCGTCCTGTGGGTCTCAAAGTGCGGAGAAGTTGATCCTGAGTAATGACAAATGTATAATCCTAAATTTCGCTTGTTTCTTCGCACACGTCTTTTTTTTCCCGTTTTCTTCTTACGTGAATGCATCCTTTTCTAAAAGTGTTTATTTTGAGTCAAGAATTTTATAAAAGTAAGAAGAAAAAAAATTGTGCTGAGCTCCAAAACCCTCCCCGGGTCTAGCCTGCGAGCAAGGTCTCTCACTGCCCCACCCCACCCCACCCTCCCCCCAATCCCGGCAGCAAGAGACCTTGCTCGCAGGCTAAACCCCCCTCTCTTTCACCTTCCCTTCCCTTCCCTTCCCTTCCCCCTCCCATCCCTCCGCCCTCTACCTATCTAGCTATCTACCTACCCCCCTGTACCTACCCCTCTACCTATCTACCTATCTATCTATCTATCTATCTATCTATCTACCTAACCGTCTACCTATTTACCTACCCCCCTCCCGCCTGGCCCCCTCTCCCAGCCCTACCCCCGGCCCGCCCCCGGGCCGGTGTACCAACTCCCGCTTCCCATACCCTTGCCAAGGCCTTTTTTCTTCCCTCTCCTCGCCCCAAGCCCTCCCAGATCCAAGCCGCGATTTTTGTCTTTTTTTTCCTTTTTCATGCTAATCAGGCGGGATTCGAACCCGTCACCTCTTTGTTTGCCAATTCATTACCAATTCAATGCTTATGCTAATTGCGCTATCCCGGCTCGGTTAGAAATTCAATGGTTTTTCTGTATGTTATTCATATGCAAATCAAATTCTTGCCCCTGATTGGCTGTTGAAAATAATGACATCATGAACCTTGGGTCCACGGGTCCCTGAGGTGCCACAGGTCCAAGAACCAAAACAAACCAAAGTTTGGAAAACTGTAGCCTTCTCGGCTTTGCGAAAGCTTCCTTTTAATCACGATTCTTGTATCTTTCTGACCGCTGGTACATTTAAAAAAGCACTTAGCGCTTTCACGTTTTTTCCGACGGGCAATTTTGATTTTAGCTGAAGTTTTGTATAATATTGAAATACTTGAAATGTCCGTCGGTGCGTTTGCTTTCAGTCGGTGATCACAAGAAACAGTTTTTGTACGGTTAACAGTGATCAACATCAATTTACATTCTCGCTATATATCCTACCACTGAACAGTATCAATCATAAAAGGCTGAAAATAGAGGAAACTGCTCAGCAGCGAAAGACATTGTGATTTCTAGTCAAATTCTCCTCGTTAGCGCCAGATGAACGGTAAAGGAATGAGTATGGAGAATGTGCATGTTCATCTCACGCCATTTGCAAGTGTTCCTGTAACAAGCTAAATTGATCTTATAAATGAAAAACGCGAAGGTTATGTCACTTTTAATAGATTTGGAGCCAGCAATGTGACCCTTCAAAAACAAGAAAAAGCGTTCTTCTCTAACTAGGCAACTACAGTACCCTAGTCTGAATCTGGTACCCTTATAACTGCAATAGGAAATCTGCAAGTAACACTGTAAATCATACTAAAATGCTACCGATGCGACCAAAAACTTGTGATAGAATCGTGAAATCAGCCTAAAAAGATCAAAACAAGGTGATATCCTGCGTGTCCTAAGGCAGCCGAAAGACTTTTTTTCCACAGTGAAATATACTTACATCCTCTTACTTGAGACATCACAAGAGTCCCAGGGACATTTCCAGCAGATCTCCATCAGTTTCCAACTTGAACCAAAAGTCACTTGACAAGATGAACCAAACAAACATTGTTTGCCCGGCCTATTGACGATTAGTAATTCCATCAGGTCGTGTTTCTTTCGCAGGCAAGGTTAATTCAAGCTATTTCCAATCCAGTCTTAAAATCAGGCTGTTAAATGTCGCCAAGATCCAGAACCAATAAAGAAAATTCTCCAACTTCAGACGAAGACCAGTTTGCAACTTCATGGTCTGTTTATCCACTGCATTAAAGAAAAGGAACGTACTATAAGTAGACTGACTGGCGAAGTTGAATGCGGGAAAAAGCGTCCTGTGGGTCTCAAAGTGTGGAGAAGTTGATCCTGAGTAATGACAAATGTATAATCCTAAATTTCGCTTGTTTCTTCGCACACGTCTTTTTTTTCCCGTTTTTTTCTTACGTGAATGCATCCTTTTCTAAAAGTGTTTATTTTGAGTCAAGAATTTTATAAAAGTAAGAAGAAAAAAAATTGTGCTGAGCTCCAAAACCCTCCCCGGGTCTAGCCTGCGAGCAAGGTCTCTCACTGCCCCACCCCACCCCACCCTCCCCCCAATCCCGGCAGCAAGAGACCTTGCACGCAGGCTAAACCCCCCTCTCTTTCCCCTTCCCTTCCCTTCCCTTCCCTTCCCTTCCCCCTCCCATCCCTCCGCCCTCTACCTATCTAGCTATCTACCTACCCCCCTGTACCTACCCCTCTACCTATCTACCTATCTATCTATCTATCTATCTATCTATCTATCTATCTATCTACCTAACCTTCTACCTATCTACCTACCCCCCTCCCGCCTGCCCCCCTCTCCCAGCCCTACCCCCGGCCCGCCCCCGGGCCGGTGTACCAACTCCCGCTTCCCATACCCTTCCCAAGGCCTTTTTTCTTCCCTCTCCTCGCCCCAAGCCCTCCCAGATCCAAGCCGCGATTTTTGTCTTTTTTTTCCTTTTTCATGCTAATCAGGCGGGATTCGAACCCGTCACCTCTTTGTTTGCCAATTCATTACCAATTCAATGCTTATGCTAATTGCGCTATCCCGGCTCGGTTAGAAATTCAATGGTTTTTTTGTATGTTATTCATATGCAAATCAAATTCTTGCCCCTGATTGGCTGTTGAAAATAATGACATCATGAACCTTGGGTCCAGAGGTCCCTGAGGTGCCACAGGTCCAAGAACCAAAACAAACCAAAGTTTGGAAAACTGTAGCCTTCTCGGCTTTGCGAAAGCTTCCTTTTAATCACGATTCTTGTATCTTTCTGACCGCTGGTACATTTAAAAAAGCACTTAGCGCTTTCACGTTTTTTCCGACGGGCAATTTTGATTTTAGCTGAAGTTTTGTATAATATTGAAATACTTGAAATGTCCGTCGGTGCGTTTGCTTTCAGTCGGTGATCACAAGAAACAGTTTTTGTACGGTTAACAGTGATCAACATCAATTTACATTCTCGCTATATATCCTACCACTGAACAGTGTCAATCATAAAAGGCTGAAAATAGAGGAAACTGCTCAGCAGCGAAAAACATTGTGATTTCTAGTCAAATTCTCCTCGTTAGCGCCAGATGAACGGTAAAGGAATGAGTATGGAGAATGTGCATGTTCATCTCACGCCATTTGCAAGTGTTCCTGTAACAAGCTAAATTGATCTTATAAATGAAAAACGCGAAGGTTATGTCACTTTTAATAGATTTGGAGCCAGCAATGTGACCCTTCAAAAAATAGAAAAAGCGTTCTTCTCTAACTAGGCAACTACAGTACCCTAGTCTGAATCTGGTACCCTTATAACTGCAATAGGAAATCTGCAAGTAGCACTGTAAATCATACTAAAATGCTACCGATGCGACCAAAAACTTGTGATAGAATCGTGAAATCAGCCTAAAAAGATCAAAACAAGGTGATATCCTGCGTGTCCTAAGGCAGCCGAAAGACTTTTTTTCCACAGTGAAATATACTTACATCCTCTTACTTGAGACATCACAAGAGTCCCAGGGACATTTCCAGCAGATCTCCATCAGTTTCCAACTTGAACCAAAAGTCACTTGACAAGATGAACCAAACAAACATTGTTTGCCCGGCCTATTGACGATTAGTAATTCCATCAGGTCGTGTTTCTTTCGCAGGCAAGGTTAATTCAAGCTATTTCCAATCCAGTCTTAAAATCAGGCTGTTAAATGTCGCCAAGGTCCATAACCAATAAAGAAAATTCTCCAACTTCAGACGAAGACCAGTTTGCAACTTCATGGTCTGTTTATCCACTGCATTAAAGAAAAGGAACGTACTATAAGTAGACTGACTGGCGAAGTTGAATGCGGGAAAAAGCGTCCTGTGGGTCTCAAAGTGTGGAGAAGTTGATCCTGAGTAATGACAAATGTATAATCCTAAATTTCGCTTGTTTCTTCGCACACGTCTTTTTTTTCCCGTTTTTTTCTTACGTGAATGCACCCTTTTCTAAAAGTGTTTATTTTGAGTCAAGAATTTTATAAAAGTAAGAAGAAAAAAAATTGTGCTGAGCTCCAAAACCCTCCCCGGGTCTAGCCTGCGAGCAAGGTCTCTCACTGCCCCACCCCACCCAACCCTCCCCCCAATCCCGGCAGCAAGAGACCTTGCTCGCAGGCTAAACCCCCCTCTCTTTCCCCTTCCCTTCCCTTCCCTTCCCTTCCCTTCCCTTCCCCCTCCCATCCCTCCGCCCTCTACCTATCTAGCTATCTACCTACCCCCCTGTACCTACCCCTCTACCTATCTACCTATCTATCTATCTATCTACCTAACCGTCTACCTATCTACCTACCCCCCTCCCGCCTGGCCCCCTCTCCCAGCCCTACCCCCGGCCCGCCCCCGGGCCGGTGTACCAACTCCCGCTTCCCATACCCTTGCCAAGGCCTTTTTTCTTCCCTCTCCTCGCCCCAAGCCCTCCCAGATCCAAGCCGCGATTTTTGTCTTTTTTTTTTTTTTCATGCTAATCAGGCGGGATTCGAACCCGTCACCTCTTTGTTTGCCAATTCATTACCAATTCAATGCTTATGCTAATTGCGCTATCCCGGCTCGGTTAGAAATTCAATGGTTTTTCTGTATGTTATTCATATGCAAATCAAATTCTTGCCCCTGATTGGCTGTTGAAAATAATGACATCATGAACCTTGGGTCCAGAGGTCCCTGAGGTGCCACAGGTCCAAGAACCAAAACAAACCAAAGTTTGGAAAACTGTAGCCTTCTCGGCTTTGCGAAAGCTTCCTTTTAATCACGATTCTTGTATCTTTCTGACCGCTGGTACATTTAAAAAAGCACTTAGCGCTTTCACGTTTTTTCCGACGGGCAATTTTGATTTTAGCTGAAGTTTTGTATAATATTGAAATACTTGAAATGTCCGTCGGTGCGTTTGCTTTCAGTCGGTGATCACAAGAAACAGTTTTTGTACGGTTAACAGTGATCAACATCAATTTACATTCTCGCTATATATCCTACCACTGAACAGTATCAATCATAAAAGGCTGAAAATAGAGGAAACTGCTCAGCAGCGAAAGACATTGTGATTTCTAGTCAAATTCTCCTCGTTAGCGCCAGATGAACGGTAAAGGAATGAGTATGGAGAATGTGCATGTTCATCTCACGCCATTTGCAAGTGTTCCTGTAACAAGCTAAATTGATCTTATAAATGAAAAACGCGAAGGTTATGTCACTTTTAATAGATTTGGAGCCAGCAATGTGACCCTTCAAAAACAAGAAAAAGCGTTCTTCTCTAACTAGGCAACTACAGTACCCTAGTCTGAATCTGGTACCCTTATAACTGCAATAGGAAATCTGCAAGTAACACTGTAAATCATACTAAAATGCTACCGATGCGACCAAAAACTTGTGATAGAATCGTGAAATCAGCCTAAAAAGATCAAAACAAGGTGATATCCTGCGTGTCCTAAGGCAGCCGAAAGACTTTTTTTCCACAGTGAAATATACTTACATCCTCTTACTTGAGACATCACAAGAGTCCCAGGGACATTTCCAGCAGATCTCCATCAGTTTCCAACTTGAACCAAAAGTCACTTGACAAGATGAACCAAACAAACATTGTTTGCCCGGCCTATTGACGATTAGTAATTCCATCAGGTCGTGTTTCTTTCGCAGGCAAGGTTAATTCAAGCTATTTCCAATCCAGTCTTAAAATCAGGCTGTTAAATGTCGCCAAGGTCCATAACCAATAAAGAAAATTCTCCAACTTCAGACGAAGACCAGTTTGCAACTTCATGGTCTGTTTATCCACTGCATTAAAGAAAAGGAACGTACTATAAGTAGACTGACTGGCGAAGTTGAATGCGGGAAAAAGCGTCCTGTGGGTCTCAAAGTGCGGAGAAGTTGATCCTGAGTAATGACAAATGTATAATCCTAAATTTCGCTTGTTTCTTCGCACACGTCTTTTTTTTCCCGTTTTCTTCTTACGTGAATGCATCCTTTTCTAAAAGTGTTTATTTTGAGTCAAGAATTTTATAAAAGTAAGAAGAAAAAAAATTGTGCTGAGCTCCAAAACCCTCCCCGGGTCTAGCCTGCGAGCAAGGTCTCTCACTGCCCCACCCCACCCCACCCTCCCCCCAATCCCGGCAGCAAGAGACCTTGCTCGCAGGCTAAACCCCCCTCTCTTTCACCTTCCCTTCCCTTCCCTTCCCTTCCCCCTCCCATCCCTCCGCCCTCTACCTATCTAGCTATCTACCTACCCCCCTGTACCTACCCCTCTACCTATCTACCTATCTATCTATCTATCTATCTATCTATCTACCTAACCGTCTACCTATTTACCTACCCCCCTCCCGCCTGGCCCCCTCTCCCAGCCCTACCCCCGGCCCGCCCCCGGGCCGGTGTACCAACTCCCGCTTCCCATACCCTTGCCAAGGCCTTTTTTCTTCCCTCTCCTCGCCCCAAGCCCTCCCAGATCCAAGCCGCGATTTTTGTCTTTTTTTTCCTTTTTCATGCTAATCAGGCGGGATTCGAACCCGTCACCTCTTTGTTTGCCAATTCATTACCAATTCAATGCTTATGCTAATTGCGCTATCCCGGCTCGGTTAGAAATTCAATGGTTTTTCTGTATGTTATTCATATGCAAATCAAATTCTTGCCCCTGATTGGCTGTTGAAAATAATGACATCATGAACCTTGGGTCCACGGGTCCCTGAGGTGCCACAGGTCCAAGAACCAAAACAAACCAAAGTTTGGAAAACTGTAGCCTTCTCGGCTTTGCGAAAGCTTCCTTTTAATCACGATTCTTGTATCTTTCTGACCGCTGGTACATTTAAAAAAGCACTTAGCGCTTTCACGTTTTTTCCGACGGGCAATTTTGATTTTAGCTGAAGTTTTGTATAATATTGAAATACTTGAAATGTCCGTCGGTGCGTTTGCTTTCAGTCGGTGATCACAAGAAACAGTTTTTGTACGGTTAACAGTGATCAACATCAATTTACATTCTCGCTATATATCCTACCACTGAACAGTATCAATCATAAAAGGCTGAAAATAGAGGAAACTGCTCAGCAGCGAAAGACATTGTGATTTCTAGTCAAATTCTCCTCGTTAGCGCCAGATGAACGGTAAAGGAATGAGTATGGAGAATGTGCATGTTCATCTCACGCCATTTGCAAGTGTTCCTGTAACAAGCTAAATTGATCTTATAAATGAAAAACGCGAAGGTTATGTCACTTTTAATAGATTTGGAGCCAGCAATGTGACCCTTCAAAAACAAGAAAAAGCGTTCTTCTCTAACTAGGCAACTACAGTACCCTAGTCTGAATCTGGTACCCTTATAACTGCAATAGGAAATCTGCAAGTAACACTGTAAATCATACTAAAATGCTACCGATGCGACCAAAAACTTGTGATAGAATCGTGAAATCAGCCTAAAAAGATCAAAACAAGGTGATATCCTGCGTGTCCTAAGGCAGCCGAAAGACTTTTTTTCCACAGTGAAATATACTTACATCCTCTTACTTGAGACATCACAAGAGTCCCAGGGACATTTCCAGCAGATCTCCATCAGTTTCCAACTTGAACCAAAAGTCACTTGACAAGATGAACCAAACAAACATTGTTTGCCCGGCCTATTGACGATTAGTAATTCCATCAGGTCGTGTTTCTTTCGCAGGCAAGGTTAATTCAAGCTATTTCCAATCCAGTCTTAAAATCAGGCTGTTAAATGTCGCCAAGATCCAGAACCAATAAAGAAAATTCTCCAACTTCAGACGAAGACCAGTTTGCAACTTCATGGTCTGTTTATCCACTGCATTAAAGAAAAGGAACGTACTATAAGTAGACTGACTGGCGAAGTTGAATGCGGGAAAAAGCGTCCTGTGGGTCTCAAAGTGTGGAGAAGTTGATCCTGAGTAATGACAAATGTATAATCCTAAATTTCGCTTGTTTCTTCGCACACGTCTTTTTTTTCCCGTTTTTTTCTTACGTGAATGCATCCTTTTCTAAAAGTGTTTATTTTGAGTCAAGAATTTTATAAAAGTAAGAAGAAAAAAAATTGTGCTGAGCTCCAAAACCCTCCCCGGGTCTAGCCTGCGAGCAAGGTCTCTCACTGCCCCACCCCACCCCACCCTCCCCCCAATCCCGGCAGCAAGAGACCTTGCACGCAGGCTAAACCCCCCTCTCTTTCCCCTTCCCTTCCCTTCCCTTCCCTTCCCTTCCCCCTCCCATCCCTCCGCCCTCTACCTATCTAGCTATCTACCTACCCCCCTGTACCTACCCCTCTACCTATCTACCTATCTATCTATCTATCTATCTATCTATCTATCTATCTATCTATCTACCTAACCTTCTACCTATCTACCTACCCCCCTCCCGCCTGCCCCCCTCTCCCAGCCCTACCCCCGGCCCGCCCCCGGGCCGGTGTACCAACTCCCGCTTCCCATACCCTTCCCAAGGCCTTTTTTCTTCCCTCTCCTCGCCCCAAGCCCTCCCAGATCCAAGCCGCGATTTTTGTCTTTTTTTTCCTTTTTCATGCTAATCAGGCGGGATTCGAACCCGTCACCTCTTTGTTTGCCAATTCATTACCAATTCAATGCTTATGCTAATTGCGCTATCCCGGCTCGGTTAGAAATTCAATGGTTTTTTTGTATGTTATTCATATGCAAATCAAATTCTTGCCCCTGATTGGCTGTTGAAAATAATGACATCATGAACCTTGGGTCCAGAGGTCCCTGAGGTGCCACAGGTCCAAGAACCAAAACAAACCAAAGTTTGGAAAACTGTAGCCTTCTCGGCTTTGCGAAAGCTTCCTTTTAATCACGATTCTTGTATCTTTCTGACCGCTGGTACATTTAAAAAAGCACTTAGCGCTTTCACGTTTTTTCCGACGGGCAATTTTGATTTTAGCTGAAGTTTTGTATAATATTGAAATACTTGAAATGTCCGTCGGTGCGTTTGCTTTCAGTCGGTGATCACAAGAAACAGTTTTTGTGCGGTTAACAGTGATCAACATCAATTTACATTCTCGCTATATATCCTACCACTGAACAGTATCAATCATAAAAGGCTGAAAATAGAGGAAACTGCTCAGCAGCGAAAGACATTGTGATTTCTAGTCAAATTCTCCTCGTTAGCGCCAGATGAACGGTAAAGGAATGAGTATGGAGAATGTGCATGTTCATCTCACGCCATTTGCAAGTGTTCCTGTAACAAGCTAAATTGATCTTATAAATGAAAAACGCGAAGGTTATGTCACTTTTAATAGATTTGGAGCCAGCAATGTGACCCTTCAAAAACAAGAAAAAGCGTTCTTCTCTAACTAGGCAACTACAGTACCCTAGTCTGAATCTGGTACCCTTATAACTGCAATAGGAAATCTGCAAGTAACACTGTAAATCATACTAAAATGCTACCGATGCGACCAAAAACTTGTGATAGAATCGTGAAATCAGCCTAAAAAGATCAAAACAAGGTGATATCCTGCGTGTCCTAAGGCAGCCGAAAGACTTTTTTTCCACAGTGAGATATACTTACATCCTCTTACTTGAGACATCACAAGAGTCCCAGGGACATTTCCAGCAGATCTCCATCAGTTTCCAACTTGAACCAAAAGTCACTTGACAAGATGAACCAAACAAACATTGTTTGCCCGGCCTATTGACGATTAGTAATTCCATCAGGTCGTGTTTCTTTCGCAGGCAAGGTTAATTCAAGCTATTTCCAATCCAGTCTTAAAATCAGGCTGTTAAATGTCGCCAAGGTCCATAACCAATAAAGAAAATTCTCCAACTTCAGACGAAGACCAGTTTGCAACTTCATGGTCTGTTTATCCACTGCATTAAAGAAAAGGAACGTACTATAAGTAGACTGACTGGCGAAGTTGAATGCGGGAAAAAGCGTCCTGTGGGTCTCAAAGTGTGGAGAAGTTGATCCTGAGTAATGACAAATGTATAATCCTAGATTTCGCTTGTTTCTTCGCACACGTCTTTTTTTCCCCGTTTTTTTCTTACGTGAATGCACCCTTTTCTAAAAGTGTTTATTTTGAGTCAAGAATTTTATAAAAGTAAGAAGAAAAAAAATTGTGCTGAGCTCCAAAACCCTCCCCGGGTCTAGCCTGCGAGCAAGGTCTCTCACTGCCCCACCCCACCCCACCCTCCCCCCAATCCCGGCAGCAAGAGACCTTGCTCGCAGGCTAAACCCCCCTCTCTTTCCCCCTCCCTTCCCTTCCCTTCTCTTCCCCCTCCCATCCCTCCGCCCTCTACCTATCTAGCTATCTACCTACCCCCCTGTACCTACCCCTCTACCTATCTACCTATCTATCTATCTATCTATCTATCTATCTATCTACCTAACCTTCTACCTATCTACCTACCCCCCTCCCGCCTGCCCCCCTCTCCCAGCCCTACCCCCGGCCCGCCCCCGGGCCGGTGTACCAACTCCCGCTTCCCATACCCTTCCCAAGGCCTTTTTTCTTCCCTCTCCTCGCCCCAAGCCCTCCCAGATCCAAGCCGCGATTTTTGTCTTTTTTTTCCTTTTTCATGCTAATCAGGCGGGATTCGAACCCGTCACCTCTTTGTTTGCCAATTCATTACCAATTCAATGCTTATGCTAATTGCGCTATCCCGGCTCGGTTAGAAATTCAATGGTTTTTTTGTATGTTATTCATATGCAAATCAAATTCTTGCCCCTGATTGGCTGTTGAAAATAATGACATCATGAACCTTGGGTCCAGAGGTCCCTGAGGTGCCACAGGTCCAAGAACCAAAACAAACCAAAGTTTGGAAAACTGTAGCCTTCTCGGCTTTGCGAAAGCTTCCTTTTAATCACGATTCTTGTATCTTTCTGACCGCTGGTACATTTAAAAAAGCACTTAGCGCTTTCACGTTTTTTCCGACGGGCAATTTTGATTTTAGCTGAAGTTTTGTATAATATTGAAATACTTGAAATGTCCGTCGGTGCGTTTGCTTTCAGTCGGTGATCACAAGAAACAGTTTTTGTACGGTTAACAGTGATCAACATCAATTTACATTCTCGCTATATATCCTACCACTGAACAGTATCAATCATAAAAGGCTGAAAATAGAGGAAACTGCTCAGCAGCGAAAAACATTGTGATTTCTAGTCAAATTCTCCTCGTTAGCGCCAGATGAACGGTAAAGGAATGAGTATGGAGAATGTGCATGTTCATCTCACGCCATTTGCAAGTGTTCCTGTAACAAGCTAAATTGATCTTATAAATGAAAAACGCGAAGGTTATGTCACTTTTAATAGATTTGGAGCCAGCAATGTGACCCTTCAAAAAATAGAAAAAGCGTTCTTCTCTAACTAGGCAACTACAGTACCCTAGTCTGAATCTGGTACCCTTATAACTGCAATAGGAAATCTGCAAGTAGCACTGTAAATCATACTAAAATGCTACCGATGCGACCAAAAACTTGTGATAGAATCGTGAAATCAGCCTAAAAAGATCAAAACAAGGTGATATCCTGCGTGTCCTAAGGCAGCCGAAAGACTTTTTTTCCACAGTGAAATATACTTACATCCTCTTACTTGAGACATCACAAGAGTCCCAGGGACATTTCCAGCAGATCTCCATCAGTTTCCAACTTGAACCAAAAGTCACTTGACAAGATGAACCAAACAAACATTGTTTGCCCGGCCTATTGACGATTAGTAATTCCATCAGGTCGTGTTTCTTTCGCAGGCAAGGTTAATTCAAGCTATTTCCAATCCAGTCTTAAAATCAGGCTGTTAAATGTCGCCAAGGTCCATAACCAATAAAGAAAATTCTCCAACTTCAGACGAAGACCAGTTTGCAACTTCATGGTCTGTTTATCCACTGCATTAAAGAAAAGGAACGTACTATAAGTAGACTGACTGGCGAAGTTGAATGCGGGAAAAAGCGTCCTGTGGGTCTCAAAGTGTGGAGAAGTTGATCCTGAGTAATGACAAATGTATAATCCTAAATTTCGCTTGTTTCTTCGCACACGTCTTTTTTTTCCCGTTTTTTTCTTACGTGAATGCACCCTTTTCTAAAAGTGTTTATTTTGAGTCAAGAATTTTATAAAAGTAAGAAGAAAAAAAATTGTGCTGAGCTCCAAAACCCTCCCCGGGTCTAGCCTGCGAGCAAGGTCTCTCACTGCCCCACCCCACCCAACCCTCCCCCCAATCCCGGCAGCAAGAGACCTTGCTCGCAGGCTAAACCCCCCTCTCTTTCCCCTTCCCTTCCCTTCCCTTCCCCCTCCCATCCCTCCGCCCTCTACCCATCTAGCTATCTACCTACCCCCCTGTACCTACCCCTCTACCTATCTACCTATCTATCTATCTATCTATCTATCTATCTATCTACCTAACCTTCTACCTATCTACCTACCCCCCTCCCGCCTGTCCCCCTCTCCCAGCCCTCCCCCCGGTCCGCCCCCGGGCCGGTGTACCAACTCCCGCTTCCCATACCCTTCCCAAGGCCTTTTTTCTTCCCTCTCCTCGCCCCAAGCCCTCCCAGATCCAAGCCGCGATTTTTGTCTTTTTTTCCTTTTTCATGCTAATCAGGCGGGATTCGAACCCGTCACCTCTTTGTTTGCCAATTCATTACCAATTCAATGCTTATGCTAATTGCGCTATCCCGGCTCGGTTAGAAATTCAATGGTTTTTTTGTATGTTATTCATATGCAAATCAAATTCTTGCCCCTGATTGGCTGTTGAATATAATGACATCATGAATCTTTGGCCCAGAGGTCCAAGAACTAAAACAAACCAAAGTTAACCAAACATAATGGAAACTGTAGCCTTCTCGGCTTTGCGAAAGCTTCCTTTTAATCACGATTCTTGTATCTTTCTGACCGCTGGTACATTTAAAAAAGCACTTAGCGCTTTCACGTTTTTTCCGACGGGCAATTTTGATTTTAGCTGAAGTTTTGTATAATATTGAAATACTTGAAATGTCCGTCGGTGCGTTTGCTTTCAGTCGGTGATCACAAGAAACAGTTTTTGTACGGTTAACAGTGATCAACATCAATTTACATTCTCGCTATATATCCTACCACTGAACAGTATCAATCATAAAAGGCTGAAAATAGAGGAAACTGCTCAGCAGCGAAAAACATTGTGATTTCTAGTCAAATTCTCCTCGTTAGCGCCAGATGAACGGTAAAGGAATGAGTATGGAGAATGTGCATGTTCATCTCACGCCATTTGCAAGTGTTCCTGTAACAAGCTAAATTGATCTTATAAATGAAAAACGCGAAGGTTATGTCACTTTTAATAGATTTGGAGCCAGCAATGTGACCCTTCAAAAACAAGAAAAAGCGTTCTTCTCTAACTAGGCAACTACAGTACCCTAGTCTGAATCTGGTACCCTTATAACTGCAATAGGAAATCTGCAAGTAACACTGTAAATCATACTAAAATGCTACCGATGCGACCAAAAACTTGCGATAGAATCGTGAAATCAGCCTAAAAAGATCAAAACAAGGTGATATCCTGCGTGTCCTAAGGCAGCCGAAAGACTTTTTTTCCACAGTGAAATATACTTACATCCTCTTACTTGAGACATCACAAGAGTCCCAGGGACATTTCCAGCAGATCTCCATCAGTTTCCAACTTGAACCAAAAGTCACTTGACAAGATGAACCAGACAAACATTGTTTGCCCGGCCTATTGACGATTAGTAATTCCATCAGGTCGTGTTTCTTTCGCAGGCAAGGTTAATTCAAGCTATTTCCAATCCAGTCTTAAAATCAGGCTGTTAAATGTCGCCAAGGTCCATAACCAATAAAGAAAATTCTCCAACTTCAGACGAAGACCAGTTTGCAACTTCATGGTCTGTTTATCCACTGCATTAAAGAAAAGGAACGTACTATAAGTAGACTGATTGGCGAAGTTGAATGCGGGAAAAAGCGTCCTGTGGGTCTCAAAGTGTGGAGAAGTTGATCCTGAGTAATGACAAATGTATAATCCTAAATTTCGCTTGTTTCTTCGCACACGTCTTTTTTTTCCCGTTTTTTTCTTACGTGAATGCATCCTTTTCTAAAAGTGTTTATTTTGAGTCAAGAATTTTATAAAAGTAAGAAGAAAAAAAATTGTGCTGAGCTCCAAAACCCTCCCCGGGTCTAGCCTGCGAGCAAGGTCTCTCACTGCCCCACCCCACCCCACCCTCCCCCCAATCCCGGCAGCAAGAGACCTTGCACGCAGGCTAAACCCCCCTCTCTTTCCCCTTCCCTTCCCTTCCCTTCCCTTCCCTTCCCTTCCCCCTCCCATCCCTCCGCCCTCTACCGATCTACCTATCTACCTACCCCCCTCTACCTACCCCTCTACCTATCTACCTATCTATCTATCTATCTATCTATCTATCTATCTACCTAACCTTCTACCTATCTACCTACCCCCCTCCCGCCTGGCCCCCTCTCCCAGCCCTACACCCGGCCCGCCCCCGGGCCGGTGTACCAACTCCCGCTTCCCATACCCTTGCCAAGGCCTTTTTTCTTCCCTCTCCTCGCCCCAAGCCCTCCCAGATCCAAGCCGCGATTTTTGTCTTTTTTTTCCTTTTTCATGCTAATCAGGCGGGATTCGAACCCGTCACCTCTTTGTTTGCCAATTCATTACCAATTCAATGCTTATGCTAATTGCGCTATCCCGGCTCGGTTAGAAATTCAATGGTTTTTTTGTATGTTATTCATATGCAAATCAAATTCTTGCCCCTGATTGGCTGTTGAAAATAATGACATCATGAACCTTGGGTCCAGAGGTCCCTGAGGTGCCACAGGTCCAAGAACCAAAACAAACCAAAGTTTGGAAAACTTTAGCCTTCTCGGCTTTGCGAAAGCTTCCTTTTAATCACGATTCTTGTATCTTTCTGACCGCTGGTACATTTAAAAAAGCACTTAGCGCTTTCACGTTTTTTCCGACGGGCAATTTTGATTTTAGCTGAAGTTTTGTATAATATTGAAATACTTGAAATGTCCGTCGGTGCGTTTGCTTTCAGTCGGTGATCACAAGAAACAGTTTTTGTACGGTTAACAGTGATCAACATCAATTTACATTCTCGCTATATATCCTACCACTGAACAGTATCAATCATAAAAGGCTGAAAATAGAGGAAACTGCTCAGCAGCGAAAGACATTGTGATTTCTAGTCAAATTCTCCTCGTTAGCGCCAGATGAACGGTAAAGGAATGAGTATGGAGAATGTGCATGTTCATCTCACGCCATTTGCAAGTGTTCCTGTAACAAGCTAAATTGATCTTATAAATGAAAAACGCGAAGGTTATGTCACTTTTAATAGATTTGGAGCCAGCAATGTGACCCTTCAAAAACAAGAAAAAGCGTTCTTCTCTAACTAGGCAACTACAGTACCCTAGTCTGAATCTGGTACCCTTATAACTGCAATAGGAAATCTGCAAGTAACACTGTAAATCATACTAAAATGCTACCGATGCGACCGAAAACTTGTGATAGAATCGTGAAATCAGCCTAAAAAGATCAAAACAAGGTGATATCCTGCGTGTCCTAAGGCAGCCGAAAGACTTTTTTTCCACAGTGAAATATACTTACATCCTCTTACTTGAGACATCACAAGAGTCCCAGGGACATTTCCAGCAGATCTCCATCAGTTTCCAACTTGAACCAAAAGTCACTTGACAAGATGAACCAGACAAACATTGTTTGCCCGGCCTATTGACGATTAGTAATTCCATCAGGTCGTGTTTCTTTCGCAGGCAAGGTTAATTCAAGCTATTTCCAATCCAGTCTTAAAATCAGGCTGTTAAATGTCGCCAAGGTCCATAACCAATAAAGAAAATTCTCCAACTTCAGACGAAGACCAGTTTGCAACTTCATGGTCTGTTTATCCACTGCATTAAAGAAAAGGAACGTACTATAAGTAGACTGACTGGCGAAGTTGAATGCGGGAAAAAGCGTCCTGTGGGTCTCAAAGTGCGGAGAAGTTGATCCTGAGTAATGACAAATGTATAATCCTAAATTTCGCTTGTTTCTTCGCACACGTCTTTTTTTTCCCGTTTTCTTCTTACGTGAATGCATCCTTTTCTAAAAGTGTTTATTTTGAGTCAAGAATTTTATAAAAGTAAGAAGAAAAAAAATTGTGCTGAGCTCCAAAACCCTCCCCGGGTCTAGCCTGCGAGCAAGGTCTCTCACTGCCCCACCCCACCCCACCCTCCCCCCAATCCCGGCAGCAAGAGACCTTGCACGCAGGCTAAACCCCCCTCTCTTTCCCCTTCCCTTCCCTTCCCTTCCCTTCCCTTCCCTTCCCCCTCCCATCCCTCCGCCCTCTACCTATCTAGCTATCTACCTACCCCCCTGTACCTACCCCTCTACCTATCTACCTATCTATCTATCTATCTATCTATCTATCTATCTACCTAACCTTCTACCTATCTACCTACCCCCCTCCCGCCTGGCCCCCTCTCCCAGCCCTACCCCCGGCCCGCCCCCGGGCCGGTGTACCAACTCCCGCTTCCCATACCCTTGCCAAGGCCTTTTTTCTTCCCTCTCCTCGCCCCAAGCCCTCCCAGATCCAAGCCGCGATTTTTGTCTTTTTTTTCCTTTTTCATGCTAATCAGGCGGGATTCGAACCCGTCACCTCTTTGTTTGCCAATTCATTACCAATTCAATGCTTATGCTAATTGCGCTATCCCGGCTCGGTTAGAAATTCAATGGTTTTTCTGTATGTTATTCATATGCAAATCAAATTCTTGCCCCTGATTGGCTGTTGAAAATAATGACATCATGAACCTTGGGTCCACGGGTCCCTGAGGTGCCACAGGTCCAAGAACCAAAACAAACCAAAGTTTGGAAAACTGTAGCCTTCTCGGCTTTGCGAAAGCTTCCTTTTAATCACGATTCTTGTATCTTTCTGACCGCTGGTACATTTAAAAAAGCACTTAGCGCTTTCACGTTTTTTCCGACGGGCAATTTTGATTTTAGCTGAAGTTTTGTATAATATTGAAATACTTGAAATGTCCGTCGGTGCGTTTGCTTTCAGTCGGTGATCACAAGAAACAGTTTTTGTACGGTTAACAGTGATCAACATCAATTTACATTCTCGCTATATATCCTACCACTGAACAGTATCAATCATAAAAGGCTGAAAATAGAGGAAACTGCTCAGCAGCGAAAGACATTGTGATTTCTAGTCAAATTCTCCTCGTTAGCGCCAGATGAACGGTAAAGGAATGAGTATGGAGAATGTGCATGTTCATCTCACGCCATTTGCAAGTGTTCCTGTAACAAGCTAAATTGATCTTATAAATGAAAAACGCGAAGGTTATGTCACTTTTAATAGATTTGGAGCCAGCAATGTGACCCTTCAAAAACAAGAAAAAGCGTTCTTCTCTAACTAGGCAACTACAGTACCCTAGTCTGAATCTGGTACCCTTATAACTGCAATAGGAAATCTGCAAGTAACACTGTAAATCATACTAAAATGCTACCGATGCGACCAAAAACTTGTGATAGAATCGTGAAATCAGCCTAAAAAGATCAAAACAAGGTGATATCCTGCGTGTCCTAAGGCAGCCGAAAGACTTTTTTTCCACAGTGAAATATACTTACATCCTCTTACTTGAGACATCACAAGAGTCCCAGGGACATTTCCAGCAGATCTCCATCAGTTTCCAACTTGAACCAAAAGTCACTTGACAAGATGAACCAAACAAACATTGTTTGCCCGGCCTATTGACGATTAGTAATTCCATCAGGTCGTGTTTCTTTCGCAGGCAAGGTTAATTCAAGCTATTTCCAATCCAGTCTTAAAATCAGGCTGTTAAATGTCGCCAAGGTCCATAACCAATAAAGAAAATTCTCCAACTTCAGACGAAGACCAGTTTGCAACTTCATGGTCTGTTTATCCACTGCATTAAAGAAAAGGAACGTACTATAAGTAGACTGACTGGCGAAGTTGAATGCGGGAAAAAGCGTCCTGTGGGTCTCAAAGTGTGGAGAAGTTGATCCTGAGTAATGACAAATGTATAATCCTAGATTTCGCTTGTTTCTTCGCACACGTCTTTTTTTCCCCGTTTTTTTCTTACGTGAATGCACCCTTTTCTAAAAGTGTTTATTTTGAGTCAAGAATTTTATAAAAGTAAGAAGAAAAAAAATTGTGCTGAGCTCCAAAACCCTCCCCGGGTCTAGCCTGCGAGCAAGGTCTCTCACTGCCCCACCCCACCCCACCCTCCCCCCAATCCCGGCAGCAAGAGACCTTGCTCGCAGGCTAAACCCCCCTCTCTTTCCCCCTCCCTTCCCTTCCCTTCTCTTCCCCCTCCCATCCCTCCGCCCTCTACCTATCTAGCTATCTACCTACCCCCCTGTACCTACCCCTCTACCTATCTACCTATCTATCTATCTATCTATCTATCTATCTATCTACCTAACCTTCTACCTATCTACCTACCCCCCTCCCGCCTGCCCCCCTCTCCCAGCCCTACCCCCGGCCCGCCCCCGGGCCGGTGTACCAACTCCCGCTTCCCATACCCTTCCCAAGGCCTTTTTTCTTCCCTCTCCTCGCCCCAAGCCCTCCCAGATCCAAGCCGCGATTTTTGTCTTTTTTTTCCTTTTTCATGCTAATCAGGCGGGATTCGAACCCGTCACCTCTTTGTTTGCCAATTCATTACCAATTCAATGCTTATGCTAATTGCGCTATCCCGGCTCGGTTAGAAATTCAATGGTTTTTTTGTATGTTATTCATATGCAAATCAAATTCTTGCCCCTGATTGGCTGTTGAAAATAATGACATCATGAACCTTGGGTCCAGAGGTCCCTGAGGTGCCACAGGTCCAAGAACCAAAACAAACCAAAGTTTGGAAAACTGTAGCCTTCTCGGCTTTGCGAAAGCTTCCTTTTAATCACGATTCTTGTATCTTTCTGACCGCTGGTACATTTAAAAAAGCACTTAGCGCTTTCACGTTTTTTCCGACGGGCAATTTTGATTTTAGCTGAAGTTTTGTATAATATTGAAATACTTGAAATGTCCGTCGGTGCGTTTGCTTTCAGTCGGTGATCACAAGAAACAGTTTTTGTACGGTTAACAGTGATCAACATCAATTTACATTCTCGCTATATATCCTACCACTGAACAGTATCAATCATAAAAGGCTGAAAATAGAGGAAACTGCTCAGCAGCGAAAAACATTGTGATTTCTAGTCAAATTCTCCTCGTTAGCGCCAGATGAACGGTAAAGGAATGAGTATGGAGAATGTGCATGTTCATCTCACGCCATTTGCAAGTGTTCCTGTAACAAGCTAAATTGATCTTATAAATGAAAAACGCGAAGGTTATGTCACTTTTAATAGATTTGGAGCCAGCAATGTGACCCTTCAAAAAATAGAAAAAGCGTTCTTCTCTAACTAGGCAACTACAGTACCCTAGTCTGAATCTGGTACCCTTATAACTGCAATAGGAAATCTGCAAGTAGCACTGTAAATCATACTAAAATGCTACCGATGCGACCAAAAACTTGTGATAGAATCGTGAAATCAGCCTAAAAAGATCAAAACAAGGTGATATCCTGCGTGTCCTAAGGCAGCCGAAAGACTTTTTTTCCACAGTGAAATATACTTACATCCTCTTACTTGAGACATCACAAGAGTCCCAGGGACATTTCCAGCAGATCTCCATCAGTTTCCAACTTGAACCAAAAGTCACTTGACAAGATGAACCAAACAAACATTGTTTGCCCGGCCTATTGACGATTAGTAATTCCATCAGGTCGTGTTTCTTTCGCAGGCAAGGTTAATTCAAGCTATTTCCAATCCAGTCTTAAAATCAGGCTGTTAAATGTCGCCAAGGTCCATAACCAATAAAGAAAATTCTCCAACTTCAGACGAAGACCAGTTTGCAACTTCATGGTCTGTTTATCCACTGCATTAAAGAAAAGGAACGTACTATAAGTAGACTGACTGGCGAAGTTGAATGCGGGAAAAAGCGTCCTGTGGGTCTCAAAGTGTGGAGAAGTTGATCCTGAGTAATGACAAATGTATAATCCTAAATTTCGCTTGTTTCTTCGCACACGTCTTTTTTTTCCCGTTTTTTTCTTACGTGAATGCACCCTTTTCTAAAAGTGTTTATTTTGAGTCAAGAATTTTATAAAAGTAAGAAGAAAAAAAATTGTGCTGAGCTCCAAAACCCTCCCCGGGTCTAGCCTGCGAGCAAGGTCTCTCACTGCCCCACCCCACCCAACCCTCCCCCCAATCCCGGCAGCAAGAGACCTTGCTCGCAGGCTAAACCCCCCTCTCTTTCCCCTTCCCTTCCCTTCCCTTCCCCCTCCCATCCCTCCGCCCTCTACCCATCTAGCTATCTACCTACCCCCCTGTACCTACCCCTCTACCTATCTACCTATCTATCTATCTATCTATCTATCTATCTATCTACCTAACCTTCTACCTATCTACCTACCCCCCTCCCGCCTGTCCCCCTCTCCCAGCCCTCCCCCCGGTCCGCCCCCGGGCCGGTGTACCAACTCCCGCTTCCCATACCCTTCCCAAGGCCTTTTTTCTTCCCTCTCCTCGCCCCAAGCCCTCCCAGATCCAAGCCGCGATTTTTGTCTTTTTTTCCTTTTTCATGCTAATCAGGCGGGATTCGAACCCGTCACCTCTTTGTTTGCCAATTCATTACCAATTCAATGCTTATGCTAATTGCGCTATCCCGGCTCGGTTAGAAATTCAATGGTTTTTTTGTATGTTATTCATATGCAAATCAAATTCTTGCCCCTGATTGGCTGTTGAATATAATGACATCATGAATCTTTGGCCCAGAGGTCCAAGAACTAAAACAAACCAAAGTTAACCAAACATAATGGAAACTGTAGCCTTCTCGGCTTTGCGAAAGCTTCCTTTTAATCACGATTCTTGTATCTTTCTGACCGCTGGTACATTTAAAAAAGCACTTAGCGCTTTCACGTTTTTTCCGACGGGCAATTTTGATTTTAGCTGAAGTTTTGTATAATATTGAAATACTTGAAATGTCCGTCGGTGCGTTTGCTTTCAGTCGGTGATCACAAGAAACAGTTTTTGTACGGTTAACAGTGATCAACATCAATTTACATTCTCGCTATATATCCTACCACTGAACAGTATCAATCATAAAAGGCTGAAAATAGAGGAAACTGCTCAGCAGCGAAAGACATTGTGATTTCTAGTCAAATTCTCCTCGTTAGCGCCAGATGAACGGTAAAGGAATGAGTATGGAGAATGTGCATGTTCATCTCACGCCATTTGCAAGTGTTCCTGTAACAAGCTAAATTGATCTTATAAATGAAAAACGCGAAGGTTATGTCACTTTTAATAGATTTGGAGCCAGCAATGTGACCCTTCAAAAACAAGAAAAAGCGTTCTTCTCTAACTAGGCAACTACAGTACCCTAGTCTGAATCTGGTACCCTTATAACTGCAATAGGAAATCTGCAAGTAACACTGTAAATCATACTAAAATGCTACCGATGCGACCAAAAACTTGCGATAGAATCGTGAAATCAGCCTAAAAAGATCAAAACAAGGTGATATCCTGCGTGTCCTAAGGCAGCCGAAAGACTTTTTTTCCACAGTGAAATATACTTACATCCTCTTACTTGAGACATCACAAGAGTCCCAGGGACATTTCCAGCAGATCTCCATCAGTTTCCAACTTGAACCAAAAGTCACTTGACAAGATGAACCAGACAAACATTGTTTGCCCGGCCTATTGACGATTAGTAATTCCATCAGGTCGTGTTTCTTTCGCAGGCAAGGTTAATTCAAGCTATTTCCAATCCAGTCTTAAAATCAGGCTGTTAAATGTCGCCAAGGTCCATAACCAATAAAGAAAATTCTCCAACTTCAGACGAAGACCAGTTTGCAACTTCATGGTCTGTTTATCCACTGCATTAAAGAAAAGGAACGTACTATAAGTAGACTGATTGGCGAAGTTGAATGCGGGAAAAAGCGTCCTGTGGGTCTCAAAGTGTGGAGAAGTTGATCCTGAGTAATGACAAATGTATAATCCTAAATTTCGCTTGTTTCTTCGCACACGTCTTTTTTTTCCCGTTTTTTTCTTACGTGAATGCACCCTTTTCTAAAAGTGTTTATTTTGAGTCAAGAATTTTATAAAAGTAAGAAGAAAAAAAATTGTGCTGAGCTCCAAAACCCTCCCCGGGTCTAGCCTGCGAGCAAGGTCTCTCACTGCCCCACCCCACCCCACCCTCCCCCCAATCCCGGCAGCAAGAGACCTTGCACGCAGGCTAAACCCCCCTCTCTTTCCCCTTCCCTTCCCTTCCCTTCCCTTCCCTTCCCTTCCCCCTCCCATCCCTCCGCCCTCTACCGATCTACCTATCTACCTACCCCCCTCTACCTACCCCTCTACCTATCTACCTATCTATCTATCTATCTATCTATCTATCTATCTACCTAACCTTCTACCTATCTACCTACCCCCCTCCCGCCTGGCCCCCTCTCCCAGCCCTACACCCGGCCCGCCCCCGGGCCGGTGTACCAACTCCCGCTTCCCATACCCTTGCCAAGGCCTTTTTTCTTCCCTCTCCTCGCCCCAAGCCCTCCCAGATCCAAGCCGCGATTTTTGTCTTTTTTTTCCTTTTTCATGCTAATCAGGCGGGATTCGAACCCGTCACCTCTTTGTTTGCCAATTCATTACCAATTCAATGCTTATGCTAATTGCGCTATCCCGGCTCGGTTAGAAATTCAATGGTTTTTTTGTATGTTATTCATATGCAAATCAAATTCTTGCCCCTGATTGGCTGTTGAAAATAATGACATCATGAACCTTGGGTCCAGAGGTCCCTGAGGTGCCACAGGTCCAAGAACCAAAACAAACCAAAGTTTGGAAAACTTTAGCCTTCTCGGCTTTGCGAAAGCTTCCTTTTAATCACGATTCTTGTATCTTTCTGACCGCTGGTACATTTAAAAAAGCACTTAGCGCTTTCACGTTTTTTCCGACGGGCAATTTTGATTTTAGCTGAAGTTTTGTATAATATTGAAATACTTGAAATGTCCGTCGGTGCGTTTGCTTTCAGTCGGTGATCACAAGAAACAGTTTTTGTACGGTTAACAGTGATCAACATCAATTTACATTCTCGCTATATATCCTACCACTGAACAGTATCAATCATAAAAGGCTGAAAATAGAGGAAACTGCTCAGCAGCGAAAGACATTGTGATTTCTAGTCAAATTCTCCTCGTTAGCGCCAGATGAACGGTAAAGGAATGAGTATGGAGAATGTGCATGTTCATCTCACGCCATTTGCAAGTGTTCCTGTAACAAGCTAAATTGATCTTATAAATGAAAAACGCGAAGGTTATGTCACTTTTAATAGATTTGGAGCCAGCAATGTGACCCTTCAAAAACAAGAAAAAGCGTTCTTCTCTAACTAGGCAACTACAGTACCCTAGTCTGAATCTGGTACCCTTATAACTGCAATAGGAAATCTGCAAGTAACACTGTAAATCATACTAAAATGCTACCGATGCGACCGAAAACTTGTGATAGAATCGTGAAATCAGCCTAAAAAGATCAAAACAAGGTGATATCCTGCGTGTCCTAAGGCAGCCGAAAGACTTTTTTTCCACAGTGAAATATACTTACATCCTCTTACTTGAGACATCACAAGAGTCCCAGGGACATTTCCAGCAGATCTCCATCAGTTTCCAACTTGAACCAAAAGTCACTTGACAAGATGAACCAGACAAACATTGTTTGCCCGGCCTATTGACGATTAGTAATTCCATCAGGTCGTGTTTCTTTCGCAGGCAAGGTTAATTCAAGCTATTTCCAATCCAGTCTTAAAATCAGGCTGTTAAATGTCGCCAAGGTCCATAACCAATAAAGAAAATTCTCCAACTTCAGACGAAGACCAGTTTGCAACTTCATGGTCTGTTTATCCACTGCATTAAAGAAAAGGAACGTACTATAAGTAGACTGACTGGCGAAGTTGAATGCGGGAAAAAGCGTCCTGTGGGTCTCAAAGTGCGGAGAAGTTGATCCTGAGTAATGACAAATGTATAATCCTAAATTTCGCTTGTTTCTTCGCACACGTCTTTTTTTTCCCGTTTTCTTCTTACGTGAATGCATCCTTTTCTAAAAGTGTTTATTTTGAGTCAAGAATTTTATAAAAGTAAGAAGAAAAAAAATTGTGCTGAGCTCCAAAACCCTCCCCGGGTCTAGCCTGCGAGCAAGGTCTCTCACTGCCCCACCCCACCCCACCCTCCCCCCAATCCCGGCAGCAAGAGACCTTGCACGCAGGCTAAACCCCCCTCTCTTTCCCCTTCCCTTCCCTTCCCTTCCCTTCCCTTCCCTTCCCCCTCCCATCCCTCCGCCCTCTACCTATCTAGCTATCTACCTACCCCCCTGTACCTACCCCTCTACCTATCTACCTATCTATCTATCTATCTATCTATCTATCTATCTACCTAACCTTCTACCTATCTACCTACCCCCCTCCCGCCTGGCCCCCTCTCCCAGCCCTACCCCCGGCCCGCCCCCGGGCCGGTGTACCAACTCCCGCTTCCCATACCCTTGCCAAGGCCTTTTTTCTTCCCTCTCCTCGCCCCAAGCCCTCCCAGATCCAAGCCGCGATTTTTGTCTTTTTTTTCCTTTTTCATGCTAATCAGGCGGGATTCGAACCCGTCACCTCTTTGTTTGCCAATTCATTACCAATTCAATGCTTATGCTAATTGCGCTATCCCGGCTCGGTTAGAAATTCAATGGTTTTTCTGTATGTTATTCATATGCAAATCAAATTCTTGCCCCTGATTGGCTGTTGAAAATAATGACATCATGAACCTTGGGTCCACGGGTCCCTGAGGTGCCACAGGTCCAAGAACCAAAACAAACCAAAGTTTGGAAAACTGTAGCCTTCTCGGCTTTGCGAAAGCTTCCTTTTAATCACGATTCTTGTATCTTTCTGACCGCTGGTACATTTAAAAAAGCACTTAGCGCTTTCACGTTTTTTCCGACGGGCAATTTTGATTTTAGCTGAAGTTTTGTATAATATTGAAATACTTGAAATGTCCGTCGGTGCGTTTGCTTTCAGTCGGTGATCACAAGAAACAGTTTTTGTACGGTTAACAGTGATCAACATCAATTTACATTCTCGCTATATATCCTACCACTGAACAGTATCAATCATAAAAGGCTGAAAATAGAGGAAACTGCTCAGCAGCGAAAGACATTGTGATTTCTAGTCAAATTCTCCTCGTTAGCGCCAGATGAACGGTAAAGGAATGAGTATGGAGAATGTGCATGTTCATCTCACGCCATTTGCAAGTGTTCCTGTAACAAGCTAAATTGATCTTATAAATGAAAAACGCGAAGGTTATGTCACTTTTAATAGATTTGGAGCCAGCAATGTGACCCTTCAAAAACAAGAAAAAGCGTTCTTCTCTAACTAGGCAACTACAGTACCCTAGTCTGAATCTGGTACCCTTATAACTGCAATAGGAAATCTGCAAGTAACACTGTAAATCATACTAAAATGCTACCGATGCGACCAAAAACTTGTGATAGAATCGTGAAATCAGCCTAAAAAGATCAAAACAAGGTGATATCCTGCGTGTCCTAAGGCAGCCGAAAGACTTTTTTTCCACAGTGAAATATACTTACATCCTCTTACTTGAGACATCACAAGAGTCCCAGGGACATTTCCAGCAGATCTCCATCAGTTTCCAACTTGAACCAAAAGTCACTTGACAAGATGAACCAAACAAACATTGTTTGCCCGGCCTATTGACGATTAGTAATTCCATCAGGTCGTGTTTCTTTCGCAGGCAAGGTTAATTCAAGCTATTTCCAATCCAGTCTTAAAATCAGGCTGTTAAATGTCGCCAAGGTCCATAACCAATAAAGAAAATTCTCCAACTTCAGACGAAGACCAGTTTGCAACTTCATGGTCTGTTTATCCACTGCATTAAAGAAAAGGAACGTACTATAAGTAGACTGACTGGCGAAGTTGAATGCGGGAAAAAGCGTCCTGTGGGTCTCAAAGTGCGGAGAAGTTGATTCTGAGTAATGACAAATGTATAATCCTAAATTTCGCTTGTTTCTTCGCACACGTCTTTTTTTTCCCGTTTTCTTCTTACGTGAATGCATCCTTTTCTAAAAGTGTTTATTTTGAGTCAAGAATTTTATAAAAGTAAGAAAAAAAAAAATTGTGCTGAGCTCCAAAACCCTCCCCGGGTCTAGCCTGCGAGCAAGGTCTCTCACTGCCCCACCCCACCCAACCCTCCCCCCAATCCCGGCAGCAAGAGACCTTGCTCGCAGGCTAAACCCCCCTCTCTTTCCCCTTCCCTTCCCTTCCCTTCCCTTCCCTTCCCTTCCCCCTCCCATCCCTCCGCCCTCTACCTATCTAGCTATCTACCTACCCCCCTGTACCTACCCCTCTACCTATCTACCTATCTATCTATCTATCTATCTACCTAACCGTCTACCTATCTACCTACCCCCCTCCCGCCTGGCCCCCTCTCCCAGCCCTACCCCCGGCCCGCCCCCGGGCCGGTGTACCAACTCCCGCTTCCCATACCCTTGCAAAGGCCTTTTTTCTTCCCTCTCCTCGCCCCAAGCCCTCCCAGATCCAAGCCGCGATTTTTGTCTTTTTTTTTTTTTTCATGCTAATCAGGCGGGATTCGAACCCGTCACCTCTTTGTTTGCCAATTCATTACCAATTCAATGCTTATGCTAATTGCGCTATCCCGGCTCGGTTAGAAATTCAATGGTTTTTCTGTATGTTATTCATATGCAAATCAAATTCTTGCCCCTGATTGGCTGTTGAAAATAATGACATCATGAACCTTGGGTCCAGAGGTCCCTGAGGTGCCACAGGTCCAAGAACCAAAACAAACCAAAGTTTGGAAAACTGTAGCCTTCTCGGCTTTGCGAAAGCTTCCTTTTAATCACGATTCTTGTATCTTTCTGACCGCTGGTACATTTAAAAAAGCACTTAGCGCTTTCACGTTTTTTCCGACGGGCAATTTTGATTTTAGCTGAAGTTTTGTATAATATTGAAATACTTGAAATGTCCGTCGGTGCGTTTGCTTTCAGTCGGTGATCACAAGAAACAGTTTTTGTACGGTTAACAGTGATCAACATCAATTTACATTCTCGCTATATATCCTACCACTGAACAGTATCAATCATAAAAGGCTGAAAATAGAGGAAACTGCTCAGCAGCGAAAGACATTGTGATTTCTAGTCAAATTCTCCTCGTTAGCGCCAGATGAACGGTAAAGGAATGAGTATGGAGAATGTGCATGTTCATCTCACGCCATTTGCAAGTGTTCCTGTAACAAGCTAAATTGATCTTATAAATGAAAAACGCGAAGGTTATGTCACTTTTAATAGATTTGGAGCCAGCAATGTGACCCTTCAAAAACAAGAAAAAGCGTTCTTCTCTAACTAGGCAACTACAGTACCCTAGTCTGAATCTGGTACCCTTATAACTGCAATAGGAAATCTGCAAGTAACACTGTAAATCATACTAAAATGCTACCGATGCGACCAAAAACTTGTGATAGAATCGTGAAATCAGCCTAAAAAGATCAAAACAAGGTGATATCCTGCGTGTCCTAAGGCAGCCGAAAGACTTTTTTTCCACAGTGAAATATACTTACATCCTCTTACTTGAGACATCACAAGAGTCCCAGGGACATTTCCAGCAGATCTCCATCAGTTTCCAACTTGAACCAAAAGTCACTTGACAAGATGAACCAAACAAACATTGTTTGCCCGGCCTATTGACGATTAGTAATTCCATCAGGTCGTGTTTCTTTCGCAGGCAAGGTTAATTCAAGCTATTTCCAATCCAGTCTTAAAATCAGGCTGTTAAATGTCGCCAAGGTCCATAACCAATAAAGAAAATTCTCCAACTTCAGACGAAGACCAGTTTGCAACTTCATGGTCTGTTTATCCACTGCATTAAAGAAAAGGAACGTACTATAAGTAGACTGACTGGCGAAGTTGAATGCGGGAAAAAGCGTCCTGTGGGTCTCAAAGTGCGGAGAAGTTGATCCTGAGTAATGACAAATGTATAATCCTAAATTTCGCTTGTTTCTTCGCACACGTCTTTTTTTTCCCGTTTTCTTCTTACGTGAATGCATCCTTTTCTAAAAGTGTTTATTTTGAGTCAAGAATTTTATAAAAGTAAGAAGAAAAAAAATTGTGCTGAGCTCCAAAACCCTCCCCGGGTCTAGCCTGCGAGCAAGGTCTCTCACTGCCCCACCCCACCCCACCCTCCCCCCAATCCCGGCAGCAAGAGACCTTGCTCGCAGGCTAAACCCCCCTCTCTTTCACCTTCCCTTCCCTTCCCTTCCCTTCCCCCTCCCATCCCTCCGCCCTCTACCTATCTAGCTATCTACCTACCCCCCTGTACCTACCCCTCTACCTATCTACCTATCTATCTATCTATCTATCTATCTATCTACCTAACCGTCTACCTATTTACCTACCCCCCTCCCGCCTGGCCTTCTCTCCCAGCCCTACCCCCGGCCCGCCCCCGGGCCGGTGTACCAACTCCCGCTTCCCATACCCTTGCCAAGGCCTTTTTTCTTCCCTCTCCTCGCCCCAAGCCCTCCCAGATCCAAGCCGCGATTTTTGTCTTTTTTTTCCTTTTTCATGCTAATCAGGCGGGATTCGAACCCGTCACCTCTTTGTTTGCCAATTCATTACCAATTCAATGCTTATGCTAATTGCGCTATCCCGGCTCGGTTAGAAATTCAATGGTTTTTCTGTATGTTATTCATATGCAAATCAAATTCTTGCCCCTGATTGGCTGTTGAAAATAATGACATCATGAACCTTGGGTCCACGGGTCCCTGAGGTGCCACAGGTCCAAGAACCAAAACAAACCAAAGTTTGGAAAACTGTAGCCTTCTCGGCTTTGCGAAAGCTTCCTTTTAATCACGATTCTTGTATCTTTCTGACCGCTGGTACATTTAAAAAAGCACTTAGCGCTTTCACGTTTTTTCCGACGGGCAATTTTGATTTTAGCTGAAGTTTTGTATAATATTGAAATACTTGAAATGTCCGTCGGTGCGTTTGCTTTCAGTCGGTGATCACAAGAAACAGTTTTTGTACGGTTAACAGTGATCAACATCAATTTACATTCTCGCTATATATCCTACCACTGAACAGTATCAATCATAAAAGGCTGAAAATAGAGGAAACTGCTCAGCAGCGAAAGACATTGTGATTTCTAGTCAAATTCTCCTCGTTAGCGCCAGATGAACGGTAAAGGAATGAGTATGGAGAATGTGCATGTTCATCTCACGCCATTTGCAAGTGTTCCTGTAACAAGCTAAATTGATCTTATAAATGAAAAACGCGAAGGTTATGTCACTTTTAATAGATTTGGAGCCAGCAATGTGACCCTTCAAAAACAAGAAAAAGCGTTCTTCTCTAACTAGGCAACTACAGTACCCTAGTCTGAATCTGGTACCCTTATAACTGCAATAGGAAATCTGCAAGTAACACTGTAAATCATACTAAAATGCTACCGATGCGACCAAAAACTTGTGATAGAATCGTGAAATCAGCCTAAAAAGATCAAAACAAGGTGATATCCTGCGTGTCCTAAGGCAGCCGAAAGACTTTTTTTCCACAGTGAAATATACTTACATCCTCTTACTTGAGACATCACAAGAGTCCCAGGGACATTTCCAGCAGATCTCCATCAGTTTCCAACTTGAACCAAAAGTCACTTGACAAGATGAACCAAACAAACATTGTTTGCCCGGCCTATTGACGATTAGTAATTCCATCAGGTCGTGTTTCTTTCGCAGGCAAGGTTAATTCAAGCTATTTCCAATCCAGTCTTAAAATCAGGCTGTTAAATGTCGCCAAGGTCCATAACCAATAAAGAAAATTCTCCAACTTCAGACGAAGACCAGTTTGCAACTTCATGGTCTGTTTATCCACTGCATTAAAGAAAAGGAACGTACTATAAGTAGACTGACTGGCGAAGTTGAATGCGGGAAAAAGCGTCCTGTGGGTCTCAAAGTGCGGAGAAGTTGATCCTGAGTAATGACAAATGTATAATCCTAAATTTCGCTTGTTTCTTCGCACACGTCTTTTTTTTCCCGTTTTCTTCTTACGTGAATGCATCCTTTTCTAAAAGTGTTTATTTTGAGTCAAGAATTTTATAAAAGTAAGAAGAAAAAAAATTGTGCTGAGCTCCAAAACCCTCCCCGGGTCTAGCCTGCGAGCAAGGTCTCTCACTGCCCCACCCCACCCCACCCTCCCCCCAATCCCGGCAGCAAGAGACCTTGCTCGCAGGCTAAACCCCCCTCTCTTTCACCTTCCCTTCCCTTCCCTTCCCTTCCCCCTCCCATCCCTCCGCCCTCTACCTATCTAGCTATCTACCTACCCCCCTGTACCTACCCCTCTACCTATCTACCTATCTATCTATCTATCTATCTATCTATCTACCTAACCGTCTACCTATTTACCTACCCCCCTCCCGCCTGGCCTTCTCTCCCAGCCCTACCCCCGGCCCGCCCCCGGGCCGGTGTACCAACTCCCGCTTCCCATACCCTTGCCAAGGCCTTTTTTCTTCCCTCTCCTCGCCCCAAGCCCTCCCAGATCCAAGCCGCGATTTTTGTCTTTTTTTTCCTTTTTCATGCTAATCAGGCGGGATTCGAACCCGTCACCTCTTTGTTTGCCAATTCATTACCAATTCAATGCTTATGCTAATTGCGCTATCCCGGCTCGGTTAGAAATTCAATGGTTTTTCTGTATGTTATTCATATGCAAATCAAATTCTTGCCCCTGATTGGCTGTTGAAAATAATGACATCATGAACCTTGGGTCCACGGGTCCCTGAGGTGCCACAGGTCCAAGAACCAAAACAAACCAAAGTTTGGAAAACTGTAGCCTTCTCGGCTCTGCGAAAGCTTCCTTTTAATCACGATTCTTGTATCTTTCTGACCGCTGGTACATTTAAAAAAGCACTTAGCGCTTTCACGTTTTTTCCGACGGGCAATTTTGATTTTAGCTGAAGTTTTGTATAATATTGAAATACTTGAAATGTCCGTCGGTGCGTTTGCTTTCAGTCGGTGATCACAAGAAACAGTTTTTGTACGGTTAACAGTGATCAACATCAATTTACATTCTCGCTATATATCCTACCACTGAACAGTATCAATCATAAAAGGCTGAAAATAGAGGAAACTGCTCAGCAGCGAAAGACATTGTGATTTCTAGTCAAATTCTCCTCGTTAGCGCCAGATGAACGGTAAAGGAATGAGTATGGAGAATGTGCATGTTCATCTCACGCCATTTGCAAGTGTTCCTGTAACAAGCTAAATTGATCTTATAAATGAAAAACGCGAAGGTTATGTCACTTTTAATAGATTTGGAGCCAGCAATGTGACCCTTCAAAAACAAGAAAAAGCGTTCTTCTCTAACTAGGCAACTACAGTACCCTAGTCTGAATCTGGTACCCTTATAACTGCAATAGGAAATCTGCAAGTAACACTGTAAATCATACTAAAATGCTACCGATGCGACCAAAAACTTGTGATAGAATCGTGAAATCAGCCTAAAAAGATCAAAACAAGGTGATATCCTGCGTGTCCTAAGGCAGCCGAAAGACTTTTTTTCCACAGTGAAATATACTTACATCCTCTTACTTGAGACATCACAAGAGTCCCAGGGACATTTCCAGCAGATCTCCATCAGTTTCCAACTTGAACCAAAAGTCACTTGACAAGATGAACCAAACAAACATTGTTTGCCCGGCCTATTGACGATTAGTAATTCCATCAGGTCGTGTTTCTTTCGCAGGCAAGGTTAATTCAAGCTATTTCCAATCCAGTCTTAAAATCAGGCTGTTAAATGTCGCCAAGGTCCATAACCAATAAAGAAAATTCTCCAACTTCAGACGAAGACCAGTTTGCAACTTCATGGTCTGTTTATCCACTGCATTAAAGAAAAGGAACGTACTATAAGTAGACTGACTGGCGAAGTTGAATGCGGGAAAAAGCGTCCTGTGGGTCTCAAAGTGCGGAGAAGTTGATTCTGAGTAATGACAAATGTATAATCCTAAATTTCGCTTGTTTCTTCGCACACGTCTTTTTTTTCCCGTTTTCTTCTTACGTGAATGCATCCTTTTCTAAAAGTGTTTATTTTGAGTCAAGAATTTTATAAAAGTAAGAAGAAAAAAAATTGTGCTGAGCTCCAAAACCCTCCCCGGGTCTAGCCTGCGAGCAAGGTCTCTCACTGCCCCACCCCACCCCACCCTCCCCCCAATCCCGGCAGCAAGAGACCTTGCTCGCAGGCTAAACCCCCCTCTCTTTCCCCCTCCCTTCCCTTCCCTTCTCTTCCCCCTCCCATCCCTCCGCCCTCTACCTATCTAGCTATCTACCTACCCCCCTGTACCTACCCCTCTACCTATCTACCTATCTATCTATCTATCTATCTATCTATCTATCTATCTATCTATCTACCTAACCTTCTACCTATCTACCTACCCCCCTCCCGCCTGCCCCCCTCTCCCAGCCCTACCCCCGGCCCGCCCCCGGGCCGGTGTACCAACTCCCGCTTCCCATACCCTTCCCAAGGCCTTTTTTCTTCCCTCTCCTCGCCCCAAGCCCTCCCAGATCCAAGCCGCGATTTTTGTCTTTTTTTTCCTTTTTCATGCTAATCAGGCGGGATTCGAACCCGTCACCTCTTTGTTTGCCAATTCATTACCAATTCAATGCTTATGCTAATTGCGCTATCCCGGCTCGGTTAGAAATTCAATGGTTTTTTTGTATGTTATTCATATGCAAATCAAATTCTTGCCCCTGATTGGCTGTTGAAAATAATGACATCATGAACCTTGGGTCCAGAGGTCCCTGAGGTGCCACAGGTCCAAGAACCAAAACAAACCAAAGTTTGGAAAACTGTAGCCTTCTCGGCTTTGCGAAAGCTTCCTTTTAATCACGATTCTTGTATCTTTCTGACCGCTGGTACATTTAAAAAAGCACTTAGCGCTTTCACGTTTTTTCCGACGGGCAATTTTGATTTTAGCTGAAGTTTTGTATAATATTGAAATACTTGAAATGTCCGTCGGTGCGTTTGCTTTCAGTCGGTGATCACAAGAAACAGTTTTTGTACGGTTAACAGTGATCAACATCAATTTACATTCTCGCTATATATCCTACCACTGAACAGTATCAATCATAAAAGGCTGAAAATAGAGGAAACTGCTCAGCAGCGAAAAACATTGTGATTTCTAGTCAAATTCTCCTCGTTAGCGCCAGATGAACGGTAAAGGAATGAGTATGGAGAATGTGCATGTTCATCTCACGCCATTTGCAAGTGTTCCTGTAACAAGCTAAATTGATCTTATAAATGAAAAACGCGAAGGTTATGTCACTTTTAATAGATTTGGAGCCAGCAATGTGACCCTTCAAAAAATAGAAAAAGCGTTCTTCTCTAACTAGGCAACTACAGTACCCTAGTCTGAATCTGGTACCCTTATAACTGCAATAGGAAATCTGCAAGTAGCACTGTAAATCATACTAAAATGCTACCGATGCGACCAAAAACTTGTGATAGAATCGTGAAATCAGCCTAAAAAGATCAAAACAAGGTGATATCCTGCGTGTCCTAAGGCAGCCGAAAGACTTTTTTTCCACAGTGAAATATACTTACATCCTCTTACTTGAGACATCACAAGAGTCCCAGGGACATTTCCAGCAGATCTCCATCAGTTTCCAACTTGAACCAAAAGTCACTTGACAAGATGAACCAAACAAACATTGTTTGCCCGGCCTATTGACGATTAGTAATTCCATCAGGTCGTGTTTCTTTCGCAGGCAAGGTTAATTCAAGCTATTTCCAATCCAGTCTTAAAATCAGGCTGTTAAATGTCGCCAAGGTCCATAACCAATAAAGAAAATTCTCCAACTTCAGACGAAGACCAGTTTGCAACTTCATGGTCTGTTTATCCACTGCATTAAAGAAAAGGAACGTACTATAAGTAGACTGACTGGCGAAGTTGAATGCGGGAAAAAGCGTCCTGTGGGTCTCAAAGTGTGGAGAAGTTGATCCTGAGTAATGACAAATGTATAATCCTAAATTTCGCTTGTTTCTTCGCACACGTCTTTTTTTTCCCGTTTTTTTCTTACGTGAATGCACCCTTTTCTAAAAGTGTTTATTTTGAGTCAAGAATTTTATAAAAGTAAGAAGAAAAAAAATTGTGCTGAGCTCCAAAACCCTCCCCGGGTCTAGCCTGCGAGCAAGGTCTCTCACTGCCCCACCCCACCCAACCCTCCCCCCAATCCCGGCAGCAAGAGACCTTGCTCGCAGGCTAAACCCCCCTCTCTTTCCCCTTCCCTTCCCTTCCCTTCCCTTCCCTTCCCTTCCCCCTCCCATCCCTCCGCCCTCTACCTATCTAGCTATCTACCTACCCCCCTGTACCTACCCCTCTACCTATCTACCTATCTATCTATCTATCTACCTAACCGTCTACCTATCTACCTACCCCCCTCCCGCCTGGCCCCCTCTCCCAGCCCTACCCCCGGCCCGCCCCCGGGCCGGTGTACCAACTCCCGCTTCCCATACCCTTGCCAAGGCCTTTTTTCTTCCCTCTCCTCGCCCCAAGCCCTCCCAGATCCAAGCCGCGATTTTTGTCTTTTTTTTTTTTTTCATGCTAATCAGGCGGGATTCGAACCCGTCACCTCTTTGTTTGCCAATTCATTACCAATTCAATGCTTATGCTAATTGCGCTATCCCGGCTCGGTTAGAAATTCAATGGTTTTTCTGTATGTTATTCATATGCAAATCAAATTCTTGCCCCTGATTGGCTGTTGAAAATAATGACATCATGAACCTTGGGTCCAGAGGTCCCTGAGGTGCCACAGGTCCAAGAACCAAAACAAACCAAAGTTTGGAAAACTGTAGCCTTCTCGGCTTTGCGAAAGCTTCCTTTTAATCACGATTCTTGTATCTTTCTGACCGCTGGTACATTTAAAAAAGCACTTAGCGCTTTCACGTTTTTTCCGACGGGCAATTTTGATTTTAGCTGAAGTTTTGTATAATATTGAAATACTTGAAATGTCCGTCGGTGCGTTTGCTTTCAGTCGGTGATCACAAGAAACAGTTTTTGTACGGTTAACAGTGATCAACATCAATTTACATTCTCGCTATATATCCTACCACTGAACAGTATCAATCATAAAAGGCTGAAAATAGAGGAAACTGCTCAGCAGCGAAAGACATTGTGATTTCTAGTCAAATTCTCCTCGTTAGCGCCAGATGAACGGTAAAGGAATGAGTATGGAGAATGTGCATGTTCATCTCACGCCATTTGCAAGTGTTCCTGTAACAAGCTAAATTGATCTTATAAATGAAAAACGCGAAGGTTATGTCACTTTTAATAGATTTGGAGCCAGCAATGTGACCCTTCAAAAACAAGAAAAAGCGTTCTTCTCTAACTAGGCAACTACAGTACCCTAGTCTGAATCTGGTACCCTTATAACTGCAATAGGAAATCTGCAAGTAACACTGTAAATCATACTAAAATGCTACCGATGCGACCAAAAACTTGTGATAGAATCGTGAAATCAGCCTAAAAAGATCAAAACAAGGTGATATCCTGCGTGTCCTAAGGCAGCCGAAAGACTTTTTTTCCACAGTGAAATATACTTACATCCTCTTACTTGAGACATCACAAGAGTCCCAGGGACATTTCCAGCAGATCTCCATCAGTTTCCAACTTGAACCAAAAGTCACTTGACAAGATGAACCAAACAAACATTGTTTGCCCGGCCTATTGACGATTAGTAATTCCATCAGGTCGTGTTTCTTTCGCAGGCAAGGTTAATTCAAGCTATTTCCAATCCAGTCTTAAAATCAGGCTGTTAAATGTCGCCAAGGTCCATAACCAATAAAGAAAATTCTCCAACTTCAGACGAAGACCAGTTTGCAACTTCATGGTCTGTTTATCCACTGCATTAAAGAAAAGGAACGTACTATAAGTAGACTGACTGGCGAAGTTGAATGCGGGAAAAAGCGTCCTGTGGGTCTCAAAGTGCGGAGAAGTTGATCCTGAGTAATGACAAATGTATAATCCTAAATTTCGCTTGTTTCTTCGCACACGTCTTTTTTTTCCCGTTTTCTTCTTACGTGAATGCATCCTTTTCTAAAAGTGTTTATTTTGAGTCAAGAATTTTATAAAAGTAAGAAGAAAAAAAATTGTGCTGAGCTCCAAAACCCTCCCCGGGTCTAGCCTGCGAGCAAGGTCTCTCACTGCCCCACCCCACCCCACCCTCCCCCCAATCCCGGCAGCAAGAGACCTTGCTCGCAGGCTAAACCCCCCTCTCTTTCACCTTCCCTTCCCTTCCCTTCCCTTCCCCCTCCCATCCCTCCGCCCTCTACCTATCTAGCTATCTACCTACCCCCCTGTACCTACCCCTCTACCTATCTACCTATCTATCTATCTATCTATCTATCTATCTACCTAACCGTCTACCTATTTACCTACCCCCCTCCCGCCTGGCCCCCTCTCCCAGCCCTACCCCCGGCCCGCCCCCGGGCCGGTGTACCAACTCCCGCTTCCCATACCCTTGCCAAGGCCTTTTTTCTTCCCTCTCCTCGCCCCAAGCCCTCCCAGATCCAAGCCGCGATTTTTGTCTTTTTTTTCCTTTTTCATGCTAATCAGGCGGGATTCGAACCCGTCACCTCTTTGTTTGCCAATTCATTACCAATTCAATGCTTATGCTAATTGCGCTATCCCGGCTCGGTTAGAAATTCAATGGTTTTTCTGTATGTTATTCATATGCAAATCAAATTCTTGCCCCTGATTGGCTGTTGAAAATAATGACATCATGAACCTTGGGTCCACGGGTCCCTGAGGTGCCACAGGTCCAAGAACCAAAACAAACCAAAGTTTGGAAAACTGTAGCCTTCTCGGCTTTGCGAAAGCTTCCTTTTAATCACGATTCTTGTATCTTTCTGACCGCTGGTACATTTAAAAAAGCACTTAGCGCTTTCACGTTTTTTCCGACGGGCAATTTTGATTTTAGCTGAAGTTTTGTATAATATTGAAATACTTGAAATGTCCGTCGGTGCGTTTGCTTTCAGTCGGTGATCACAAGAAACAGTTTTTGTACGGTTAACAGTGATCAACATCAATTTACATTCTCGCTATATATCCTACCACTGAACAGTATCAATCATAAAAGGCTGAAAATAGAGGAAACTGCTCAGCAGCGAAAGACATTGTGATTTCTAGTCAAATTCTCCTCGTTAGCGCCAGATGAACGGTAAAGGAATGAGTATGGAGAATGTGCATGTTCATCTCACGCCATTTGCAAGTGTTCCTGTAACAAGCTAAATTGATCTTATAAATGAAAAACGCGAAGGTTATGTCACTTTTAATAGATTTGGAGCCAGCAATGTGACCCTTCAAAAACAAGAAAAAGCGTTCTTCTCTAACTAGGCAACTACAGTACCCTAGTCTGAATCTGGTACCCTTATAACTGCAATAGGAAATCTGCAAGTAACACTGTAAATCATACTAAAATGCTACCGATGCGACCAAAAACTTGTGATAGAATCGTGAAATCAGCCTAAAAAGATCAAAACAAGGTGATATCCTGCGTGTCCTAAGGCAGCCGAAAGACTTTTTTTCCACAGTGAAATATACTTACATCCTCTTACTTGAGACATCACAAGAGTCCCAGGGACATTTCCAGCAGATCTCCATCAGTTTCCAACTTGAACCAAAAGTCACTTGACAAGATGAACCAAACAAACATTGTTTGCCCGGCCTATTGACGATTAGTAATTCCATCAGGTCGTGTTTCTTTCGCAGGCAAGGTTAATTCAAGCTATTTCCAATCCAGTCTTAAAATCAGGCTGTTAAATGTCGCCAAGATCCAGAACCAATAAAGAAAATTCTCCAACTTCAGACGAAGACCAGTTTGCAACTTCATGGTCTGTTTATCCACTGCATTAAAGAAAAGGAACGTACTATAAGTAGACTGACTGGCGAAGTTGAATGCGGGAAAAAGCGTCCTGTGGGTCTCAAAGTGTGGAGAAGTTGATCCTGAGTAATGACAAATGTATAATCCTAAATTTCGCTTGTTTCTTCGCACACGTCTTTTTTTTCCCGTTTTTTTCTTACGTGAATGCATCCTTTTCTAAAAGTGTTTATTTTGAGTCAAGAATTTTATAAAAGTAAGAAGAAAAAAAATTGTGCTGAGCTCCAAAACCCTCCCCGGGTCTAGCCTGCGAGCAAGGTCTCTCACTGCCCCACCCCACCCCACCCTCCCCCCAATCCCGGCAGCAAGAGACCTTGCACGCAGGCTAAACCCCCCTCTCTTTCCCCTTCCCTTCCCTTCCCTTCCCTTCCCTTCCCCCTCCCATCCCTCCGCCCTCTACCTATCTAGCTATCTACCTACCCCCCTGTACCTACCCCTCTACCTATCTACCTATCTATCTATCTATCTATCTATCTATCTATCTATCTATCTATCTACCTAACCTTCTACCTATCTACCTACCCCCCTCCCGCCTGCCCCCCTCTCCCAGCCCTACCCCCGGCCCGCCCCCGGGCCGGTGTACCAACTCCCGCTTCCCATACCCTTCCCAAGGCCTTTTTTCTTCCCTCTCCTCGCCCCAAGCCCTCCCAGATCCAAGCCGCGATTTTTGTCTTTTTTTTCCTTTTTCATGCTAATCAGGCGGGATTCGAACCCGTCACCTCTTTGTTTGCCAATTCATTACCAATTCAATGCTTATGCTAATTGCGCTATCCCGGCTCGGTTAGAAATTCAATGGTTTTTTTGTATGTTATTCATATGCAAATCAAATTCTTGCCCCTGATTGGCTGTTGAAAATAATGACATCATGAACCTTGGGTCCAGAGGTCCCTGAGGTGCCACAGGTCCAAGAACCAAAACAAACCAAAGTTTGGAAAACTGTAGCCTTCTCGGCTTTGCGAAAGCTTCCTTTTAATCACGATTCTTGTATCTTTCTGACCGCTGGTACATTTAAAAAAGCACTTAGCGCTTTCACGTTTTTTCCGACGGGCAATTTTGATTTTAGCTGAAGTTTTGTATAATATTGAAATACTTGAAATGTCCGTCGGTGCGTTTGCTTTCAGTCGGTGATCACAAGAAACAGTTTTTGTGCGGTTAACAGTGATCAACATCAATTTACATTCTCGCTATATATCCTACCACTGAACAGTATCAATCATAAAAGGCTGAAAATAGAGGAAACTGCTCAGCAGCGAAAGACATTGTGATTTCTAGTCAAATTCTCCTCGTTAGCGCCAGATGAACGGTAAAGGAATGAGTATGGAGAATGTGCATGTTCATCTCACGCCATTTGCAAGTGTTCCTGTAACAAGCTAAATTGATCTTATAAATGAAAAACGCGAAGGTTATGTCACTTTTAATAGATTTGGAGCCAGCAATGTGACCCTTCAAAAACAAGAAAAAGCGTTCTTCTCTAACTAGGCAACTACAGTACCCTAGTCTGAATCTGGTACCCTTATAACTGCAATAGGAAATCTGCAAGTAACACTGTAAATCATACTAAAATGCTACCGATGCGACCAAAAACTTGTGATAGAATCGTGAAATCAGCCTAAAAAGATCAAAACAAGGTGATATCCTGCGTGTCCTAAGGCAGCCGAAAGACTTTTTTTCCACAGTGAGATATACTTACATCCTCTTACTTGAGACATCACAAGAGTCCCAGGGACATTTCCAGCAGATCTCCATCAGTTTCCAACTTGAACCAAAAGTCACTTGACAAGATGAACCAAACAAACATTGTTTGCCCGGCCTATTGACGATTAGTAATTCCATCAGGTCGTGTTTCTTTCGCAGGCAAGGTTAATTCAAGCTATTTCCAATCCAGTCTTAAAATCAGGCTGTTAAATGTCGCCAAGGTCCATAACCAATAAAGAAAATTCTCCAACTTCAGACGAAGACCAGTTTGCAACTTCATGGTCTGTTTATCCACTGCATTAAAGAAAAGGAACGTACTATAAGTAGACTGACTGGCGAAGTTGAATGCGGGAAAAAGCGTCCTGTGGGTCTCAAAGTGTGGAGAAGTTGATCCTGAGTAATGACAAATGTATAATCCTAGATTTCGCTTGTTTCTTCGCACACGTCTTTTTTTCCCCGTTTTTTTCTTACGTGAATGCACCCTTTTCTAAAAGTGTTTATTTTGAGTCAAGAATTTTATAAAAGTAAGAAGAAAAAAAATTGTGCTGAGCTCCAAAACCCTCCCCGGGTCTAGCCTGCGAGCAAGGTCTCTCACTGCCCCACCCCACCCCACCCTCCCCCCAATCCCGGCAGCAAGAGACCTTGCTCGCAGGCTAAACCCCCCTCTCTTTCCCCCTCCCTTCCCTTCCCTTCTCTTCCCCCTCCCATCCCTCCGCCCTCTACCTATCTAGCTATCTACCTACCCCCCTGTACCTACCCCTCTACCTATCTACCTATCTATCTATCTATCTATCTATCTATCTATCTACCTAACCTTCTACCTATCTACCTACCCCCCTCCCGCCTGCCCCCCTCTCCCAGCCCTACCCCCGGCCCGCCCCCGGGCCGGTGTACCAACTCCCGCTTCCCATACCCTTCCCAAGGCCTTTTTTCTTCCCTCTCCTCGCCCCAAGCCCTCCCAGATCCAAGCCGCGATTTTTGTCTTTTTTTTCCTTTTTCATGCTAATCAGGCGGGATTCGAACCCGTCACCTCTTTGTTTGCCAATTCATTACCAATTCAATGCTTATGCTAATTGCGCTATCCCGGCTCGGTTAGAAATTCAATGGTTTTTTTGTATGTTATTCATATGCAAATCAAATTCTTGCCCCTGATTGGCTGTTGAAAATAATGACATCATGAACCTTGGGTCCAGAGGTCCCTGAGGTGCCACAGGTCCAAGAACCAAAACAAACCAAAGTTTGGAAAACTGTAGCCTTCTCGGCTTTGCGAAAGCTTCCTTTTAATCACGATTCTTGTATCTTTCTGACCGCTGGTACATTTAAAAAAGCACTTAGCGCTTTCACGTTTTTTCCGACGGGCAATTTTGATTTTAGCTGAAGTTTTGTATAATATTGAAATACTTGAAATGTCCGTCGGTGCGTTTGCTTTCAGTCGGTGATCACAAGAAACAGTTTTTGTACGGTTAACAGTGATCAACATCAATTTACATTCTCGCTATATATCCTACCACTGAACAGTATCAATCATAAAAGGCTGAAAATAGAGGAAACTGCTCAGCAGCGAAAAACATTGTGATTTCTAGTCAAATTCTCCTCGTTAGCGCCAGATGAACGGTAAAGGAATGAGTATGGAGAATGTGCATGTTCATCTCACGCCATTTGCAAGTGTTCCTGTAACAAGCTAAATTGATCTTATAAATGAAAAACGCGAAGGTTATGTCACTTTTAATAGATTTGGAGCCAGCAATGTGACCCTTCAAAAAATAGAAAAAGCGTTCTTCTCTAACTAGGCAACTACAGTACCCTAGTCTGAATCTGGTACCCTTATAACTGCAATAGGAAATCTGCAAGTAGCACTGTAAATCATACTAAAATGCTACCGATGCGACCAAAAACTTGTGATAGAATCGTGAAATCAGCCTAAAAAGATCAAAACAAGGTGATATCCTGCGTGTCCTAAGGCAGCCGAAAGACTTTTTTTCCACAGTGAAATATACTTACATCCTCTTACTTGAGACATCACAAGAGTCCCAGGGACATTTCCAGCAGATCTCCATCAGTTTCCAACTTGAACCAAAAGTCACTTGACAAGATGAACCAAACAAACATTGTTTGCCCGGCCTATTGACGATTAGTAATTCCATCAGGTCGTGTTTCTTTCGCAGGCAAGGTTAATTCAAGCTATTTCCAATCCAGTCTTAAAATCAGGCTGTTAAATGTCGCCAAGGTCCATAACCAATAAAGAAAATTCTCCAACTTCAGACGAAGACCAGTTTGCAACTTCATGGTCTGTTTATCCACTGCATTAAAGAAAAGGAACGTACTATAAGTAGACTGACTGGCGAAGTTGAATGCGGGAAAAAGCGTCCTGTGGGTCTCAAAGTGTGGAGAAGTTGATCCTGAGTAATGACAAATGTATAATCCTAAATTTCGCTTGTTTCTTCGCACACGTCTTTTTTTTCCCGTTTTTTTCTTACGTGAATGCACCCTTTTCTAAAAGTGTTTATTTTGAGTCAAGAATTTTATAAAAGTAAGAAGAAAAAAAATTGTGCTGAGCTCCAAAACCCTCCCCGGGTCTAGCCTGCGAGCAAGGTCTCTCACTGCCCCACCCCACCCAACCCTCCCCCCAATCCCGGCAGCAAGAGACCTTGCTCGCAGGCTAAACCCCCCTCTCTTTCCCCTTCCCTTCCCTTCCCTTCCCCCTCCCATCCCTCCGCCCTCTACCCATCTAGCTATCTACCTACCCCCCTGTACCTACCCCTCTACCTATCTACCTATCTATCTATCTATCTATCTATCTATCTATCTACCTAACCTTCTACCTATCTACCTACCCCCCTCCCGCCTGTCCCCCTCTCCCAGCCCTCCCCCCGGTCCGCCCCCGGGCCGGTGTACCAACTCCCGCTTCCCATACCCTTCCCAAGGCCTTTTTTCTTCCCTCTCCTCGCCCCAAGCCCTCCCAGATCCAAGCCGCGATTTTTGTCTTTTTTTCCTTTTTCATGCTAATCAGGCGGGATTCGAACCCGTCACCTCTTTGTTTGCCAATTCATTACCAATTCAATGCTTATGCTAATTGCGCTATCCCGGCTCGGTTAGAAATTCAATGGTTTTTTTGTATGTTATTCATATGCAAATCAAATTCTTGCCCCTGATTGGCTGTTGAATATAATGACATCATGAATCTTTGGCCCAGAGGTCCAAGAACTAAAACAAACCAAAGTTAACCAAACATAATGGAAACTGTAGCCTTCTCGGCTTTGCGAAAGCTTCCTTTTAATCACGATTCTTGTATCTTTCTGACCGCTGGTACATTTAAAAAAGCACTTAGCGCTTTCACGTTTTTTCCGACGGGCAATTTTGATTTTAGCTGAAGTTTTGTATAATATTGAAATACTTGAAATGTCCGTCGGTGCGTTTGCTTTCAGTCGGTGATCACAAGAAACAGTTTTTGTACGGTTAACAGTGATCAACATCAATTTACATTCTCGCTATATATCCTACCACTGAACAGTATCAATCATAAAAGGCTGAAAATAGAGGAAACTGCTCAGCAGCGAAAGACATTGTGATTTCTAGTCAAATTCTCCTCGTTAGCGCCAGATGAACGGTAAAGGAATGAGTATGGAGAATGTGCATGTTCATCTCACGCCATTTGCAAGTGTTCCTGTAACAAGCTAAATTGATCTTATAAATGAAAAACGCGAAGGTTATGTCACTTTTAATAGATTTGGAGCCAGCAATGTGACCCTTCAAAAACAAGAAAAAGCGTTCTTCTCTAACTAGGCAACTACAGTACCCTAGTCTGAATCTGGTACCCTTATAACTGCAATAGGAAATCTGCAAGTAACACTGTAAATCATACTAAAATGCTACCGATGCGACCAAAAACTTGCGATAGAATCGTGAAATCAGCCTAAAAAGATCAAAACAAGGTGATATCCTGCGTGTCCTAAGGCAGCCGAAAGACTTTTTTTCCACAGTGAAATATACTTACATCCTCTTACTTGAGACATCACAAGAGTCCCAGGGACATTTCCAGCAGATCTCCATCAGTTTCCAACTTGAACCAAAAGTCACTTGACAAGATGAACCAGACAAACATTGTTTGCCCGGCCTATTGACGATTAGTAATTCCATCAGGTCGTGTTTCTTTCGCAGGCAAGGTTAATTCAAGCTATTTCCAATCCAGTCTTAAAATCAGGCTGTTAAATGTCGCCAAGGTCCATAACCAATAAAGAAAATTCTCCAACTTCAGACGAAGACCAGTTTGCAACTTCATGGTCTGTTTATCCACTGCATTAAAGAAAAGGAACGTACTATAAGTAGACTGATTGGCGAAGTTGAATGCGGGAAAAAGCGTCCTGTGGGTCTCAAAGTGTGGAGAAGTTGATCCTGAGTAATGACAAATGTATAATCCTAAATTTCGCTTGTTTCTTCGCACACGTCTTTTTTTTCCCGTTTTTTTCTTACGTGAATGCATCCTTTTCTAAAAGTGTTTATTTTGAGTCAAGAATTTTATAAAAGTAAGAAGAAAAAAAATTGTGCTGAGCTCCAAAACCCTCCCCGGGTCTAGCCTGCGAGCAAGGTCTCTCACTGCCCCACCCCACCCCACCCTCCCCCCAATCCCGGCAGCAAGAGACCTTGCACGCAGGCTAAACCCCCCTCTCTTTCCCCTTCCCTTCCCTTCCCTTCCCTTCCCTTCCCTTCCCCCTCCCATCCCTCCGCCCTCTACCGATCTACCTATCTACCTACCCCCCTCTACCTACCCCTCTACCTATCTACCTATCTATCTATCTATCTATCTATCTATCTATCTACCTAACCTTCTACCTATCTACCTACCCCCCTCCCGCCTGGCCCCCTCTCCCAGCCCTACCCCCGGCCCGCCCCCGGGCCGGTGTACCAACTCCCGCTTCCCATACCCTTGCCAAGGCCTTTTTTCTTCCCTCTCCTCGCCCCAAGCCCTCCCAGATCCAAGCCGCGATTTTTGTCTTTTTTTTCCTTTTTCATGCTAATCAGGCGGGATTCGAACCCGTCACCTCTTTGTTTGCCAATTCATTACCAATTCAATGCTTATGCTAATTGCGCTATCCCGGCTCGGTTAGAAATTCAATGGTTTTTTTGTATGTTATTCATATGCAAATCAAATTCTTGCCCCTGATTGGCTGTTGAAAATAATGACATCATGAACCTTGGGTCCAGAGGTCCCTGAGGTGCCACAGGTCCAAGAACCAAAACAAACCAAAGTTTGGAAAACTTTAGCCTTCTCGGCTTTGCGAAAGCTTCCTTTTAATCACGATTCTTGTATCTTTCTGACCGCTGGTACATTTAAAAAAGCACTTAGCGCTTTCACGTTTTTTCCGACGGGCAATTTTGATTTTAGCTGAAGTTTTGTATAATATTGAAATACTTGAAATGTCCGTCGGTGCGTTTGCTTTCAGTCGGTGATCACAAGAAACAGTTTTTGTACGGTTAACAGTGATCAACATCAATTTACATTCTCGCTATATATCCTACCACTGAACAGTATCAATCATAAAAGGCTGAAAATAGAGGAAACTGCTCAGCAGCGAAAGACATTGTGATTTCTAGTCAAATTCTCCTCGTTAGCGCCAGATGAACGGTAAAGGAATGAGTATGGAGAATGTGCATGTTCATCTCACGCCATTTGCAAGTGTTCCTGTAACAAGCTAAATTGATCTTATAAATGAAAAACGCGAAGGTTATGTCACTTTTAATAGATTTGGAGCCAGCAATGTGACCCTTCAAAAACAAGAAAAAGCGTTCTTCTCTAACTAGGCAACTACAGTACCCTAGTCTGAATCTGGTACCCTTATAACTGCAATAGGAAATCTGCAAGTAACACTGTAAATCATACTAAAATGCTACCGATGCGACCGAAAACTTGTGATAGAATCGTGAAATCAGCCTAAAAAGATCAAAACAAGGTGATATCCTGCGTGTCCTAAGGCAGCCGAAAGACTTTTTTTCCACAGTGAAATATACTTACATCCTCTTACTTGAGACATCACAAGAGTCCCAGGGACATTTCCAGCAGATCTCCATCAGTTTCCAACTTGAACCAAAAGTCACTTGACAAGATGAACCAGACAAACATTGTTTGCCCGGCCTATTGACGATTAGTAATTCCATCAGGTCGTGTTTCTTTCGCAGGCAAGGTTAATTCAAGCTATTTCCAATCCAGTCTTAAAATCAGGCTGTTAAATGTCGCCAAGGTCCATAACCAATAAAGAAAATTCTCCAACTTCAGACGAAGACCAGTTTGCAACTTCATGGTCTGTTTATCCACTGCATTAAAGAAAAGGAACGTACTATAAGTAGACTGACTGGCGAAGTTGAATGCGGGAAAAAGCGTCCTGTGGGTCTCAAAGTGCGGAGAAGTTGATCCTGAGTAATGACAAATGTATAATCCTAAATTTCGCTTGTTTCTTCGCACACGTCTTTTTTTTCCCGTTTTCTTCTTACGTGAATGCATCCTTTTCTAAAAGTGTTTATTTTGAGTCAAGAATTTTATAAAAGTAAGAAGAAAAAAAATTGTGCTGAGCTCCAAAACCCTCCCCGGGTCTAGCCTGCGAGCAAGGTCTCTCACTGCCCCACCCCACCCCACCCTCCCCCCAATCCCGGCAGCAAGAGACCTTGCACGCAGGCTAAACCCCCCTCTCTTTCCCCTTCCCTTCCCTTCCCTTCCCTTCCCTTCCCTTCCCCCTCCCATCCCTCCGCCCTCTACCTATCTAGCTATCTACCTACCCCCCTGTACCTACCCCTCTACCTATCTACCTATCTATCTATCTATCTATCTATCTATCTATCTACCTAACCTTCTACCTATCTACCTACCCCCCTCCCGCCTGGCCCCCTCTCCCAGCCCTACCCCCGGCCCGCCCCCGGGCCGGTGTACCAACTCCCGCTTCCCATACCCTTGCCAAGGCCTTTTTTCTTCCCTCTCCTCGCCCCAAGCCCTCCCAGATCCAAGCCGCGATTTTTGTCTTTTTTTTCCTTTTTCATGCTAATCAGGCGGGATTCGAACCCGTCACCTCTTTGTTTGCCAATTCATTACCAATTCAATGCTTATGCTAATTGCGCTATCCCGGCTCGGTTAGAAATTCAATGGTTTTTCTGTATGTTATTCATATGCAAATCAAATTCTTGCCCCTGATTGGCTGTTGAAAATAATGACATCATGAACCTTGGGTCCACGGGTCCCTGAGGTGCCACAGGTCCAAGAACCAAAACAAACCAAAGTTTGGAAAACTGTAGCCTTCTCGGCTTTGCGAAAGCTTCCTTTTAATCACGATTCTTGTATCTTTCTGACCGCTGGTACATTTAAAAAAGCACTTAGCGCTTTCACGTTTTTTCCGACGGGCAATTTTGATTTTAGCTGAAGTTTTGTATAATATTGAAATACTTGAAATGTCCGTCGGTGCGTTTGCTTTCAGTCGGTGATCACAAGAAACAGTTTTTGTACGGTTAACAGTGATCAACATCAATTTACATTCTCGCTATATATCCTACCACTGAACAGTATCAATCATAAAAGGCTGAAAATAGAGGAAACTGCTCAGCAGCGAAAGACATTGTGATTTCTAGTCAAATTCTCCTCGTTAGCGCCAGATGAACGGTAAAGGAATGAGTATGGAGAATGTGCATGTTCATCTCACGCCATTTGCAAGTGTTCCTGTAACAAGCTAAATTGATCTTATAAATGAAAAACGCGAAGGTTATGTCACTTTTAATAGATTTGGAGCCAGCAATGTGACCCTTCAAAAACAAGAAAAAGCGTTCTTCTCTAACTAGGCAACTACAGTACCCTAGTCTGAATCTGGTACCCTTATAACTGCAATAGGAAATCTGCAAGTAACACTGTAAATCATACTAAAATGCTACCGATGCGACCAAAAACTTGTGATAGAATCGTGAAATCAGCCTAAAAAGATCAAAACAAGGTGATATCCTGCGTGTCCTAAGGCAGCCGAAAGACTTTTTTTCCACAGTGAAATATACTTACATCCTCTTACTTGAGACATCACAAGAGTCCCAGGGACATTTCCAGCAGATCTCCATCAGTTTCCAACTTGAACCAAAAGTCACTTGACAAGATGAACCAAACAAACATTGTTTGCCCGGCCTATTGACGATTAGTAATTCCATCAGGTCGTGTTTCTTTCGCAGGCAAGGTTAATTCAAGCTATTTCCAATCCAGTCTTAAAATCAGGCTGTTAAATGTCGCCAAGGTCCATAACCAATAAAGAAAATTCTCCAACTTCAGACGAAGACCAGTTTGCAACTTCATGGTCTGTTTATCCACTGCATTAAAGAAAAGGAACGTACTATAAGTAGACTGACTGGCGAAGTTGAATGCGGGAAAAAGCGTCCTGTGGGTCTCAAAGTGCGGAGAAGTTGATTCTGAGTAATGACAAATGTATAATCCTAAATTTCGCTTGTTTCTTCGCACACGTCTTTTTTTTCCCGTTTTCTTCTTACGTGAATGCATCCTTTTCTAAAAGTGTTTATTTTGAGTCAAGAATTTTATAAAAGTAAGAAGAAAAAAAATTGTGCTGAGCTCCAAAACCCTCCCCGGGTCTAGCCTGCGAGCAAGGTCTCTCACTGCCCCACCCCACCCAACCCTCCCCCCAATCCCGGCAGCAAGAGACCTTGCTCGCAGGCTAAACCCCCCTCTCTTTCCCCTTCCCTTCCCTTCCCTTCCCTTCCCTTCCCTTCCCCCTCCCATCCCTCCGCCCTCTACCTATCTAGCTATCTACCTACCCCCCTGTACCTACCCCTCTACCTATCTACCTATCTATCTATCTATCTATCTACCTAACCGTCTACCTATCTACCTACCCCCCTCCCGCCTGGCCCCCTCTCCCAGCCCTACCCCCGGCCCGCCCCCGGGCCGGTGTACCAACTCCCGCTTCCCATACCCTTGCCAAGGCCTTTTTTCTTCCCTCTCCTCGCCCCAAGCCCTCCCAGATCCAAGCCGCGATTTTTGTCTTTTTTTTTTTTTTCATGCTAATCAGGCGGGATTCGAACCCGTCACCTCTTTGTTTGCCAATTCATTACCAATTCAATGCTTATGCTAATTGCGCTATCCCGGCTCGGTTAGAAATTCAATGGTTTTTCTGTATGTTATTCATATGCAAATCAAATTCTTGCCCCTGATTGGCTGTTGAAAATAATGACATCATGAACCTTGGGTCCAGAGGTCCCTGAGGTGCCACAGGTCCAAGAACCAAAACAAACCAAAGTTTGGAAAACTGTAGCCTTCTCGGCTTTGCGAAAGCTTCCTTTTAATCACGATTCTTGTATCTTTCTGACCGCTGGTACATTTAAAAAAGCACTTAGCGCTTTCACGTTTTTTCCGACGGGCAATTTTGATTTTAGCTGAAGTTTTGTATAATATTGAAATACTTGAAATGTCCGTCGGTGCGTTTGCTTTCAGTCGGTGATCACAAGAAACAGTTTTTGTACGGTTAACAGTGATCAACATCAATTTACATTCTCGCTATATATCCTACCACTGAACAGTATCAATCATAAAAGGCTGAAAATAGAGGAAACTGCTCAGCAGCGAAAGACATTGTGATTTCTAGTCAAATTCTCCTCGTTAGCGCCAGATGAACGGTAAAGGAATGAGTATGGAGAATGTGCATGTTCATCTCACGCCATTTGCAAGTGTTCCTGTAACAAGCTAAATTGATCTTATAAATGAAAAACGCGAAGGTTATGTCACTTTTAATAGATTTGGAGCCAGCAATGTGACCCTTCAAAAACAAGAAAAAGCGTTCTTCTCTAACTAGGCAACTACAGTACCCTAGTCTGAATCTGGTACCCTTATAACTGCAATAGGAAATCTGCAAGTAACACTGTAAATCATACTAAAATGCTACCGATGCGACCAAAAACTTGTGATAGAATCGTGAAATCAGCCTAAAAAGATCAAAACAAGGTGATATCCTGCGTGTCCTAAGGCAGCCGAAAGACTTTTTTTCCACAGTGAAATATACTTACATCCTCTTACTTGAGACATCACAAGAGTCCCAGGGACATTTCCAGCAGATCTCCATCAGTTTCCAACTTGAACCAAAAGTCACTTGACAAGATGAACCAAACAAACATTGTTTGCCCGGCCTATTGACGATTAGTAATTCCATCAGGTCGTGTTTCTTTCGCAGGCAAGGTTAATTCAAGCTATTTCCAATCCAGTCTTAAAATCAGGCTGTTAAATGTCGCCAAGGTCCATAACCAATAAAGAAAATTCTCCAACTTCAGACGAAGACCAGTTTGCAACTTCATGGTCTGTTTATCCACTGCATTAAAGAAAAGGAACGTACTATAAGTAGACTGACTGGCGAAGTTGAATGCGGGAAAAAGCGTCCTGTGGGTCTCAAAGTGCGGAGAAGTTGATCCTGAGTAATGACAAATGTATAATCCTAAATTTCGCTTGTTTCTTCGCACACGTCTTTTTTTTCCCGTTTTCTTCTTACGTGAATGCATCCTTTTCTAAAAGTGTTTATTTTGAGTCAAGAATTTTATAAAAGTAAGAAGAAAAAAAATTGTGCTGAGCTCCAAAACCCTCCCCGGGTCTAGCCTGCGAGCAAGGTCTCTCACTGCCCCACCCCACCCCACCCTCCCCCCAATCCCGGCAGCAAGAGACCTTGCTCGCAGGCTAAACCCCCCTCTCTTTCACCTTCCCTTCCCTTCCCTTCCCTTCCCCCTCCCATCCCTCCGCCCTCTACCTATCTAGCTATCTACCTACCCCCCTGTACCTACCCCTCTACCTATCTACCTATCTATCTATCTATCTATCTATCTATCTACCTAACCGTCTACCTATTTACCTACCCCCCTCCCGCCTGGCCTTCTCTCCCAGCCCTACCCCCGGCCCGCCCCCGGGCCGGTGTACCAACTCCCGCTTCCCATACCCTTGCCAAGGCCTTTTTTCTTCCCTCTCCTCGCCCCAAGCCCTCCCAGATCCAAGCCGCGATTTTTGTCTTTTTTTTCCTTTTTCATGCTAATCAGGCGGGATTCGAACCCGTCACCTCTTTGTTTGCCAATTCATTACCAATTCAATGCTTATGCTAATTGCGCTATCCCGGCTCGGTTAGAAATTCAATGGTTTTTCTGTATGTTATTCATATGCAAATCAAATTCTTGCCCCTGATTGGCTGTTGAAAATAATGACATCATGAACCTTGGGTCCACGGGTCCCTGAGGTGCCACAGGTCCAAGAACCAAAACAAACCAAAGTTTGGAAAACTGTAGCCTTCTCGGCTTTGCGAAAGCTTCCTTTTAATCACGATTCTTGTATCTTTCTGACCGCTGGTACATTTAAAAAAGCACTTAGCGCTTTCACGTTTTTTCCGACGGGCAATTTTGATTTTAGCTGAAGTTTTGTATAATATTGAAATACTTGAAATGTCCGTCGGTGCGTTTGCTTTCAGTCGGTGATCACAAGAAACAGTTTTTGTACGGTTAACAGTGATCAACATCAATTTACATTCTCGCTATATATCCTACCACTGAACAGTATCAATCATAAAAGGCTGAAAATAGAGGAAACTGCTCAGCAGCGAAAGACATTGTGATTTCTAGTCAAATTCTCCTCGTTAGCGCCAGATGAACGGTAAAGGAATGAGTATGGAGAATGTGCATGTTCATCTCACGCCATTTGCAAGTGTTCCTGTAACAAGCTAAATTGATCTTATAAATGAAAAACGCGAAGGTTATGTCACTTTTAATAGATTTGGAGCCAGCAATGTGACCCTTCAAAAACAAGAAAAAGCGTTCTTCTCTAACTAGGCAACTACAGTACCCTAGTCTGAATCTGGTACCCTTATAACTGCAATAGGAAATCTGCAAGTAACACTGTAAATCATACTAAAATGCTACCGATGCGACCAAAAACTTGTGATAGAATCGTGAAATCAGCCTAAAAAGATCAAAACAAGGTGATATCCTGCGTGTCCTAAGGCAGCCGAAAGACTTTTTTTCCACAGTGAAATATACTTACATCCTCTTACTTGAGACATCACAAGAGTCCCAGGGACATTTCCAGCAGATCTCCATCAGTTTCCAACTTGAACCAAAAGTCACTTGACAAGATGAACCAAACAAACATTGTTTGCCCGGCCTATTGACGATTAGTAATTCCATCAGGTCGTGTTTCTTTCGCAGGCAAGGTTAATTCAAGCTATTTCCAATCCAGTCTTAAAATCAGGCTGTTAAATGTCGCCAAGGTCCATAACCAATAAAGAAAATTCTCCAACTTCAGACGAAGACCAGTTTGCAACTTCATGGTCTGTTTATCCACTGCATTAAAGAAAAGGAACGTACTATAAGTAGACTGACTGGCGAAGTTGAATGCGGGAAAAAGCGTCCTGTGGGTCTCAAAGTGCGGAGAAGTTGATCCTGAGTAATGACAAATGTATAATCCTAAATTTCGCTTGTTTCTTCGCACACGTCTTTTTTTTCCCGTTTTCTTCTTACGTGAATGCATCCTTTTCTAAAAGTGTTTATTTTGAGTCAAGAATTTTATAAAAGTAAGAAGAAAAAAAATTGTGCTGAGCTCCAAAACCCTCCCCGGGTCTAGCCTGCGAGCAAGGTCTCTCACTGCCCCACCCCACCCCACCCTCCCCCCAATCCCGGCAGCAAGAGACCTTGCTCGCAGGCTAAACCCCCCTCTCTTTCACCTTCCCTTCCCTTCCCTTCCCTTCCCCCTCCCATCCCTCCGCCCTCTACCTATCTAGCTATCTACCTACCCCCCTGTACCTACCCCTCTACCTATCTACCTATCTATCTATCTATCTATCTATCTATCTACCTAACCGTCTACCTATTTACCTACCCCCCTCCCGCCTGGCCTTCTCTCCCAGCCCTACCCCCGGCCCGCCCCCGGGCCGGTGTACCAACTCCCGCTTCCCATACCCTTGCCAAGGCCTTTTTTCTTCCCTCTCCTCGCCCCAAGCCCTCCCAGATCCAAGCCGCGATTTTTGTCTTTTTTTTCCTTTTTCATGCTAATCAGGCGGGATTCGAACCCGTCACCTCTTTGTTTGCCAATTCATTACCAATTCAATGCTTATGCTAATTGCGCTATCCCGGCTCGGTTAGAAATTCAATGGTTTTTCTGTATGTTATTCATATGCAAATCAAATTCTTGCCCCTGATTGGCTGTTGAAAATAATGACATCATGAACCTTGGGTCCACGGGTCCCTGAGGTGCCACAGGTCCAAGAACCAAAACAAACCAAAGTTTGGAAAACTGTAGCCTTCTCGGCTCTGCGAAAGCTTCCTTTTAATCACGATTCTTGTATCTTTCTGACCGCTGGTACATTTAAAAAAGCACTTAGCGCTTTCACGTTTTTTCCGACGGGCAATTTTGATTTTAGCTGAAGTTTTGTATAATATTGAAATACTTGAAATGTCCGTCGGTGCGTTTGCTTTCAGTCGGTGATCACAAGAAACAGTTTTTGTACGGTTAACAGTGATCAACATCAATTTACATTCTCGCTATATATCCTACCACTGAACAGTATCAATCATAAAAGGCTGAAAATAGAGGAAACTGCTCAGCAGCGAAAGACATTGTGATTTCTAGTCAAATTCTCCTCGTTAGCGCCAGATGAACGGTAAAGGAATGAGTATGGAGAATGTGCATGTTCATCTCACGCCATTTGCAAGTGTTCCTGTAACAAGCTAAATTGATCTTATAAATGAAAAACGCGAAGGTTATGTCACTTTTAATAGATTTGGAGCCAGCAATGTGACCCTTCAAAAACAAGAAAAAGCGTTCTTCTCTAACTAGGCAACTACAGTACCCTAGTCTGAATCTGGTACCCTTATAACTGCAATAGGAAATCTGCAAGTAACACTGTAAATCATACTAAAATGCTACCGATGCGACCAAAAACTTGTGATAGAATCGTGAAATCAGCCTAAAAAGATCAAAACAAGGTGATATCCTGCGTGTCCTAAGGCAGCCGAAAGACTTTTTTTCCACAGTGAAATATACTTACATCCTCTTACTTGAGACATCACAAGAGTCCCAGGGACATTTCCAGCAGATCTCCATCAGTTTCCAACTTGAACCAAAAGTCACTTGACAAGATGAACCAAACAAACATTGTTTGCCCGGCCTATTGACGATTAGTAATTCCATCAGGTCGTGTTTCTTTCGCAGGCAAGGTTAATTCAAGCTATTTCCAATCCAGTCTTAAAATCAGGCTGTTAAATGTCGCCAAGGTCCATAACCAATAAAGAAAATTCTCCAACTTCAGACGAAGACCAGTTTGCAACTTCATGGTCTGTTTATCCACTGCATTAAAGAAAAGGAACGTACTATAAGTAGACTGACTGGCGAAGTTGAATGCGGGAAAAAGCGTCCTGTGGGTCTCAAAGTGCGGAGAAGTTGATTCTGAGTAATGACAAATGTATAATCCTAAATTTCGCTTGTTTCTTCGCACACGTCTTTTTTTTCCCGTTTTCTTCTTACGTGAATGCATCCTTTTCTAAAAGTGTTTATTTTGAGTCAAGAATTTTATAAAAGTAAGAAGAAAAAAAATTGTGCTGAGCTCCAAAACCCTCCCCGGGTCTAGCCTGCGAGCAAGGTCTCTCACTGCCCCACCCCACCCCACCCTCCCCCCAATCCCGGCAGCAAGAGACCTTGCTCGCAGGCTAAACCCCCCTCTCTTTCCCCCTCCCTTCCCTTCCCTTCTCTTCCCCCTCCCATCCCTCCGCCCTCTACCTATCTAGCTATCTACCTACCCCCCTGTACCTACCCCTCTACCTATCTACCTATCTATCTATCTATCTATCTATCTATCTATCTATCTACCTAACCTTCTACCTATCTACCTACCCCCCTCCCGCCTGCCCCCCTCTCCCAGCCCTACCCCCGGCCCGCCCCCGGGCCGGTGTACCAACTCCCGCTTCCCATACCCTTGCCAAGGCCTTTTTTCTTCCCTCTCCTCGCCCCAAGCCCTCCCAGATCCAAGCCGCGATTTTTGTCTTTTTTTTCCTTTTTCATGCTAATCAGGCGGGATTCGAACCCGTCACCTCTTTGTTTGCCAATTCATTACCAATTCAATGCTTATGCTAATTGCGCTATCCCGGCTTGGTTAGAAATTCAATGGTTTTTTTGTATGTTATTCATATGCAAATCAAATTCTTGCCCCTGATTGGCTGTTGAAAATAATGACATCATGAACCTTGGGTCCAGAGGTCCCTGAGGTGCCACAGGTCCAAGAACCAAAACAAACCAAAGTTTGGAAAACTGTAGCCTTCTCGGCTTTGCGAAAGCTTCCTTTTAATCACGATTCTTGTATCTTTCTGACCGCTGGTACATTTAAAAAAGCACTTAGCGCTTTCACGTTTTTTCCGACGGGCAATTTTGATTTTAGCTGAAGTTTTGTATAATATTGAAATACTTGAAATGTCCGTCGGTGCGTTTGCTTTCAGTCGGTGATCACAAGAAACAGTTTTTGTACGGTTAACAGTGATCAACATCAATTTACATTCTCGCTATATATCCTACCACTGAACAGTATCAATCATAAAAGGCTGAAAATAGAGGAAACTGCTCAGCAGCGAAAAACATTGTGATTTCTAGTCAAATTCTCCTCGTTAGCGCCAGATGAACGGTAAAGGAATGAGTATGGAGAATGTGCATGTTCATCTCACGCCATTTGCAAGTGTTCCTGTAACAAGCTAAATTGATCTTATAAATGAAAAACGCGAAGGTTATGTCACTTTTAATAGATTTGGAGCCAGCAATGTGACCCTTCAAAAAATAGAAAAAGCGTTCTTCTCTAACTAGGCAACTACAGTACCCTAGTCTGAATCTGGTACCCTTATAACTGCAATAGGAAATCTGCAAGTAGCACTGTAAATCATACTAAAATGCTACCGATGCGACCAAAAACTTGTGATAGAATCGTGAAATCAGCCTAAAAAGATCAAAACAAGGTGATATCCTGCGTGTCCTAAGGCAGCCGAAAGACTTTTTTTCCACAGTGAAATATACTTACATCCTCTTACTTGAGACATCACAAGAGTCCCAGGGACATTTCCAGCAGATCTCCATCAGTTTCCAACTTGAACCAAAAGTCACTTGACAAGATGAACCAAACAAACATTGTTTGCCCGGCCTATTGACGATTAGTAATTCCATCAGGTCGTGTTTCTTTCGCAGGCAAGGTTAATTCAAGCTATTTCCAATCCAGTCTTAAAATCAGGCTGTTAAATGTCGCCAAGGTCCATAACCAATAAAGAAAATTCTCCAACTTCAGACGAAGACCAGTTTGCAACTTCATGGTCTGTTTATCCACTGCATTAAAGAAAAGGAACGTACTATAAGTAGACTGACTGGCGAAGTTGAATGCGGGAAAAAGCGTCCTGTGGGTCTCAAAGTGTGGAGAAGTTGATCCTGAGTAATGACAAATGTATAATCCTAAATTTCGCTTGTTTCTTCGCACACGTCTTTTTTTTCCCGTTTTTTTCTTACGTGAATGCACCCTTTTCTAAAAGTGTTTATTTTGAGTCAAGAATTTTATAAAAGTAAGAAGAAAAAAAATTGTGCTGAGCTCCAAAACCCTCCCCGGGTCTAGCCTGCGAGCAAGGTCTCTCACTGCCCCACCCCACCCAACCCTCCCCCCAATCCCGGCAGCAAGAGACCTTGCTCGCAGGCTAAACCCCCCTCTCTTTCCCCTTCCCTTCCCTTCCCTTCCCTTCCCTTCCCTTCCCCCTCCCATCCCTCCGCCCTCTACCTATCTAGCTATCTACCTACCCCCCTGTACCTACCCCTCTACCTATCTACCTATCTATCTATCTATCTACCTAACCGTCTACCTATCTACCTACCCCCCTCCCGCCTGGCCCCCTCTCCCAGCCCTACCCCCGGCCCGCCCCCGGGCCGGTGTACCAACTCCCGCTTCCCATACCCTTGCCAAGGCCTTTTTTCTTCCCTCTCCTCGCCCCAAGCCCTCCCAGATCCAAGCCGCGATTTTTGTCTTTTTTTTTTTTTTCATGCTAATCAGGCGGGATTCGAACCCGTCACCTCTTTGTTTGCCAATTCATTACCAATTCAATGCTTATGCTAATTGCGCTATCCCGGCTCGGTTAGAAATTCAATGGTTTTTCTGTATGTTATTCATATGCAAATCAAATTCTTGCCCCTGATTGGCTGTTGAAAATAATGACATCATGAACCTTGGGTCCAGAGGTCCCTGAGGTGCCACAGGTCCAAGAACCAAAACAAACCAAAGTTTGGAAAACTGTAGCCTTCTCGGCTTTGCGAAAGCTTCCTTTTAATCACGATTCTTGTATCTTTCTGACCGCTGGTACATTTAAAAAAGCACTTAGCGCTTTCACGTTTTTTCCGACGGGCAATTTTGATTTTAGCTGAAGTTTTGTATAATATTGAAATACTTGAAATGTCCGTCGGTGCGTTTGCTTTCAGTCGGTGATCACAAGAAACAGTTTTTGTACGGTTAACAGTGATCAACATCAATTTACATTCTCGCTATATATCCTACCACTGAACAGTATCAATCATAAAAGGCTGAAAATAGAGGAAACTGCTCAGCAGCGAAAGACATTGTGATTTCTAGTCAAATTCTCCTCGTTAGCGCCAGATGAACGGTAAAGGAATGAGTATGGAGAATGTGCATGTTCATCTCACGCCATTTGCAAGTGTTCCTGTAACAAGCTAAATTGATCTTATAAATGAAAAACGCGAAGGTTATGTCACTTTTAATAGATTTGGAGCCAGCAATGTGACCCTTCAAAAACAAGAAAAAGCGTTCTTCTCTAACTAGGCAACTACAGTACCCTAGTCTGAATCTGGTACCCTTATAACTGCAATAGGAAATCTGCAAGTAACACTGTAAATCATACTAAAATGCTACCGATGCGACCAAAAACTTGTGATAGAATCGTGAAATCAGCCTAAAAAGATCAAAACAAGGTGATATCCTGCGTGTCCTAAGGCAGCCGAAAGACTTTTTTTCCACAGTGAAATATACTTACATCCTCTTACTTGAGACATCACAAGAGTCCCAGGGACATTTCCAGCAGATCTCCATCAGTTTCCAACTTGAACCAAAAGTCACTTGACAAGATGAACCAAACAAACATTGTTTGCCCGGCCTATTGACGATTAGTAATTCCATCAGGTCGTGTTTCTTTCGCAGGCAAGGTTAATTCAAGCTATTTCCAATCCAGTCTTAAAATCAGGCTGTTAAATGTCGCCAAGGTCCATAACCAATAAAGAAAATTCTCCAACTTCAGACGAAGACCAGTTTGCAACTTCATGGTCTGTTTATCCACTGCATTAAAGAAAAGGAACGTACTATAAGTAGACTGACTGGCGAAGTTGAATGCGGGAAAAAGCGTCCTGTGGGTCTCAAAGTGCGGAGAAGTTGATCCTGAGTAATGACAAATGTATAATCCTAAATTTCGCTTGTTTCTTCGCACACGTCTTTTTTTTCCCGTTTTCTTCTTACGTGAATGCATCCTTTTCTAAAAGTGTTTATTTTGAGTCAAGAATTTTATAAAAGTAAGAAGAAAAAAAATTGTGCTGAGCTCCAAAACCCTCCCCGGGTCTAGCCTGCGAGCAAGGTCTCTCACTGCCCCACCCCACCCCACCCTCCCCCCAATCCCGGCAGCAAGAGACCTTGCTCGCAGGCTAAACCCCCCTCTCTTTCACCTTCCCTTCCCTTCCCTTCCCTTCCCCCTCCCATCCCTCCGCCCTCTACCTATCTAGCTATCTACCTACCCCCCTGTACCTACCCCTCTACCTATCTACCTATCTATCTATCTATCTATCTATCTATCTACCTAACCGTCTACCTATTTACCTACCCCCCTCCCGCCTGGCCCCCTCTCCCAGCCCTACCCCCGGCCCGCCCCCGGGCCGGTGTACCAACTCCCGCTTCCCATACCCTTGCCAAGGCCTTTTTTCTTCCCTCTCCTCGCCCCAAGCCCTCCCAGATCCAAGCCGCGATTTTTGTCTTTTTTTTCCTTTTTCATGCTAATCAGGCGGGATTCGAACCCGTCACCTCTTTGTTTGCCAATTCATTACCAATTCAATGCTTATGCTAATTGCGCTATCCCGGCTCGGTTAGAAATTCAATGGTTTTTCTGTATGTTATTCATATGCAAATCAAATTCTTGCCCCTGATTGGCTGTTGAAAATAATGACATCATGAACCTTGGGTCCACGGGTCCCTGAGGTGCCACAGGTCCAAGAACCAAAACAAACCAAAGTTTGGAAAACTGTAGCCTTCTCGGCTTTGCGAAAGCTTCCTTTTAATCACGATTCTTGTATCTTTCTGACCGCTGGTACATTTAAAAAAGCACTTAGCGCTTTCACGTTTTTTCCGACGGGCAATTTTGATTTTAGCTGAAGTTTTGTATAATATTGAAATACTTGAAATGTCCGTCGGTGCGTTTGCTTTCAGTCGGTGATCACAAGAAACAGTTTTTGTACGGTTAACAGTGATCAACATCAATTTACATTCTCGCTATATATCCTACCACTGAACAGTATCAATCATAAAAGGCTGAAAATAGAGGAAACTGCTCAGCAGCGAAAGACATTGTGATTTCTAGTCAAATTCTCCTCGTTAGCGCCAGATGAACGGTAAAGGAATGAGTATGGAGAATGTGCATGTTCATCTCACGCCATTTGCAAGTGTTCCTGTAACAAGCTAAATTGATCTTATAAATGAAAAACGCGAAGGTTATGTCACTTTTAATAGATTTGGAGCCAGCAATGTGACCCTTCAAAAACAAGAAAAAGCGTTCTTCTCTAACTAGGCAACTACAGTACCCTAGTCTGAATCTGGTACCCTTATAACTGCAATAGGAAATCTGCAAGTAACACTGTAAATCATACTAAAATGCTACCGATGCGACCAAAAACTTGTGATAGAATCGTGAAATCAGCCTAAAAAGATCAAAACAAGGTGATATCCTGCGTGTCCTAAGGCAGCCGAAAGACTTTTTTTCCACAGTGAAATATACTTACATCCTCTTACTTGAGACATCACAAGAGTCCCAGGGACATTTCCAGCAGATCTCCATCAGTTTCCAACTTGAACCAAAAGTCACTTGACAAGATGAACCAAACAAACATTGTTTGCCCGGCCTATTGACGATTAGTAATTCCATCAGGTCGTGTTTCTTTCGCAGGCAAGGTTAATTCAAGCTATTTCCAATCCAGTCTTAAAATCAGGCTGTTAAATGTCGCCAAGATCCAGAACCAATAAAGAAAATTCTCCAACTTCAGACGAAGACCAGTTTGCAACTTCATGGTCTGTTTATCCACTGCATTAAAGAAAAGGAACGTACTATAAGTAGACTGACTGGCGAAGTTGAATGCGGGAAAAAGCGTCCTGTGGGTCTCAAAGTGTGGAGAAGTTGATCCTGAGTAATGACAAATGTATAATCCTAAATTTCGCTTGTTTCTTCGCACACGTCTTTTTTTTCCCGTTTTTTTCTTACGTGAATGCATCCTTTTCTAAAAGTGTTTATTTTGAGTCAAGAATTTTATAAAAGTAAGAAGAAAAAAAATTGTGCTGAGCTCCAAAACCCTCCCCGGGTCTAGCCTGCGAGCAAGGTCTCTCACTGCCCCACCCCACCCCACCCTCCCCCCAATCCCGGCAGCAAGAGACCTTGCACGCAGGCTAAACCCCCCTCTCTTTCCCCTTCCCTTCCCTTCCCTTCCCTTCCCTTCCCCCTCCCATCCCTCCGCCCTCTACCTATCTAGCTATCTACCTACCCCCCTGTACCTACCCCTCTACCTATCTACCTATCTATCTATCTATCTATCTATCTATCTATCTATCTATCTATCTACCTAACCTTCTACCTATCTACCTACCCCCCTCCCGCCTGCCCCCCTCTCCCAGCCCTACCCCCGGCCCGCCCCCGGGCCGGTGTACCAACTCCCGCTTCCCATACCCTTCCCAAGGCCTTTTTTCTTCCCTCTCCTCGCCCCAAGCCCTCCCAGATCCAAGCCGCGATTTTTGTCTTTTTTTTCCTTTTTCATGCTAATCAGGCGGGATTCGAACCCGTCACCTCTTTGTTTGCCAATTCATTACCAATTCAATGCTTATGCTAATTGCGCTATCCCGGCTCGGTTAGAAATTCAATGGTTTTTTTGTATGTTATTCATATGCAAATCAAATTCTTGCCCCTGATTGGCTGTTGAAAATAATGACATCATGAACCTTGGGTCCAGAGGTCCCTGAGGTGCCACAGGTCCAAGAACCAAAACAAACCAAAGTTTGGAAAACTGTAGCCTTCTCGGCTTTGCGAAAGCTTCCTTTTAATCACGATTCTTGTATCTTTCTGACCGCTGGTACATTTAAAAAAGCACTTAGCGCTTTCACGTTTTTTCCGACGGGCAATTTTGATTTTAGCTGAAGTTTTGTATAATATTGAAATACTTGAAATGTCCGTCGGTGCGTTTGCTTTCAGTCGGTGATCACAAGAAACAGTTTTTGTGCGGTTAACAGTGATCAACATCAATTTACATTCTCGCTATATATCCTACCACTGAACAGTATCAATCATAAAAGGCTGAAAATAGAGGAAACTGCTCAGCAGCGAAAGACATTGTGATTTCTAGTCAAATTCTCCTCGTTAGCGCCAGATGAACGGTAAAGGAATGAGTATGGAGAATGTGCATGTTCATCTCACGCCATTTGCAAGTGTTCCTGTAACAAGCTAAATTGATCTTATAAATGAAAAACGCGAAGGTTATGTCACTTTTAATAGATTTGGAGCCAGCAATGTGACCCTTCAAAAACAAGAAAAAGCGTTCTTCTCTAACTAGGCAACTACAGTACCCTAGTCTGAATCTGGTACCCTTATAACTGCAATAGGAAATCTGCAAGTAACACTGTAAATCATACTAAAATGCTACCGATGCGACCAAAAACTTGTGATAGAATCGTGAAATCAGCCTAAAAAGATCAAAACAAGGTGATATCCTGCGTGTCCTAAGGCAGCCGAAAGACTTTTTTTCCACAGTGAGATATACTTACATCCTCTTACTTGAGACATCACAAGAGTCCCAGGGACATTTCCAGCAGATCTCCATCAGTTTCCAACTTGAACCAAAAGTCACTTGACAAGATGAACCAAACAAACATTGTTTGCCCGGCCTATTGACGATTAGTAATTCCATCAGGTCGTGTTTCTTTCGCAGGCAAGGTTAATTCAAGCTATTTCCAATCCAGTCTTAAAATCAGGCTGTTAAATGTCGCCAAGGTCCATAACCAATAAAGAAAATTCTCCAACTTCAGACGAAGACCAGTTTGCAACTTCATGGTCTGTTTATCCACTGCATTAAAGAAAAGGAACGTACTATAAGTAGACTGACTGGCGAAGTTGAATGCGGGAAAAAGCGTCCTGTGGGTCTCAAAGTGTGGAGAAGTTGATCCTGAGTAATGACAAATGTATAATCCTAAATTTCGCTTGTTTCTTCGCACACGTCTTTTTTTTCCCGTTTTTTTCTTACGTGAATGCACCCTTTTCTAAAAGTGTTTATTTTGAGTCAAGAATTTTATAAAAGTAAGAAGAAAAAAAATTGTGCTGAGCTCCAAAACCCTCCCCGGGTCTAGCCTGCGAGCAAGGTCTCTCACTGCCCCACCCCACCCCACCCTCCCCCCAATCCCGGCAGCAAGAGACCTTGCTCGCAGGCTAAACCCCCCTCTCTTTCCCCCTCCCTTCCCTTCCCTTCTCTTCCCCCTCCCATCCCTCCGCCCTCTACCTATCTAGCTATCTACCTACCCCCCTGTACCTACCCCTCTACCTATCTACCTATCTATCTATCTATCTATCTATCTATCTATCTACCTAACCTTCTACCTATCTACCTACCCCCCTCCCGCCTGCCCCCCTCTCCCAGCCCTACCCCCGGCCCGCCCCCGGGCCGGTGTACCAACTCCCGCTTCCCATACCCTTCCCAAGGCCTTTTTTCTTCCCTCTCCTCGCCCCAAGCCCTCCCAGATCCAAGCCGCGATTTTTGTCTTTTTTTTCCTTTTTCATGCTAATCAGGCGGGATTCGAACCCGTCACCTCTTTGTTTGCCAATTCATTACCAATTCAATGCTTATGCTAATTGCGCTATCCCGGCTCGGTTAGAAATTCAATGGTTTTTTTGTATGTTATTCATATGCAAATCAAATTCTTGCCCCTGATTGGCTGTTGAAAATAATGACATCATGAACCTTGGGTCCAGAGGTCCCTGAGGTGCCACAGGTCCAAGAACCAAAACAAACCAAAGTTTGGAAAACTGTAGCCTTCTCGGCTTTGCGAAAGCTTCCTTTTAATCACGATTCTTGTATCTTTCTGACCGCTGGTACATTTAAAAAAGCACTTAGCGCTTTCACGTTTTTTCCGACGGGCAATTTTGATTTTAGCTGAAGTTTTGTATAATATTGAAATACTTGAAATGTCCGTCGGTGCGTTTGCTTTCAGTCGGTGATCACAAGAAACAGTTTTTGTACGGTTAACAGTGATCAACATCAATTTACATTCTCGCTATATATCCTACCACTGAACAGTATCAATCATAAAAGGCTGAAAATAGAGGAAACTGCTCAGCAGCGAAAAACATTGTGATTTCTAGTCAAATTCTCCTCGTTAGCGCCAGATGAACGGTAAAGGAATGAGTATGGAGAATGTGCATGTTCATCTCACGCCATTTGCAAGTGTTCCTGTAACAAGCTAAATTGATCTTATAAATGAAAAACGCGAAGGTTATGTCACTTTTAATAGATTTGGAGCCAGCAATGTGACCCTTCAAAAAATAGAAAAAGCGTTCTTCTCTAACTAGGCAACTACAGTACCCTAGTCTGAATCTGGTACCCTTATAACTGCAATAGGAAATCTGCAAGTAGCACTGTAAATCATACTAAAATGCTACCGATGCGACCAAAAACTTGTGATAGAATCGTGAAATCAGCCTAAAAAGATCAAAACAAGGTGATATCCTGCGTGTCCTAAGGCAGCCGAAAGACTTTTTTTCCACAGTGAAATATACTTACATCCTCTTACTTGAGACATCACAAGAGTCCCAGGGACATTTCCAGCAGATCTCCATCAGTTTCCAACTTGAACCAAAAGTCACTTGACAAGATGAACCAAACAAACATTGTTTGCCCGGCCTATTGACGATTAGTAATTCCATCAGGTCGTGTTTCTTTCGCAGGCAAGGTTAATTCAAGCTATTTCCAATCCAGTCTTAAAATCAGGCTGTTAAATGTCGCCAAGGTCCATAACCAATAAAGAAAATTCTCCAACTTCAGACGAAGACCAGTTTGCAACTTCATGGTCTGTTTATCCACTGCATTAAAGAAAAGGAACGTACTATAAGTAGACTGACTGGCGAAGTTGAATGCGGGAAAAAGCGTCCTGTGGGTCTCAAAAGGTGGAGAAGTTGATCCTGAGTAATGACAAATGTATAATCCTAAATTTCGCTTGTTTCTTCGCACACGTCTTTTTTTTCCCGTTTTTTTCTTACGTGAATGCACCCTTTTCTAAAAGTGTTTATTTTGAGTCAAGAATTTTATAAAAGTAAGAAGAAAAAAAATTGTGCTGAGCTCCAAAACCCTCCCCGGGTCTAGCCTGCGAGCAAGGTCTCTCACTGCCCCACCCCACCCAACCCTCCCCCCAATCCCGGCAGCAAGAGACCTTGCTCGCAGGCTAAACCCCCCTCTCTTTCCCCTTCCCTTCCCTTCCCTTCCCCCTCCCATCCCTCCGCCCTCTACCCATCTAGCTATCTACCTACCCCCCTGTACCTACCCCTCTACCTATCTACCTATCTATCTATCTATCTATCTATCTATCTATCTACCTAACCTTCTACCTATCTACCTACCCCCCTCCCGCCTGTCCCCCTCTCCCAGCCCTCCCCCCGGTCCGCCCCCGGGCCGGTGTACCAACTCCCGCTTCCCATACCCTTCCCAAGGCCTTTTTTCTTCCCTCTCCTCGCCCCAAGCCCTCCCAGATCCAAGCCGCGATTTTTGTCTTTTTTTCCTTTTTCATGCTAATCAGGCGGGATTCGAACCCGTCACCTCTTTGTTTGCCAATTCATTACCAATTCAATGCTTATGCTAATTGCGCTATCCCGGCTCGGTTAGAAATTCAATGGTTTTTTTGTATGTTATTCATATGCAAATCAAATTCTTGCCCCTGATTGGCTGTTGAATATAATGACATCATGAATCTTTGGCCCAGAGGTCCAAGAACTAAAACAAACCAAAGTTAACCAAACATAATGGAAACTGTAGCCTTCTCGGCTTTGCGAAAGCTTCCTTTTAATCACGATTCTTGTATCTTTCTGACCGCTGGTACATTTAAAAAAGCACTTAGCGCTTTCACGTTTTTTCCGACGGGCAATTTTGATTTTAGCTGAAGTTTTGTATAATATTGAAATACTTGAAATGTCCGTCGGTGCGTTTGCTTTCAGTCGGTGATCACAAGAAACAGTTTTTGTACGGTTAACAGTGATCAACATCAATTTACATTCTCGCTATATATCCTACCACTGAACAGTATCAATCATAAAAGGCTGAAAATAGAGGAAACTGCTCAGCAGCGAAAGACATTGTGATTTCTAGTCAAATTCTCCTCGTTAGCGCCAGATGAACGGTAAAGGAATGAGTATGGAGAATGTGCATGTTCATCTCACGCCATTTGCAAGTGTTCCTGTAACAAGCTAAATTGATCTTATAAATGAAAAACGCGAAGGTTATGTCACTTTTAATAGATTTGGAGCCAGCAATGTGACCCTTCAAAAACAAGAAAAAGCGTTCTTCTCTAACTAGGCAACTACAGTACCCTAGTCTGAATCTGGTACCCTTATAACTGCAATAGGAAATCTGCAAGTAACACTGTAAATCATACTAAAATGCTACCGATGCGACCAAAAACTTGCGATAGAATCGTGAAATCAGCCTAAAAAGATCAAAACAAGGTGATATCCTGCGTGTCCTAAGGCAGCCGAAAGACTTTTTTTCCACAGTGAAATATACTTACATCCTCTTACTTGAGACATCACAAGAGTCCCAGGGACATTTCCAGCAGATCTCCATCAGTTTCCAACTTGAACCAAAAGTCACTTGACAAGATGAACCAGACAAACATTGTTTGCCCGGCCTATTGACGATTAGTAATTCCATCAGGTCGTGTTTCTTTCGCAGGCAAGGTTAATTCAAGCTATTTCCAATCCAGTCTTAAAATCAGGCTGTTAAATGTCGCCAAGGTCCATAACCAATAAAGAAAATTCTCCAACTTCAGACGAAGACCAGTTTGCAACTTCATGGTCTGTTTATCCACTGCATTAAAGAAAAGGAACGTACTATAAGTAGACTGATTGGCGAAGTTGAATGCGGGAAAAAGCGTCCTGTGGGTCTCAAAGTGTGGAGAAGTTGATCCTGAGTAATGACAAATGTATAATCCTAAATTTCGCTTGTTTCTTCGCACACGTCTTTTTTTTCCCGTTTTTTTCTTACGTGAATGCATCCTTTTCTAAAAGTGTTTATTTTGAGTCAAGAATTTTATAAAAGTAAGAAGAAAAAAAATTGTGCTGAGCTCCAAAACCCTCCCCGGGTCTAGCCTGCGAGCAAGGTCTCTCACTGCCCCACCCCACCCCACCCTCCCCCCAATCCCGGCAGCAAGAGACCTTGCACGCAGGCTAAACCCCCCTCTCTTTCCCCTTCCCTTCCCTTCCCTTCCCTTCCCTTCCCTTCCCCCTCCCATCCCTCCGCCCTCTACCGATCTACCTATCTACCTACCCCCCTCTACCTACCCCTCTACCTATCTACCTATCTATCTATCTATCTATCTATCTATCTATCTACCTAACCTTCTACCTATCTACCTACCCCCCTCCCGCCTGGCCCCCTCTCCCAGCCCTACACCCGGCCCGCCCCCGGGCCGGTGTACCAACTCCCGCTTCCCATACCCTTGCCAAGGCCTTTTTTCTTCCCTCTCCTCGCCCCAAGCCCTCCCAGATCCAAGCCGCGATTTTTGTCTTTTTTTTCCTTTTTCATGCTAATCAGGCGGGATTCGAACCCGTCACCTCTTTGTTTGCCAATTCATTACCAATTCAATGCTTATGCTAATTGCGCTATCCCGGCTCGGTTAGAAATTCAATGGTTTTTTTGTATGTTATTCATATGCAAATCAAATTCTTGCCCCTGATTGGCTGTTGAAAATAATGACATCATGAACCTTGGGTCCAGAGGTCCCTGAGGTGCCACAGGTCCAAGAACCAAAACAAACCAAAGTTTGGAAAACTTTAGCCTTCTCGGCTTTGCGAAAGCTTCCTTTTAATCACGATTCTTGTATCTTTCTGACCGCTGGTACATTTAAAAAAGCACTTAGCGCTTTCACGTTTTTTCCGACGGGCAATTTTGATTTTAGCTGAAGTTTTGTATAATATTGAAATACTTGAAATGTCCGTCGGTGCGTTTGCTTTCAGTCGGTGATCACAAGAAACAGTTTTTGTACGGTTAACAGTGATCAACATCAATTTACATTCTCGCTATATATCCTACCACTGAACAGTATCAATCATAAAAGGCTGAAAATAGAGGAAACTGCTCAGCAGCGAAAGACATTGTGATTTCTAGTCAAATTCTCCTCGTTAGCGCCAGATGAACGGTAAAGGAATGAGTATGGAGAATGTGCATGTTCATCTCACGCCATTTGCAAGTGTTCCTGTAACAAGCTAAATTGATCTTATAAATGAAAAACGCGAAGGTTATGTCACTTTTAATAGATTTGGAGCCAGCAATGTGACCCTTCAAAAACAAGAAAAAGCGTTCTTCTCTAACTAGGCAACTACAGTACCCTAGTCTGAATCTGGTACCCTTATAACTGCAATAGGAAATCTGCAAGTAACACTGTAAATCATACTAAAATGCTACCGATGCGACCGAAAACTTGTGATAGAATCGTGAAATCAGCCTAAAAAGATCAAAACAAGGTGATATCCTGCGTGTCCTAAGGCAGCCGAAAGACTTTTTTTCCACAGTGAAATATACTTACATCCTCTTACTTGAGACATCACAAGAGTCCCAGGGACATTTCCAGCAGATCTCCATCAGTTTCCAACTTGAACCAAAAGTCACTTGACAAGATGAACCAGACAAACATTGTTTGCCCGGCCTATTGACGATTAGTAATTCCATCAGGTCGTGTTTCTTTCGCAGGCAAGGTTAATTCAAGCTATTTCCAATCCAGTCTTAAAATCAGGCTGTTAAATGTCGCCAAGGTCCATAACCAATAAAGAAAATTCTCCAACTTCAGACGAAGACCAGTTTGCAACTTCATGGTCTGTTTATCCACTGCATTAAAGAAAAGGAACGTACTATAAGTAGACTGACTGGCGAAGTTGAATGCGGGAAAAAGCGTCCTGTGGGTCTCAAAGTGCGGAGAAGTTGATCCTGAGTAATGACAAATGTATAATCCTAAATTTCGCTTGTTTCTTCGCACACGTCTTTTTTTTCCCGTTTTCTTCTTACGTGAATGCATCCTTTTCTAAAAGTGTTTATTTTGAGTCAAGAATTTTATAAAAGTAAGAAGAAAAAAAATTGTGCTGAGCTCCAAAACCCTCCCCGGGTCTAGCCTGCGAGCAAGGTCTCTCACTGCCCCACCCCACCCCACCCTCCCCCCAATCCCGGCAGCAAGAGACCTTGCACGCAGGCTAAACCCCCCTCTCTTTCCCCTTCCCTTCCCTTCCCTTCCCTTCCCTTCCCTTCCCCCTCCCATCCCTCCGCCCTCTACCTATCTAGCTATCTACCTACCCCCCTGTACCTACCCCTCTACCTATCTACCTATCTATCTATCTATCTATCTATCTATCTATCTACCTAACCTTCTACCTATCTACCTACCCCCCTCCCGCCTGGCCCCCTCTCCCAGCCCTACCCCCGGCCCGCCCCCGGGCCGGTGTACCAACTCCCGCTTCCCATACCCTTGCCAAGGCCTTTTTTCTTCCCTCTCCTCGCCCCAAGCCCTCCCAGATCCAAGCCGCGATTTTTGTCTTTTTTTTCCTTTTTCATGCTAATCAGGCGGGATTCGAACCCGTCACCTCTTTGTTTGCCAATTCATTACCAATTCAATGCTTATGCTAATTGCGCTATCCCGGCTCGGTTAGAAATTCAATGGTTTTTCTGTATGTTATTCATATGCAAATCAAATTCTTGCCCCTGATTGGCTGTTGAAAATAATGACATCATGAACCTTGGGTCCACGGGTCCCTGAGGTGCCACAGGTCCAAGAACCAAAACAAACCAAAGTTTGGAAAACTGTAGCCTTCTCGGCTTTGCGAAAGCTTCCTTTTAATCACGATTCTTGTATCTTTCTGACCGCTGGTACATTTAAAAAAGCACTTAGCGCTTTCACGTTTTTTCCGACGGGCAATTTTGATTTTAGCTGAAGTTTTGTATAATATTGAAATACTTGAAATGTCCGTCGGTGCGTTTGCTTTCAGTCGGTGATCACAAGAAACAGTTTTTGTACGGTTAACAGTGATCAACATCAATTTACATTCTCGCTATATATCCTACCACTGAACAGTATCAATCATAAAAGGCTGAAAATAGAGGAAACTGCTCAGCAGCGAAAGACATTGTGATTTCTAGTCAAATTCTCCTCGTTAGCGCCAGATGAACGGTAAAGGAATGAGTATGGAGAATGTGCATGTTCATCTCACGCCATTTGCAAGTGTTCCTGTAACAAGCTAAATTGATCTTATAAATGAAAAACGCGAAGGTTATGTCACTTTTAATAGATTTGGAGCCAGCAATGTGACCCTTCAAAAACAAGAAAAAGCGTTCTTCTCTAACTAGGCAACTACAGTACCCTAGTCTGAATCTGGTACCCTTATAACTGCAATAGGAAATCTGCAAGTAACACTGTAAATCATACTAAAATGCTACCGATGCGACCAAAAACTTGTGATAGAATCGTGAAATCAGCCTAAAAAGATCAAAACAAGGTGATATCCTGCGTGTCCTAAGGCAGCCGAAAGACTTTTTTTCCACAGTGAAATATACTTACATCCTCTTACTTGAGACATCACAAGAGTCCCAGGGACATTTCCAGCAGATCTCCATCAGTTTCCAACTTGAACCAAAAGTCACTTGACAAGATGAACCAAACAAACATTGTTTGCCCGGCCTATTGACGATTAGTAATTCCATCAGGTCGTGTTTCTTTCGCAGGCAAGGTTAATTCAAGCTATTTCCAATCCAGTCTTAAAATCAGGCTGTTAAATGTCGCCAAGGTCCATAACCAATAAAGAAAATTCTCCAACTTCAGACGAAGACCAGTTTGCAACTTCATGGTCTGTTTATCCACTGCATTAAAGAAAAGGAACGTACTATAAGTAGACTGACTGGCGAAGTTGAATGCGGGAAAAAGCGTCCTGTGGGTCTCAAAGTGCGGAGAAGTTGATTCTGAGTAATGACAAATGTATAATCCTAAATTTCGCTTGTTTCTTCGCACACGTCTTTTTTTTCCCGTTTTCTTCTTACGTGAATGCATCCTTTTCTAAAAGTGTTTATTTTGAGTCAAGAATTTTATAAAAGTAAGAAGAAAAAAAATTGTGCTGAGCTCCAAAACCCTCCCCGGGTCTAGCCTGCGAGCAAGGTCTCTCACTGCCCCACCCCACCCAACCCTCCCCCCAATCCCGGCAGCAAGAGACCTTGCTCGCAGGCTAAACCCCCCTCTCTTTCCCCTTCCCTTCCCTTCCCTTCCCTTCCCTTCCCTTCCCCCTCCCATCCCTCCGCCCTCTACCTATCTAGCTATCTACCTACCCCCCTGTACCTACCCCTCTACCTATCTACCTATCTATCTATCTATCTATCTACCTAACCGTCTACCTATCTACCTACCCCCCTCCCGCCTGGCCCCCTCTCCCAGCCCTACCCCCGGCCCGCCCCCGGGCCGGTGTACCAACTCCCGCTTCCCATACCCTTGCCAAGGCCTTTTTTCTTCCCTCTCCTCGCCCCAAGCCCTCCCAGATCCAAGCCGCGATTTTTGTCTTTTTTTTTTTTTTCATGCTAATCAGGCGGGATTCGAACCCGTCACCTCTTTGTTTGCCAATTCATTACCAATTCAATGCTTATGCTAATTGCGCTATCCCGGCTCGGTTAGAAATTCAATGGTTTTTCTGTATGTTATTCATATGCAAATCAAATTCTTGCCCCTGATTGGCTGTTGAAAATAATGACATCATGAACCTTGGGTCCAGAGGTCCCTGAGGTGCCACAGGTCCAAGAACCAAAACAAACCAAAGTTTGGAAAACTGTAGCCTTCTCGGCTTTGCGAAAGCTTCCTTTTAATCACGATTCTTGTATCTTTCTGACCGCTGGTACATTTAAAAAAGCACTTAGCGCTTTCACGTTTTTTCCGACGGGCAATTTTGATTTTAGCTGAAGTTTTGTATAATATTGAAATACTTGAAATGTCCGTCGGTGCGTTTGCTTTCAGTCGGTGATCACAAGAAACAGTTTTTGTACGGTTAACAGTGATCAACATCAATTTACATTCTCGCTATATATCCTACCACTGAACAGTATCAATCATAAAAGGCTGAAAATAGAGGAAACTGCTCAGCAGCGAAAGACATTGTGATTTCTAGTCAAATTCTCCTCGTTAGCGCCAGATGAACGGTAAAGGAATGAGTATGGAGAATGTGCATGTTCATCTCACGCCATTTGCAAGTGTTCCTGTAACAAGCTAAATTGATCTTATAAATGAAAAACGCGAAGGTTATGTCACTTTTAATAGATTTGGAGCCAGCAATGTGACCCTTCAAAAACAAGAAAAAGCGTTCTTCTCTAACTAGGCAACTACAGTACCCTAGTCTGAATCTGGTACCCTTATAACTGCAATAGGAAATCTGCAAGTAACACTGTAAATCATACTAAAATGCTACCGATGCGACCAAAAACTTGTGATAGAATCGTGAAATCAGCCTAAAAAGATCAAAACAAGGTGATATCCTGCGTGTCCTAAGGCAGCCGAAAGACTTTTTTTCCACAGTGAAATATACTTACATCCTCTTACTTGAGACATCACAAGAGTCCCAGGGACATTTCCAGCAGATCTCCATCAGTTTCCAACTTGAACCAAAAGTCACTTGACAAGATGAACCAAACAAACATTGTTTGCCCGGCCTATTGACGATTAGTAATTCCATCAGGTCGTGTTTCTTTCGCAGGCAAGGTTAATTCAAGCTATTTCCAATCCAGTCTTAAAATCAGGCTGTTAAATGTCGCCAAGGTCCATAACCAATAAAGAAAATTCTCCAACTTCAGACGAAGACCAGTTTGCAACTTCATGGTCTGTTTATCCACTGCATTAAAGAAAAGGAACGTACTATAAGTAGACTGACTGGCGAAGTTGAATGCGGGAAAAAGCGTCCTGTGGGTCTCAAAGTGCGGAGAAGTTGATCCTGAGTAATGACAAATGTATAATCCTAAATTTCGCTTGTTTCTTCGCACACGTCTTTTTTTTCCCGTTTTCTTCTTACGTGAATGCATCCTTTTCTAAAAGTGTTTATTTTGAGTCAAGAATTTTATAAAAGTAAGAAGAAAAAAAATTGTGCTGAGCTCCAAAACCCTCCCCGGGTCTAGCCTGCGAGCAAGGTCTCTCACTGCCCCACCCCACCCCACCCTCCCCCCAATCCCGGCAGCAAGAGACCTTGCTCGCAGGCTAAACCCCCCTCTCTTTCACCTTCCCTTCCCTTCCCTTCCCTTCCCCCTCCCATCCCTCCGCCCTCTACCTATCTAGCTATCTACCTACCCCCCTGTACCTACCCCTCTACCTATCTACCTATCTATCTATCTATCTATCTATCTATCTACCTAACCGTCTACCTATTTACCTACCCCCCTCCCGCCTGGCCTTCTCTCCCAGCCCTACCCCCGGCCCGCCCCCGGGCCGGTGTACCAACTCCCGCTTCCCATACCCTTGCCAAGGCCTTTTTTCTTCCCTCTCCTCGCCCCAAGCCCTCCCAGATCCAAGCCGCGATTTTTGTCTTTTTTTTCCTTTTTCATGCTAATCAGGCGGGATTCGAACCCGTCACCTCTTTGTTTGCCAATTCATTACCAATTCAATGCTTATGCTAATTGCGCTATCCCGGCTCGGTTAGAAATTCAATGGTTTTTCTGTATGTTATTCATATGCAAATCAAATTCTTGCCCCTGATTGGCTGTTGAAAATAATGACATCATGAACCTTGGGTCCACGGGTCCCTGAGGTGCCACAGGTCCAAGAACCAAAACAAACCAAAGTTTGGAAAACTGTAGCCTTCTCGGCTTTGCGAAAGCTTCCTTTTAATCACGATTCTTGTATCTTTCTGACCGCTGGTACATTTAAAAAAGCACTTAGCGCTTTCACGTTTTTTCCGACGGGCAATTTTGATTTTAGCTGAAGTTTTGTATAATATTGAAATACTTGAAATGTCCGTCGGTGCGTTTGCTTTCAGTCGGTGATCACAAGAAACAGTTTTTGTACGGTTAACAGTGATCAACATCAATTTACATTCTCGCTATATATCCTACCACTGAACAGTATCAATCATAAAAGGCTGAAAATAGAGGAAACTGCTCAGCAGCGAAAGACATTGTGATTTCTAGTCAAATTCTCCTCGTTAGCGCCAGATGAACGGTAAAGGAATGAGTATGGAGAATGTGCATGTTCATCTCACGCCATTTGCAAGTGTTCCTGTAACAAGCTAAATTGATCTTATAAATGAAAAACGCGAAGGTTATGTCACTTTTAATAGATTTGGAGCCAGCAATGTGACCCTTCAAAAACAAGAAAAAGCGTTCTTCTCTAACTAGGCAACTACAGTACCCTAGTCTGAATCTGGTACCCTTATAACTGCAATAGGAAATCTGCAAGTAACACTGTAAATCATACTAAAATGCTACCGATGCGACCAAAAACTTGTGATAGAATCGTGAAATCAGCCTAAAAAGATCAAAACAAGGTGATATCCTGCGTGTCCTAAGGCAGCCGAAAGACTTTTTTTCCACAGTGAAATATACTTACATCCTCTTACTTGAGACATCACAAGAGTCCCAGGGACATTTCCAGCAGATCTCCATCAGTTTCCAACTTGAACCAAAAGTCACTTGACAAGATGAACCAAACAAACATTGTTTGCCCGGCCTATTGACGATTAGTAATTCCATCAGGTCGTGTTTCTTTCGCAGGCAAGGTTAATTCAAGCTATTTCCAATCCAGTCTTAAAATCAGGCTGTTAAATGTCGCCAAGGTCCATAACCAATAAAGAAAATTCTCCAACTTCAGACGAAGACCAGTTTGCAACTTCATGGTCTGTTTATCCACTGCATTAAAGAAAAGGAACGTACTATAAGTAGACTGACTGGCGAAGTTGAATGCGGGAAAAAGCGTCCTGTGGGTCTCAAAGTGCGGAGAAGTTGATCCTGAGTAATGACAAATGTATAATCCTAAATTTCGCTTGTTTCTTCGCACACGTCTTTTTTTTCCCGTTTTCTTCTTACGTGAATGCATCCTTTTCTAAAAGTGTTTATTTTGAGTCAAGAATTTTATAAAAGTAAGAAGAAAAAAAATTGTGCTGAGCTCCAAAACCCTCCCCGGGTCTAGCCTGCGAGCAAGGTCTCTCACTGCCCCACCCCACCCCACCCTCCCCCCAATCCCGGCAGCAAGAGACCTTGCTCGCAGGCTAAACCCCCCTCTCTTTCACCTTCCCTTCCCTTCCCTTCCCTTCCCCCTCCCATCCCTCCGCCCTCTACCTATCTAGCTATCTACCTACCCCCCTGTACCTACCCCTCTACCTATCTACCTATCTATCTATCTATCTATCTATCTATCTACCTAACCGTCTACCTATTTACCTACCCCCCTCCCGCCTGGCCTTCTCTCCCAGCCCTACCCCCGGCCCGCCCCCGGGCCGGTGTACCAACTCCCGCTTCCCATACCCTTGCCAAGGCCTTTTTTCTTCCCTCTCCTCGCCCCAAGCCCTCCCAGATCCAAGCCGCGATTTTTGTCTTTTTTTTCCTTTTTCATGCTAATCAGGCGGGATTCGAACCCGTCACCTCTTTGTTTGCCAATTCATTACCAATTCAATGCTTATGCTAATTGCGCTATCCCGGCTCGGTTAGAAATTCAATGGTTTTTCTGTATGTTATTCATATGCAAATCAAATTCTTGCCCCTGATTGGCTGTTGAAAATAATGACATCATGAACCTTGGGTCCAGAGGTCCCTGAGGTGCCACAGGTCCAAGAACCAAAACAAACCAAAGTTTGGAAAACTGTAGCCTTCTCGGCTCTGCGAAAGCTTCCTTTTAATCACGATTCTTGTATCTTTCTGACCGCTGGTACATTTAAAAAAGCACTTAGCGCTTTCACGTTTTTTCCGACGGGCAATTTTGATTTTAGCTGAAGTTTTGTATAATATTGAAATACTTGAAATGTCCGTCGGTGCGTTTGCTTTCAGTCGGTGATCACAAGAAACAGTTTTTGTACGGTTAACAGTGATCAACATCAATTTACATTCTCGCTATATATCCTACCACTGAACAGTATCAATCATAAAAGGCTGAAAATAGAGGAAACTGCTCAGCAGCGAAAGACATTGTGATTTCTAGTCAAATTCTCCTCGTTAGCGCCAGATGAACGGTAAAGGAATGAGTATGGAGAATGTGCATGTTCATCTCACGCCATTTGCAAGTGTTCCTGTAACAAGCTAAATTGATCTTATAAATGAAAAACGCGAAGGTTATGTCACTTTTAATAGATTTGGAGCCAGCAATGTGACCCTTCAAAAACAAGAAAAAGCGTTCTTCTCTAACTAGGCAACTACAGTACCCTAGTCTGAATCTGGTACCCTTATAACTGCAATAGGAAATCTGCAAGTAACACTGTAAATCATACTAAAATGCTACCGATGCGACCAAAAACTTGTGATAGAATCGTGAAATCAGCCTAAAAAGATCAAAACAAGGTGATATCCTGCGTGTCCTAAGGCAGCCGAAAGACTTTTTTTCCACAGTGAAATATACTTACATCCTCTTACTTGAGACATCACAAGAGTCCCAGGGACATTTCCAGCAGATCTCCATCAGTTTCCAACTTGAACCAAAAGTCACTTGACAAGATGAACCAAACAAACATTGTTTGCCCGGCCTATTGACGATTAGTAATTCCATCAGGTCGTGTTTCTTTCGCAGGCAAGGTTAATTCAAGCTATTTCCAATCCAGTCTTAAAATCAGGCTGTTAAATGTCGCCAAGGTCCATAACCAATAAAGAAAATTCTCCAACTTCAGACGAAGACCAGTTTGCAACTTCATGGTCTGTTTATCCACTGCATTAAAGAAAAGGAACGTACTATAAGTAGACTGACTGGCGAAGTTGAATGCGGGAAAAAGCGTCCTGTGGGTCTCAAAGTGCGGAGAAGTTGATTCTGAGTAATGACAAATGTATAATCCTAAATTTCGCTTGTTTCTTCGCACACGTCTTTTTTTTCCCGTTTTCTTCTTACGTGAATGCATCCTTTTCTAAAAGTGTTTATTTTGAGTCAAGAATTTTATAAAAGTAAGAAGAAAAAAAATTGTGCTGAGCTCCAAAACCCTCCCCGGGTCTAGCCTGCGAGCAAGGTCTCTCACTGTCCCACCCCACCCAACCCTCCCCCCAATCCCGGCAGCAAGAGACCTTGCTCGCAGGCTAAACCCCCCTCTCTTTCCCCTTCCCTTCCCTTCCCTTCCCTTCCCTTCCCTTCCCCCTCCCATCCCTCCGCCCTCTACCTATCTAGCTATCTACCTACCCCCCTGTACCTACCCCTCTACCTATCTACCTATCTATCTATCTATCTATCTACCTAACCGTCTACCTATCTACCTACCCCCCTCCCGCCTGGCCCCCTCTCCCAGCCCTACCCCCGGCCCGCCCCCGGGCCGGTGTACCAACTCCCGCTTCCCATACCCTTGCCAAGGCCTTTATTCTTCCCTCTCCTCGCCCCAAGCCCTCCCAGATCCAAGCCGCGATTTTTGTCTTTTTTTTTTTTTTCATGCTAATCAGGCGGGATTCGAACCCGTCACCTCTTTGTTTGCCAATTCATTACCAATTCAATGCTTATGCTAATTGCGCTATCCCGGCTCGGTTAGAAATTCAATGGTTTTTCTGTATGTTATTCATATGCAAATCAAATTCTTGCCCCTGATTGGCTGTTGAAAATAATGACATCATGAACCTTGGGTCCAGAGGTCCCTGAGGTGCCACAGGTCCAAGAACCAAAACAAACCAAAGTTTGGAAAACTGTAGCCTTCTCGGCTTTGCGAAAGCTTCCTTTTAATCACGATTCTTGTATCTTTCTGACCGCTGGTACATTTAAAAAAGCACTTAGCGCTTTCACGTTTTTTCCGACGGGCAATTTTGATTTTAGCTGAAGTTTTGTATAATATTGAAATACTTGAAATGTCCGTCGGTGCGTTTGCTTTCAGTCGGTGATCACAAGAAACAGTTTTTGTACGGTTAACAGTGATCAACATCAATTTACATTCTCGCTATATATCCTACCACTGAACAGTATCAATCATAAAAGGCTGAAAATAGAGGAAACTGCTCAGCAGCGAAAGACATTGTGATTTCTAGTCAAATTCTCCTCGTTAGCGCCAGATGAACGGTAAAGGAATGAGTATGGAGAATGTGCATGTTCATCTCACGCCATTTGCAAGTGTTCCTGTAACAAGCTAAATTGATCTTATAAATGAAAAACGCGAAGGTTATGTCACTTTTAATAGATTTGGAGCCAGCAATGTGACCCTTCAAAAACAAGAAAAAGCGTTCTTCTCTAACTAGGCAACTACAGTACCCTAGTCTGAATCTGGTACCCTTATAACTGCAATAGGAAATCTGCAAGTAACACTGTAAATCATACTAAAATGCTACCGATGCGACCAAAAACTTGTGATAGAATCGTGAAATCAGCCTAAAAAGATCAAAACAAGGTGATATCCTGCGTGTCCTAAGGCAGCCGAAAGACTTTTTTTCCACAGTGAAATATACTTACATCCTCTTACTTGAGACATCACAAGAGTCCCAGGGACATTTCCAGCAGATCTCCATCAGTTTCCAACTTGAACCAAAAGTCACTTGACAAGATGAACCAAACAAACATTGTTTGCCCGGCCTATTGACGATTAGTAATTCCATCAGGTCGTGTTTCTTTCGCAGGCAAGGTTAATTCAAGCTATTTCCAATCCAGTCTTAAAATCAGGCTGTTAAATGTCGCCAAGGTCCATAACCAATAAAGAAAATTCTCCAACTTCAGACGAAGACCAGTTTGCAACTTCATGGTCTGTTTATCCACTGCATTAAAGAAAAGGAACGTACTATAAGTAGACTGACTGGCGAAGTTGAATGCGGGAAAAAGCGTCCTGTGGGTCTCAAAGTGCGGAGAAGTTGATCCTGAGTAATGACAAATGTATAATCCTAAATTTCGCTTGTTTCTTCGCACACGTCTTTTTTTTCCCGTTTTCTTCTTACGTGAATGCATCCTTTTCTAAAAGTGTTTATTTTGAGTCAAGAATTTTATAAAAGTAAGAAGAAAAAAAATTGTGCTGAGCTCCAAAACCCTCCCCGGGTCTAGCCTGCGAGCAAGGTCTCTCACTGCCCCACCCCACCCCACCCTCCCCCCAATCCCGGCAGCAAGAGACCTTGCTCGCAGGCTAAACCCCCCTCTCTTTCACCTTCCCTTCCCTTCCCTTCCCTTCCCCCTCCCATCCCTCCGCCCTCTACCTATCTAGCTATCTACCTACCCCCCTGTACCTACCCCTCTACCTATCTACCTATCTATCTATCTATCTATCTATCTATCTACCTAACCGTCTACCTATTTACCTACCCCCCTCCCGCCTGGCCTTCTCTCCCAGCCCTACCCCCGGCCCGCCCCCGGGCCGGTGTACCAACTCCCGCTTCCCATACCCTTGCCAAGGCCTTTTTTCTTCCCTCTCCTCGCCCCAAGCCCTCCCAGATCCAAGCCGCGATTTTTGTCTTTTTTTTCCTTTTTCATGCTAATCAGGCGGGATTCGAACCCGTCACCTCTTTGTTTGCCAATTCATTACCAATTCAATGCTTATGCTAATTGCGCTATCCCGGCTCGGTTAGAAATTCAATGGTTTTTCTGTATGTTATTCATATGCAAATCAAATTCTTGCCCCTGATTGGCTGTTGAAAATAATGACATCATGAACCTTGGGTCCACGGGTCCCTGAGGTGCCACAGGTCCAAGAACCAAAACAAACCAAAGTTTGGAAAACTGTAGCCTTCTCGGCTTTGCGAAAGCTTCCTTTTAATCACGATTCTTGTATCTTTCTGACCGCTGGTACATTTAAAAAAGCACTTAGCGCTTTCACGTTTTTTCCGACGGGCAATTTTGATTTTAGCTGAAGTTTTGTATAATATTGAAATACTTGAAATGTCCGTCGGTGCGTTTGCTTTCAGTCGGTGATCACAAGAAACAGTTTTTGTACGGTTAACAGTGATCAACATCAATTTACATTCTCGCTATATATCCTACCACTGAACAGTATCAATCATAAAAGGCTGAAAATAGAGGAAACTGCTCAGCAGCGAAAGACATTGTGATTTCTAGTCAAATTCTCCTCGTTAGCGCCAGATGAACGGTAAAGGAATGAGTATGGAGAATGTGCATGTTCATCTCACGCCATTTGCAAGTGTTCCTGTAACAAGCTAAATTGATCTTATAAATGAAAAACGCGAAGGTTATGTCACTTTTAATAGATTTGGAGCCAGCAATGTGACCCTTCAAAAACAAGAAAAAGCGTTCTTCTCTAACTAGGCAACTACAGTACCCTAGTCTGAATCTGGTACCCTTATAACTGCAATAGGAAATCTGCAAGTAACACTGTAAATCATACTAAAATGCTACCGATGCGACCAAAAACTTGTGATAGAATCGTGAAATCAGCCTAAAAAGATCAAAACAAGGTGATATCCTGCGTGTCCTAAGGCAGCCGAAAGACTTTTTTTCCACAGTGAAATATACTTACATCCTCTTACTTGAGACATCACAAGAGTCCCAGGGACATTTCCAGCAGATCTCCATCAGTTTCCAACTTGAACCAAAAGTCACTTGACAAGATGAACCAAACAAACATTGTTTGCCCGGCCTATTGACGATTAGTAATTCCATCAGGTCGTGTTTCTTTCGCAGGCAAGGTTAATTCAAGCTATTTCCAATCCAGTCTTAAAATCAGGCTGTTAAATGTCGCCAAGATCCAGAACCAATAAAGAAAATTCTCCAACTTCAGACGAAGACCAGTTTGCAACTTCATGGTCTGTTTATCCACTGCATTAAAGAAAAGGAACGTACTATAAGTAGACTGACTGGCGAAGTTGAATGCGGGAAAAAGCGTCCTGTGGGTCTCAAAGTGTGGAGAAGTTGATCCTGAGTAATGACAAATGTATAATCCTAAATTTCGCTTGTTTCTTCGCACACGTCTTTTTTTTCCCGTTTTTTTCTTACGTGAATGCATCCTTTTCTAAAAGTGTTTATTTTGAGTCAAGAATTTTATAAAAGTAAGAAGAAAAAAAATTGTGCTGAGCTCCAAAACCCTCCCCGGGTCTAGCCTGCGAGCAAGGTCTCTCACTGCCCCACCCCACCCCACCCTCCCCCCAATCCCGGCAGCAAGAGACCTTGCACGCAGGCTAAACCCCCCTCTCTTTCCCCTTCCCTTCCCTTCCCTTCCCTTCCCCCTCCCATCCCTCCGCCCTCTACCTATCTAGCTATCTACCTACCCCCCTGTACCTACCCCTCTACCTATCTACCTATCTATCTATCTATCTATCTACCTAACCGTCTACCTATCTACCTACCCCCCTCCCGCCTGGCCCCTTCTCCCAGCCCTACCCCCGGCCCGCCCCCGGGCCGGTGTACCAACTCCCGCTTCCCATACCCTTGCCAAGGCATTTTTTCTTCCCTCTCCTCGCCCCAAGCCCTCCCAGATCCAAGCCGCGATTTTTGTCTTTTTTTTCCTTTTTCATGCTAATCAGGCGGGATTCGAACCCGTCACCTCTTTGTTTGCCAATTCATTACCAATTCAATGCTTATGCTAATTGCGCTATCCCGGCTCGGTTAGAAATTCAATGGTTTTTTTGTATGTTATTCATATGCAAATCAAATTCTTGCCCCTGATTGGCTGTTGAAAATAATGACATCATGAACCTTGGGTCCAGAGGTCCCTGAGGTGCCACAGGTCCAAGAACCAAAACAAACCAAAGTTTGGAAAACTGTAGCCTTCTCGGCTTTGCGAAAGCTTCCTTTTAATCACGATTCTTGTATCTTTCTGACCGCTGGTACATTTAAAAAAGCACTTAGCGCTTTCACGTTTTTTCCGACGGGCAATTTTGATTTTAGCTGAAGTTTTGTATAATATTGAAATACTTGAAATGTCCGTCGGTGCGTTTGCTTTCAGTCGGTGATCACAAGAAACAGTTTTTGTACGGTTAACAGTGATCAACATCAATTTACATTCTCGCTATATATCCTACCACTGAACAGTATCAATCATAAAAGGCTGAAAATAGAGGAAACTGCTCAGCAGCGAAAGACATTGTGATTTCTAGTCAAATTCTCCTCGTTAGCGCCAGATGAACGGTAAAGGAATGAGTATGGAGAATGTGCATGTTCATCTCACGCCATTTGCAAGTGTTCCTGTAACAAGCTAAATTGATCTTATAAATGAAAAACGCGAAGGTTATGTCACTTTTAATAGATTTGGAGCCAGCAATGTGACCCTTCAAAAACAAGAAAAAGCGTTCTTCTCTAACTAGGCAACTACAGTACCCTAGTCTGAATCTGGTACCCTTATAACTGCAATAGGAAATCTGCAAGTAACACTGTAAATCATACTAAAATGCTACCGATGCGACCAAAAACTTGTGATAGAATCGTGAAATCAGCCTAAAAAGATCAAAACAAGGTGATATCCTGCGTGTCCTAAGGCAGCCGAAAGACTTTTTTTCCACAGTGAGATATACTTACATCCTCTTACTTGAGACATCACAAGAGTCCCAGGGACATTTCCAGCAGATCTCCATCAGTTTCCAACTTGAACCAAAAGTCACTTGACAAGATGAACCAAACAAACATTGTTTGCCCGGCCTATTGACGATTAGTAATTCCATCAGGTCGTGTTTCTTTCGCAGGCAAGGTTAATTCAAGCTATTTCCAATCCAGTCTTAAAATCAGGCTGTTAAATGTCGCCAAGGTCCATAACCAATAAAGAAAATTCTCCAACTTCAGACGAAGACCAGTTTGCAACTTCATGGTCTGTTTATCCACTGCATTAAAGAAAAGGAACGTACTATAAGTAGACTGACTGGCGAAGTTGAATGCGGGAAAAAGCGTCCTGTGGGTCTCAAAGTGTGGAGAAGTTGATCCTGAGTAATGACAAATGTATAATCCTAGATTTCGCTTGTTTCTTCGCACACGTCTTTTTTTCCCCGTTTTTTTCTTACGTGAATGCACCCTTTTCTAAAAGTGTTTATTTTGAGTCAAGAATTTTATAAAAGTAAGAAGAAAAAAAATTGTGCTGAGCTCCAAAACCCTCCCCGGGTCTAGCCTGCGAGCAAGGTCTCTCACTGCCCCACCCCACCCCACCCTCCCCCCAATCCCGGCAGCAAGAGACCTTGCTCGCAGGCTAAACCCCCCTCTCTTTCCCCCTCCCTTCCCTTCCCTTCTCTTCCCCCTCCCATCCCTCCGCCCTCTACCTATCTAGCTATCTACCTACCCCCCTGTACCTACCCCTCTACCTATCTACCTATCTATCTATCTATCTATCTATCTATCTATCTATCTACCTAACCTTCTACCTATCTACCTACCCCCCTCCCGCCTGCCCCCCTCTCCCAGCCCTACCCCCGGCCCGCCCCCGGGCCGGTGTACCAACTCCCGCTTCCCATACCCTTGCCAAGGCCTTTTTTCTTCCCTCTCCTCGCCCCAAGCCCTCCCAGATCCAAGCCGCGATTTTTGTCTTTTTTTTCCTTTTTCATGCTAATCAGGCGGGATTCGAACCCGTCACCTCTTTGTTTGCCAATTCATTACCAATTCAATGCTTATGCTAATTGCGCTATCCCGGCTCGGTTAGAAATTCAATGGTTTTTTTGTATGTTATTCATATGCAAATCAAATTCTTGCCCCTGATTGGCTGTTGAAAATAATGACATCATGAACCTTGGGTCCAGAGGTCCCTGAGGTGCCACAGGTCCAAGAACCAAAACAAACCAAAGTTTGGAAAACTGTAGCCTTCTCGGCTTTGCGAAAGCTTCCTTTTAATCACGATTCTTGTATCTTTCTGACCGCTGGTACATTTAAAAAAGCACTTAGCGCTTTCACGTTTTTTCCGACGGGCAATTTTGATTTTAGCTGAAGTTTTGTATAATATTGAAATACTTGAAATGTCCGTCGGTGCGTTTGCTTTCAGTCGGTGATCACAAGAAACAGTTTTTGTACGGTTAACAGTGATCAACATCAATTTACATTCTCGCTATATATCCTACCACTGAACAGTATCAATCATAAAAGGCTGAAAATAGAGGAAACTGCTCAGCAGCGAAAAACATTGTGATTTCTAGTCAAATTCTCCTCGTTAGCGCCAGATGAACGGTAAAGGAATGAGTATGGAGAATGTGCATGTTCATCTCACGCCATTTGCAAGTGTTCCTGTAACAAGCTAAATTGATCTTATAAATGAAAAACGCGAAGGTTATGTCACTTTTAATAGATTTGGAGCCAGCAATGTGACCCTTCAAAAAATAGAAAAAGCGTTCTTCTCTAACTAGGCAACTACAGTACCCTAGTCTGAATCTGGTACCCTTATAACTGCAATAGGAAATCTGCAAGTAGCACTGTAAATCATACTAAAATGCTACCGATGCGACCAAAAACTTGTGATAGAATCGTGAAATCAGCCTAAAAAGATCAAAACAAGGTGATATCCTGCGTGTCCTAAGGCAGCCGAAAGACTTTTTTTCCACAGTGAAATATACTTACATCCTCTTACTTGAGACATCACAAGAGTCCCAGGGACATTTCCAGCAGATCTCCATCAGTTTCCAACTTGAACCAAAAGTCACTTGACAAGATGAACCAAACAAACATTGTTTGCCCGGCCTATTGACGATTAGTAATTCCATCAGGTCGTGTTTCTTTCGCAGGCAAGGTTAATTCAAGCTATTTCCAATCCAGTCTTAAAATCAGGCTGTTAAATGTCGCCAAGGTCCATAACCAATAAAGAAAATTCTCCAACTTCAGACGAAGACCAGTTTGCAACTTCATGGTCTGTTTATCCACTGCATTAAAGAAAAGGAACGTACTATAAGTAGACTGACTGGCGAAGTTGAATGCGGGAAAAAGCGTCCTGTGGGTCTCAAAGTGTGGAGAAGTTGATCCTGAGTAATGACAAATGTATAATCCTAAATTTCGCTTGTTTCTTCGCACACGTCTTTTTTTTCCCGTTTTTTTCTTACGTGAATGCACCCTTTTCTAAAAGTGTTTATTTTGAGTCAAGAATTTTATAAAAGTAAGAAGAAAAAAAATTGTGCTGAGCTCCAAAACCCTCCCCGGGTCTAGCCTGCGAGCAAGGTCTCTCACTGCCCCACCCCACCCAACCCTCCCCCCAATCCCGGCAGCAAGAGACCTTGCTCGCAGGCTAAACCCCCCTCTCTTTCCCCTTCCCTTCCCTTCCCTTCCCTTCCCTTCCCTTCCCCCTCCCATCCCTCCGCCCTCTACCTATCTAGCTATCTACCTACCCCCCTGTACCTACCCCTCTACCTATCTACCTATCTATCTATCTATCTACCTAACCGTCTACCTATCTACCTACCCCCCTCCCGCCTGGCCCCCTCTCCCAGCCCTACCCCCGGCGCGCCCCCGGGCCGGTGTACCAACTCCCGCTTCCCATACCCTTGCCAAGGCCTTTTTTCTTCCCTCTCCTCGCCCCAAGCCCTCCCAGATCCAAGCCGCGATTTTTGTCTTTTTTTTTTTTTTCATGCTAATCAGGCGGGATTCGAACCCGTCACCTCTTTGTTTGCCAATTCATTACCAATTCAATGCTTATGCTAATTGCGCTATCCCGGCTCGGTTAGAAATTCAATGGTTTTTCTGTATGTTATTCATATGCAAATCAAATTCTTGCCCCTGATTGGCTGTTGAAAATAATGACATCATGAACCTTGGGTCCAGAGGTCCCTGAGGTGCCACAGGTCCAAGAACCAAAACAAACCAAAGTTTGGAAAACTGTAGCCTTCTCGGCTTTGCGAAAGCTTCCTTTTAATCACGATTCTTGTATCTTTCTGACCGCTGGTACATTTAAAAAAGCACTTAGCGCTTTCACGTTTTTTCCGACGGGCAATTTTGATTTTAGCTGAAGTTTTGTATAATATTGAAATACTTGAAATGTCCGTCGGTGCGTTTGCTTTCAGTCGGTGATCACAAGAAACAGTTTTTGTACGGTTAACAGTGATCAACATCAATTTACATTCTCGCTATATATCCTACCACTGAACAGTATCAATCATAAAAGGCTGAAAATAGAGGAAACTGCTCAGCAGCGAAAGACATTGTGATTTCTAGTCAAATTCTCCTCGTTAGCGCCAGATGAACGGTAAAGGAATGAGTATGGAGAATGTGCATGTTCATCTCACGCCATTTGCAAGTGTTCCTGTAACAAGCTAAATTGATCTTATAAATGAAAAACGCGAAGGTTATGTCACTTTTAATAGATTTGGAGCCAGCAATGTGACCCTTCAAAAACAAGAAAAAGCGTTCTTCTCTAACTAGGCAACTACAGTACCCTAGTCTGAATCTGGTACCCTTATAACTGCAATAGGAAATCTGCAAGTAACACTGTAAATCATACTAAAATGCTACCGATGCGACCAAAAACTTGTGATAGAATCGTGAAATCAGCCTAAAAAGATCAAAACAAGGTGATATCCTGCGTGTCCTAAGGCAGCCGAAAGACTTTTTTTCCACAGTGAAATATACTTACATCCTCTTACTTGAGACATCACAAGAGTCCCAGGGACATTTCCAGCAGATCTCCATCAGTTTCCAACTTGAACCAAAAGTCACTTGACAAGATGAACCAAACAAACATTGTTTGCCCGGCCTATTGACGATTAGTAATTCCATCAGGTCGTGTTTCTTTCGCAGGCAAGGTTAATTCAAGCTATTTCCAATCCAGTCTTAAAATCAGGCTGTTAAATGTCGCCAAGGTCCATAACCAATAAAGAAAATTCTCCAACTTCAGACGAAGACCAGTTTGCAACTTCATGGTCTGTTTATCCACTGCATTAAAGAAAAGGAACGTACTATAAGTAGACTGACTGGCGAAGTTGAATGCGGGAAAAAGCGTCCTGTGGGTCTCAAAGTGCGGAGAAGTTGATCCTGAGTAATGACAAATGTATAATCCTAAATTTCGCTTGTTTCTTCGCACACGTCTTTTTTTTCCCGTTTTCTTCTTACGTGAATGCATCCTTTTCTAAAAGTGTTTATTTTGAGTCAAGAATTTTATAACAGTAAGAAGAAAAAAAATTGTGCTGAGCTCCAAAACCCTCCCCGGGTCTAGCCTGCGAGCAAGGTCTCTCACTGCCCCACCCCACCCCACCCTCCCCCCAATCCCGGCAGCAAGAGACCTTGCTCGCAGGCTAAACCCCCCTCTCTTTCACCTTCCCTTCCCTTCCCTTCCCTTCCCCCTCCCATCCCTCCGCCCTCTACCTATCTAGCTATCTACCTACCCCCCTGTACCTACCCCTCTACCTATCTACCTATCTATCTATCTATCTATCTATCTATCTACCTAACCGTCTACCTATTTACCTACCCCCCTCCCGCCTGGCCTTCTCTCCCAGCCCTACCCCCGGCCCGCCCCCGGGCCGGTGTACCAACTCCCGCTTCCCATACCCTTGCCAAGGCCTTTTTTCTTCCCTCTCCTCGCCCCAAGCCCTCCCAGATCCAAGCCGCGATTTTTGTCTTTTTTTTCCTTTTTCATGCTAATCAGGCGGGATTCGAACCCGTCACCTCTTTGTTTGCCAATTCATTACCAATTCAATGCTTATGCTAATTGCGCTATCCCGGCTCGGTTAGAAATTCAATGGTTTTTCTGTATGTTATTCATATGCAAATCAAATTCTTGCCCCTGATTGGCTGTTGAAAATAATGACATCATGAACCTTGGGTCCACGGGTCCCTGAGGTGCCACAGGTCCAAGAACCAAAACAAACCAAAGTTTGGAAAACTGTAGCCTTCTCGGCTTTGCGAAAGCTTCCTTTTAATCACGATTCTTGTATCTTTCTGACCGCTGGTACATTTAAAAAAGCACTTAGCGCTTTCACGTTTTTTCCGACGGGCAATTTTGATTTTAGCTGAAGTTTTGTATAATATTGAAATACTTGAAATGTCCGTCGGTGCGTTTGCTTTCAGTCGGTGATCACAAGAAACAGTTTTTGTACGGTTAACAGTGATCAACATCAATTTACATTCTCGCTATATATCCTACCACTGAACAGTATCAATCATAAAAGGCTGAAAATAGAGGAAACTGCTCAGCAGCGAAAGACATTGTGATTTCTAGTCAAATTCTCCTCGTTAGCGCCAGATGAACGGTAAAGGAATGAGTATGGAGAATGTGCATGTTCATCTCACGCCATTTGCAAGTGTTCCTGTAACAAGCTAAATTGATCTTATAAATGAAAAACGCGAAGGTTATGTCACTTTTAATAGATTTGGAGCCAGCAATGTGACCCTTCAAAAACAAGAAAAAGCGTTCTTCTCTAACTAGGCAACTACAGTACCCTAGTCTGAATCTGGTACCCTTATAACTGCAATAGGAAATCTGCAAGTAACACTGTAAATCATACTAAAATGCTACCGATGCGACCAAAAACTTGTGATAGAATCGTGAAATCAGCCTAAAAAGATCAAAACAAGGTGATATCCTGCGTGTCCTAAGGCAGCCGAAAGACTTTTTTTCCACAGTGAAATATACTTACATCCTCTTACTTGAGACATCACAAGAGTCCCAGGGACATTTCCAGCAGATCTCCATCAGTTTCCAACTTGAACCAAAAGTCACTTGACAAGATGAACCAAACAAACATTGTTTGCCCGGCCTATTGACGATTAGTAATTCCATCAGGTCGTGTTTCTTTCGCAGGCAAGGTTAATTCAAGCTATTTCCAATCCAGTCTTAAAATCAGGCTGTTAAATGCCGCCAAGGTCCATAACCAATAAAGAAAATTCTCCAACTTCAGACGAAGACCAGTTTGCAACTTCATGGTCTGTTTATCCACTGCATTAAAGAAAAGGAACGTACTATAAGTAGACTGACTGGCGAAGTTGAATGCGGGAAAAAGCGTCCTGTGGGTCTCAAAGTGCGGAGAAGTTGATCCTGAGTAATGACAAATGTATAATCCTAAATTTCGCTTGTTTCTTCGCACACGTCTTTTTTTTCCCGTTTTCTTCTTACGTGAATGCATCCTTTTCTAAAAGTGTTTATTTTGAGTCAAGAATTTTATAAAAGTAAGAAGAAAAAAAATTGTGCTGAGCTCCAAAACCCTCCCCGGGTCTAGCCTGCGAGCAAGGTCTCTCACTGCCCCACCCCACCCCACCCTCCCCCCAATCCCGGCAGCAAGAGACCTTGCTCGCAGGCTAAACCCCCCTCTCTTTCACCTTCCCTTCCCTTCCCTTCCCTTCCCCCTCCCATCCCTCCGCCCTCTACCTATCTAGCTATCTACCTACCCCCCTGTACCTACCCCTCTACCTATCTACCTATCTATCTATCTATCTATCTATCTATCTACCTAACCGTCTACCTATTTACCTACCCCCCTCCCGCCTGGCCTTCTCTCCCAGCCCTACCCCCGGCCCGCCCCCGGGCCGGTGTACCAACTCCCGCTTCCCATACCCTTGCCAAGGCCTTTTTTCTTCCCTCTCCTCGCCCCAAGCCCTCCCAGATCCAAGCCGCGATTTTTGTCTTTTTTTTCCTTTTTCATGCTAATCAGGCGGGATTCGAACCCGTCACCTCTTTGTTTGCCAATTCATTACCAATTCAATGCTTATGCTAATTGCGCTATCCCGGCTCGGTTAGAAATTCAATGGTTTTTCTGTATGTTATTCATATGCAAATCAAATTCTTGCCCCTGATTGGCTGTTGAAAATAATGACATCATGAACCTTGGGTCCACGGGTCCCTGAGGTGCCACAGGTCCAAGAACCAAAAGAAACCAAAGTTTGGAAAACTGTAGCCTTCTCGGCTTTGCGAAAGCTTCCTTTTAATCACGATTCTTGTATCTTTCTGACCGCTGGTACATTTAAAAAAGCACTTAGCGCTTTCACGTTTTTTCCGACGGGCAATTTTGATTTTAGCTGAAGTTTTGTATAATATTGAAATACTTGAAATGTCCGTCGGTGCGTTTGCTTTCAGTCGGTGATCACAAGAAACAGTTTTTGTACGGTTAACAGTGATCAACATCAATTTACATTCTCGCTATATATCCTACCACTGAACAGTATCAATCATAAAAGGCTGAAAATAGAGGAAACTGCTCAGCAGCGAAAGACATTGTGATTTCTAGTCAAATTCTCCTCGTTAGCGCCAGATGAACGGTAAAGGAATGAGTATGGAGAATGTGCATGTTCATCTCACGCCATTTGCAAGTGTTCCTGTAACAAGCTAAATTGATCTTATAAATGAAAAACGCGAAGGTTATGTCACTTTTAATAGATTTGGAGCCAGCAATGTGACCCTTCAAAAACAAGAAAAAGCGTTCTTCTCTAACTAGGCAACTACAGTACCCTAGTCTGAATCTGGTACCCTTATAACTGCAATAGGAAATCTGCAAGTAACACTGTAAATCATACTAAAATGCTACCGATGCGACCAAAAACTTGTGATAGAATCGTGAAATCAGCCTAAAAAGATCAAAACAAGGTGATATCCTGCGTGTCCTAAGGCAGCCGAAAGACTTTTTTTCCACAGTGAAATATACTTACATCCTCTTACTTGAGACATCACAAGAGTCCCAGGGACATTTCCAGCAGATCTCCATCAGTTTCCAACTTGAACCAAAAGTCACTTGACAAGATGAACCAAACAAACATTGTTTGCCCGGCCTATTGACGATTAGTAATTCCATCAGGTCGTGTTTCTTTCGCAGGCAAGGTTAATTCAAGCTATTTCCAATCCAGTCTTAAAATCAGGCTGTTAAATGTCGCCAAGGTCCATAACCAATAAAGAAAATTCTCCAACTTCAGACGAAGACCAGTTTGCAACTTCATGGTCTGTTTATCCACTGCATTAAAGAAAAGGAACGTACTATAAGTAGACTGACTGGCGAAGTTGAATGCGGGAAAAAGCGTCCTGTGGGTCTCAAAGTGCGGAGAAGTTGATCCTGAGTAATGACAAATGTATAATCCTAAATTTCGCTTGTTTCTTCGCACACGTCTTTTTTTTCCCGTTTTCTTCTTACGTGAATGCATCCTTTTCTAAAAGTGTTTATTTTGAGTCAAGAATTTTATAAAAGTAAGAAGAAAAAAAATTGTGCTGAGCTCCAAAACCCTCCCCGGGTCTAGCCTGCGAGCAAGGTCTCTCACTGCCCCACCCCACCCCACCCTCCCCCCAATCCCGGCAGCAAGAGACCTTGCTCGCAGGCTAAACCCCCCTCTCTTTCACCTTCCCTTCCCTTCCCTTCCCTTCCCCCTCCCATCCCTCCGCCCTCTACCTATCTAGCTATCTACCTACCCCCCTGTACCTACCCCTCTACCTATCTACCTATCTATCTATCTATCTATCTATCTATCTACCTAACCGTCTACCTATTTACCTACCCCCCTCCCGCCTGGCCTTCTCTCCCAGCCCTACCCCCGGCCCGCCCCCGGGCCGGTGTACCAACTCCCGCTTCCCATACCCTTGCCAAGGCCTTTTTTCTTCCCTCTCCTCGCCCCAAGCCCTCCCAGATCCAAGCCGCGATTTTTGTCTTTTTTTTCCTTTTTCATGCTAATCAGGCGGGATTCGAACCCGTCACCTCTTTGTTTGCCAATTCATTACCAATTCAATGCTTATGCTAATTGCGCTATCCCGGCTCGGTTAGAAATTCAATGGTTTTTCTGTATGTTATTCATATGCAAATCAAATTCTTGCCCCTGATTGGCTGTTGAAAATAATGACATCATGAACCTTGGGTCCACGGGTCCCTGAGGTGCCACAGGTCCAAGAACCAAAACAAACCAAAGTTTGGAAAACTGTAGCCTTCTCGGCTCTGCGAAAGCTTCCTTTTAATCACGATTCTTGTATCTTTCTGACCGCTGGTACATTTAAAAAAGCACTTAGCGCTTTCACGTTTTTTCCGACGGGCAATTTTGATTTTAGCTGAAGTTTTGTATAATATTGAAATACTTGAAATGTCCGTCGGTGCGTTTGCTTTCAGTCGGTGATCACAAGAAACAGTTTTTGTACGGTTAACAGTGATCAACATCAATTTACATTCTCGCTATATATCCTACCACTGAACAGTATCAATCATAAAAGGCTGAAAATAGAGGAAACTGCTCAGCAGCGAAAGACATTGTGATTTCTAGTCAAATTCTCCTCGTTAGCGCCAGATGAACGGTAAAGGAATGAGTATGGAGAATGTGCATGTTCATCTCACGCCATTTGCAAGTGTTCCTGTAACAAGCTAAATTGATCTTATAAATGAAAAACGCGAAGGTTATGTCACTTTTAATAGATTTGGAGCCAGCAATGTGACCCTTCAAAAACAAGAAAAAGCGTTCTTCTCTAACTAGGCAACTACAGTACCCTAGTCTGAATCTGGTACCCTTATAACTGCAATAGGAAATCTGCAAGTAACACTGTAAATCATACTAAAATGCTACCGATGCGACCAAAAACTTGTGATAGAATCGTGAAATCAGCCTAAAAAGATCAAAACAAGGTGATATCCTGCGTGTCCTAAGGCAGCCGAAAGACTTTTTTTCCACAGTGAAATATACTTACATCCTCTTACTTGAGACATCACAAGAGTCCCAGGGACATTTCCAGCAGATCTCCATCAGTTTCCAACTTGAACCAAAAGTCACTTGACAAGATGAACCAAACAAACATTGTTTGCCCGGCCTATTGACGATTAGTAATTCCATCAGGTCGTGTTTCTTTCGCAGGCAAGGTTAATTCAAGCTATTTCCAATCCAGTCTTAAAATCAGGCTGTTAAATGTCGCCAAGGTCCATAACCAATAAAGAAAATTCTCCAACTTCAGACGAAGACCAGTTTGCAACTTCATGGTCTGTTTATCCACTGCATTAAAGAAAAGGAACGTACTATAAGTAGACTGACTGGCGAAGTTGAATGCGGGAAAAAGCGTCCTGTGGGTCTCAAAGTGCGGAGAAGTTGATTCTGAGTAATGACAAATGTATAATCCTAAATTTCGCTTGTTTCTTCGCACACGTCTTTTTTTTCCCGTTTTCTTCTTACGTGAATGCATCCTTTTCTAAAAGTGTTTATTTTGAGTCAAGAATTTTATAAAAGTAAGAAGAAAAAAAATTGTGCTGAGCTCCAAAACCCTCCCCGGGTCTAGCCTGCGAGCAAGGTCTCTCACTGTCCCACCCCACCCAACCCTCCCCCCAATCCCGGCAGCAAGAGACCTTGCTCGCAGGCTAAACCCCCCTCTCTTTCCCCTTCCCTTCCCTTCCCTTCCCTTCCCTTCCCTTCCCCCTCCCATCCCTCCGCCCTCTACCTATCTAGCTATCTACCTACCCCCCTGTACCTACCCCTCTACCTATCTACCTATCTATCTATCTATCTATCTACCTAACCGTCTACCTATCTACCTACCCCCCTCCCGCCTGGCCCCCTCTCCCAGCCCTACCCCCGGCCCGCCCCCGGGCCGGTGTACCAACTCCCGCTTCCCATACCCTTGCCAAGGCCTTTTTTCTTCCCTCTCCTCGCCCCAAGCCCTCCCAGATCCAAGCCGCGATTTTTGTCTTTTTTTTTTTTTTCATGCTAATCAGGCGGGATTCGAACCCGTCACCTCTTTGTTTGCCAATTCATTACCAATTCAATGCTTATGCTAATTGCGCTATCCCGGCTCGGTTAGAAATTCAATGGTTTTTCTGTATGTTATTCATATGCAAATCAAATTCTTGCCCCTGATTGGCTGTTGAAAATAATGACATCATGAACCTTGGGTCCAGAGGTCCCTGAGGTGCCACAGGTCCAAGAACCAAAACAAACCAAAGTTTGGAAAACTGTAGCCTTCTCGGCTTTGCGAAAGCTTCCTTTTAATCACGATTCTTGTATCTTTCTGACCGCTGGTACATTTAAAAAAGCACTTAGCGCTTTCACGTTTTTTCCGACGGGCAATTTTGATTTTAGCTGAAGTTTTGTATAATATTGAAATACTTGAAATGTCCGTCGGTGCGTTTGCTTTCAGTCGGTGATCACAAGAAACAGTTTTTGTACGGTTAACAGTGATCAACATCAATTTACATTCTCGCTATATATCCTACCACTGAACAGTATCAATCATAAAAGGCTGAAAATAGAGGAAACTGCTCAGCAGCGAAAGACATTGTGATTTCTAGTCAAATTCTCCTCGTTAGCGCCAGATGAACGGTAAAGGAATGAGTATGGAGAATGTGCATGTTCATCTCACGCCATTTGCAAGTGTTCCTGTAACAAGCTAAATTGATCTTATAAATGAAAAACGCGAAGGTTATGTCACTTTTAATAGATTTGGAGCCAGCAATGTGACCCTTCAAAAACAAGAAAAAGCGTTCTTCTCTAACTAGGCAACTACAGTACCCTAGTCTGAATCTGGTACCCTTATAACTGCAATAGGAAATCTGCAAGTAACACTGTAAATCATACTAAAATGCTACCGATGCGACCAAAAACTTGTGATAGAATCGTGAAATCAGCCTAAAAAGATCAAAACAAGGTGATATCCTGCGTGTCCTAAGGCAGCCGAAAGACTTTTTTTCCACAGTGAAATATACTTACATCCTCTTACTTGAGACATCACAAGAGTCCCAGGGACATTTCCAGCAGATCTCCATCAGTTTCCAACTTGAACCAAAAGTCACTTGACAAGATGAACCAAACAAACATTGTTTGCCCGGCCTATTGACGATTAGTAATTCCATCAGGTCGTGTTTCTTTCGCAGGCAAGGTTAATTCAAGCTATTTCCAATCCAGTCTTAAAATCAGGCTGTTAAATGTCGCCAAGGTCCATAACCAATAAAGAAAATTCTCCAACTTCAGACGAAGACCAGTTTGCAACTTCATGGTCTGTTTATCCACTGCATTAAAGAAAAGGAACGTACTATAAGTAGACTGACTGGCGAAGTTGAATGCGGGAAAAAGCGTCCTGTGGGTCTCAAAGTGCGGAGAAGTTGATCCTGAGTAATGACAAATGTATAATCCTAAATTTCGCTTGTTTCTTCGCACACGTCTTTTTTTTCCCGTTTTCTTCTTACGTGAATGCATCCTTTTCTAAAAGTGTTTATTTTGAGTCAAGAATTTTATAAAAGTAAGAAGAAAAAAAATTGTGCTGAGCTCCAAAACCCTCCCCGGGTCTAGCCTGCGAGCAAGGTCTCTCACTGCCCCACCCCACCCCACCCTCCCCCCAATCCCGGCAGCAAGAGACCTTGCTCGCAGGCTAAACCCCCCTCTCTTTCACCTTCCCTTCCCTTCCCTTCCCTTCCCCCTCCCATCCCTCCGCCCTCTACCTATCTAGCTATCTACCTACCCCCCTGTACCTACCCCTCTACCTATCTACCTATCTATCTATCTATCTATCTATCTATCTACCTAACCGTCTACCTATTTACCTACCCCCCTCCCGCCTGGCCTTCTCTCCCAGCCCTACCCCCGGCCCGCCCCCGGGCCGGTGTACCAACTCCCGCTTCCCATACCCTTGCCAAGGCCTTTTTTCTTCCCTCTCCTCGCCCCAAGCCCTCCCAGATCCAAGCCGCGATTTTTGTCTTTTTTTTCCTTTTTCATGCTAATCAGGCGGGATTCGAACCCGTCACCTCTTTGTTTGCCAATTCATTACCAATTCAATGCTTATGCTAATTGCGCTATCCCGGCTCGGTTAGAAATTCAATGGTTTTTCTCTATGTTATTCATATGCAAATCAAATTCTTGCCCCTGATTGGCTGTTGAAAATAATGACATCATGAACCTTGGGTCCACGGGTCCCTGAGGTGCCACAGGTCCAAGAACCAAAACAAACCAAAGTTTGGAAAACTGTAGCCTTCTCGGCTTTGCGAAAGCTTCCTTTTAATCACGATTCTTGTATCTTTCTGACCGCTGGTACATTTAAAAAAGCACTTAGCGCTTTCACGTTTTTTCCGACGGGCAATTTTGATTTTAGCTGAAGTTTTGTATAATATTGAAATACTTGAAATGTCCGTCGGTGCGTTTGCTTTCAGTCGGTGATCACAAGAAACAGTTTTTGTACGGTTAACAGTGATCAACATCAATTTACATTCTCGCTATATATCCTACCACTGAACAGTATCAATCATAAAAGGCTGAAAATAGAGGAAACTGCTCAGCAGCGAAAGACATTGTGATTTCTAGTCAAATTCTCCTCGTTAGCGCCAGATGAACGGTAAAGGAATGAGTATGGAGAATGTGCATGTTCATCTCACGCCATTTGCAAGTGTTCCTGTAACAAGCTAAATTGATCTTATAAATGAAAAACGCGAAGGTTATGTCACTTTTAATAGATTTGGAGCCAGCAATGTGACCCTTCAAAAACAAGAAAAAGCGTTCTTCTCTAACTAGGCAACTACAGTACCCTAGTCTGAATCTGGTACCCTTATAACTGCAATAGGAAATCTGCAAGTAACACTGTAAATCATACTAAAATGCTACCGATGCGACCGAAAACTTGTGATAGAATCGTGAAATCAGCCTAAAAAGATCAAAACAAGGTGATATCCTGCGTGTCCTAAGGCAGCCGAAAGACTTTTTTTCCACAGTGAAATATACTTACATCCTCTTACTTGAGACATCACAAGAGTCCCAGGGACATTTCCAGCAGATCTCCATCAGTTTCCAACTTGAACCAAAAGTCACTTGACAAGATGAACCAGACAAACATTGTTTGCCCGGCCTATTGACGATTAGTAATTCCATCAGGTCGTGTTTCTTTCGCAGGCAAGGTTAATTCAAGCTATTTCCAATCCAGTCTTAAAATCAGGCTGTTAAATGTCGCCAAGATCCAGAACCAATAAAGAAAATTCTCCAACTTCAGACGAAGACCAGTTTGCAACTTCATGGTCTGTTTATCCACTGCATTAAAGAAAAGGAACGTACTATAAGTAGACTGACTGGCGAAGTTGAATGCGGGAAAAAGCGTCCTGTGGGTCTCAAAGTGTGGAGAAGTTGATCCTGAGTAATGACAAATGTATAATCCTAAATTTCGCTTGTTTCTTCGCACACGTCTTTTTTTTCCCGTTTTTTTCTTACGTGAATGCATCCTTTTCTAAAAGTGTTTATTTTGAGTCAAGAATTTTATAAAAGTAAGAAGAAAAAAAATTGTGCTGAGCTCCAAAACCCTCCCCGGGTCTAGCCTGCGAGCAAGGTCTCTCACTGCCCCACCCCACCCCACCCTCCCCCCAATCCCGGCAGCAAGAGACCTTGCACGCAGGCTAAACCCCCCTCTCTTTCCCCTTCCCTTCCCTTCCCTTCCCTTCCCCCTCCCATCCCTCCGCCCTCTACCTATCTAGCTATCTACCTACCCCCCTGTACCTACCCCTCTACCTATCTACCTATCTATCTATCTATCTATCTACCTAACCGTCTACCTATCTACCTACCCCCCTCCCGCCTGGCCCCTTCTCCCAGCCCTACCCCCGGCCCGCCCCCGGGCCGGTGTACCAACTCCCGCTTCCCATACCCTTGCCAAGGCATTTTTTCTTCCCTCTCCTCGCCCCAAGCCCTCCCAGATCCAAGCCGCGATTTTTGTCTTTTTTTTCCTTTTTCATGCTAATCAGGCGGGATTCGAACCCGTCACCTCTTTGTTTGCCAATTCATTACCAATTCAATGCTTATGCTAATTGCGCTATCCCGGCTCGGTTAGAAATTCAATGGTTTTTTTGTATGTTATTCATATGCAAATCAAATTCTTGCCCCTGATTGGCTGTTGAAAATAATGACATCATGAACCTTGGGTCCAGAGGTCCCTGAGGTGCCACAGGTCCAAGAACCAAAACAAACCAAAGTTTGGAAAACTGTAGCCTTCTCGGCTTTGCGAAAGCTTCCTTTTAATCACGATTCTTGTATCTTTCTGACCGCTGGTACATTTAAAAAAGCACTTAGCGCTTTCACGTTTTTTCCGACGGGCAATTTTGATTTTAGCTGAAGTTTTGTATAATATTGAAATACTTGAAATGTCCGTCGGTGCGTTTGCTTTCAGTCGGTGATCACAAGAAACAGTTTTTGTACGGTTAACAGTGATCAACATCAATTTACATTCTCGCTATATATCCTACCACTGAACAGTATCAATCATAAAAGGCTGAAAATAGAGGAAACTGCTCAGCAGCGAAAGACATTGTGATTTCTAGTCAAATTCTCCTCGTTAGCGCCAGATGAACGGTAAAGGAATGAGTATGGAGAATGTGCATGTTCATCTCACGCCATTTGCAAGTGTTCCTGTAACAAGCTAAATTGATCTTATAAATGAAAAACGCGAAGGTTATGTCACTTTTAATAGATTTGGAGCCAGCAATGTGACCCTTCAAAAAATAGAAAAAGCGTTCTTCTCTAACTAGGCAACTACAGTACCCTAGTCTGAATCTGGTACCCTTATAACTGCAATAGGAAATCTGCAAGTAACACTGTAAATCATACTAAAATGCTACCGATGCGACCGAAAACTTGTGATAGAATCGTGAAATCAGCCTAAAAAGATCAAAACAAGGTGATATCCTGCGTGTCCTAAGGCAGCCGAAAGACTTTTTTTCCACAGTGAAATATACTTACATCCTCTTACTTGAGACATCACAAGAGTCCCAGGGACATTTCCAGCAGATCTCCATCAGTTTCCAACTTGAACCAAAAGTCACTTGACAAGATGAACCAGACAAACATTGTTTGCCCGGCCTATTGACGATTAGTAATTCCATCAGGTCGTGTTTCTTTCGCAGGCAAGGTTAATTCAAGCTATTTCCAATCCAGTCTTAAAATCAGGCTGTTAAATGTCGCCAAGGTCCATAGCCAATAAAGAAAATTCTCCAACTTCAGACGAAGACCAGTTTGCAACTTCATGGTCTGTTTATCCACTGCATTAAAGAAAAGGAACGTACTATAAGTAGACTGACTGGCGAAGTTGAATGCGGGAAAAAGCGTCCTGTGGGTCTCAAAGTGCGGAGAAGTTGATCCTGAGTAATGACAAATGTATAATCCTAAATTTTGCTTGTTTCTTCGCACACGTCTTTTTTTTCCCGTTTTCTTCTTACGTGAATGCATCCTTTTCTAAAAGTGTTTATTTTGAGTCAAGAATTTTATAAAAGTAAGAAGAAAAAAAATTGTGCTGAGCTCCAAAACCCTCCCCGGGTCTAGCCTGCGAGCAAGGTCTCTCACTGCCCCACCCCACCCCACCCTCCCCCCAATCCCGGCAGCAAGAGACCTTGCTCGCAGGCTAAACCCCCCTCTCTTTCCCCCTCCCTTCCCTTCCCTTCTCTTCCCCCTCCCATCCCTCCGCCCTCTACCTATCTAGCTATCTACCTACCCCCCTGTACCTACCCCTCTACCTATCTACCTATCTATCTATCTATCTATCTATCTATCTATCTATCTATCTATCTATCTATCTATCTACCTAACCTTCTACCTATCTACCTACCCCCCTCCCGCCTGCCCCCCTCTCCCAGCCCTACCCCCGGCCCGCCCCCGGGCCGGTGTACCAACTCCCGCTTCCCATACCCTTCCCAAGGCCTTTTTTCTTCCCTCTCCTCGCCCCAAGCCCTCCCAGATCCAAGCCGCGATTTTTGTCTTTTTTTTCCTTTTTCATGCTAATCAGGCGGGATTCGAACCCGTCACCTCTTTGTTTGCCAATTCATTACCAATTCAATGCTTATGCTAATTGCGCTATCCCGGCTCGGTTAGAAATTCAATGGTTTTTTTGTATGTTATTCATATGCAAATCAAATTCTTGCCCCTGATTGGCTGTTGAAAATAATGACATCATGAACCTTGGGTCCAGAGGTCCCTGAGGTGCCACAGGTCCAAGAACCAAAACAAACCAAAGTTTGGAAAACTGTAGCCTTCTCGGCTTTGCGAAAGCTTCCTTTTAATCACGATTCTTGTATCTTTCTGACCGCTGGTACATTTAAAAAAGCACTTAGCGCTTTCACGTTTTTTCCGACGGGCAATTTTGATTTTAGCTGAAGTTTTGTATAATATTGAAATACTTGAAATGTCCGTCGGTGCGTTTGCTTTCAGTCGGTGATCACAAGAAACAGTTTTTGTACGGTTAACAGTGATCAACATCAATTTACATTCTCGCTATATATCCTACCACTGAACAGTATCAATCATAAAAGGCTGAAAATAGAGGAAACTGCTCAGCAGCGAAAGACATTGTGATTTCTAGTCAAATTCTCCTCGTTAGCGCCAGATGAACGGTAAAGGAATGAGTATGGAGAATGTGCATGTTCATCTCACGCCATTTGCAAGTGTTCCTGTAACAAGCTAAATTGATCTTATAAATGAAAAACGCGAAGGTTATGTCACTTTTAATAGATTTGGAGCCAGCAATGTGACCCTTCAAAAACAAGAAAAAGCGTTCTTCTCTAACTAGGCAACTACAGTACCCTAGTCTGAATCTGGTACCCTTATAACTGCAATAGGAAATCTGCAAGTAACACTGTAAATCATACTAAAATGCTACCGATGCGACCAAAAACTTGTGATAGAATCGTGAAATCAGCCTAAAAAGATCAAAACAAGGTGATATCCTGCGTGTCCTAAGGCAGCCGAAAGACTTTTTTTCCACAGTGAGATATACTTACATCCTCTTACTTGAGACATCACAAGAGTCCCAGGGACATTTCCAGCAGATCTCCATCAGTTTCCAACTTGAACCAAAAGTCACTTGACAAGATGAACCAAACAAACATTGTTTGCCCGGCCTATTGACGATTAGTAATTCCATCAGGTCGTGTTTCTTTCGCAGGCAAGGTTAATTCAAGCTATTTCCAATCCAGTCTTAAAATCAGGCTGTTAAATGTCGCCAAGGTCCATAACCAATAAAGAAAATTCTCCAACTTCAGACGAAGACCAGTTTGCAACTTCATGGTCTGTTTATCCACTGCATTAAAGAAAAGGAACGTACTATAAGTAGACTGACTGGCGAAGTTGAATGCGGGAAAAAGCGTCCTGTGGGTCTCAAAGTGTGGAGAAGTTGATCCTGAGTAATGACAAATGTATAATCCTAGATTTCGCTTGTTTCTTCGCACACGTCTTTTTTTCCCCGTTTTTTTCTTACGTGAATGCACCCTTTTCTAAAAGTGTTTATTTTGAGTCAAGAATTTTATAAAAGTAAGAAGAAAAAAAATTGTGCTGAGCTCCAAAACCCTCCCCGGGTCTAGCCTGCGAGCAAGGTCTCTCACTGCCCCACCCCACCCCACCCTCCCCCCAATCCCGGCAGCAAGAGACCTTGCTCGCAGGCTAAACCCCCCTCTCTTTCCCCCTCCCTTCCCTTCCCTTCTCTTCCCCCTCCCATCCCTCCGCCCTCTACCTATCTAGCTATCTACCTACCCCCCTGTACCTACCCCTCTACCTATCTACCTATCTATCTATCTATCTATCTATCTATCTATCTACCTAACCTTCTACCTATCTACCTACCCCCCTCCCGCCTGCCCCCCTCTCCCAGCCCTACCCCCGGCCCGCCCCCGGGCCGGTGTACCAACTCCCGCTTCCCATACCCTTCCCAAGGCCTTTTTTCTTCCCTCTCCTCGCCCCAAGCCCTCCCAGATCCAAGCCGCGATTTTTGTCTTTTTTTTCCTTTTTCATGCTAATCAGGCGGGATTCGAACCCGTCACCTCTTTGTTTGCCAATTCATTACCAATTCAATGCTTATGCTAATTGCGCTATCCCGGCTCGGTTAGAAATTCAATGGTTTTTTTGTATGTTATTCATATGCAAATCAAATTCTTGCCCCTGATTGGCTGTTGAAAATAATGACATCATGAACCTTGGGTCCAGAGGTCCCTGAGGTGCCACAGGTCCAAGAACCAAAACAAACCAAAGTTTGGAAAACTGTAGCCTTCTCGGCTTTGCGAAAGCTTCCTTTTAATCACGATTCTTGTATCTTTCTGACCGCTGGTACATTTAAAAAAGCACTTAGCGCTTTCACGTTTTTTCCGACGGGCAATTTTGATTTTAGCTGAAGTTTTGTATAATATTGAAATACTTGAAATGTCCGTCGGTGCGTTTGCTTTCAGTCGGTGATCACAAGAAACAGTTTTTGTACGGTTAACAGTGATCAACATCAATTTACATTCTCGCTATATATCCTACCACTGAACAGTATCAATCATAAAAGGCTGAAAATAGAGGAAACTGCTCAGCAGCGAAAAACATTGTGATTTCTAGTCAAATTCTCCTCGTTAGCGCCAGATGAACGGTAAAGGAATGAGTATGGAGAATGTGCATGTTCATCTCACGCCATTTGCAAGTGTTCCTGTAACAAGCTAAATTGATCTTATAAATGAAAAACGCGAAGGTTATGTCACTTTTAATAGATTTGGAGCCAGCAATGTGACCCTTCAAAAAATAGAAAAAGCGTTCTTCTCTAACTAGGCAACTACAGTACCCTAGTCTGAATCTGGTACCCTTATAACTGCAATAGGAAATCTGCAAGTAGCACTGTAAATCATACTAAAATGCTACCGATGCGACCAAAAACTTGTGATAGAATCGTGAAATCAGCCTAAAAAGATCAAAACAAGGTGATATCCTGCGTGTCCTAAGGCAGCCGAAAGACTTTTTTTCCACAGTGAAATATACTTACATCCTCTTACTTGAGACATCACAAGAGTCCCAGGGACATTTCCAGCAGATCTCCATCAGTTTCCAACTTGAACCAAAAGTCACTTGACAAGATGAACCAAACAAACATTGTTTGCCCGGCCTATTGACGATTAGTAATTCCATCAGGTCGTGTTTCTTTCGCAGGCAAGGTTAATTCAAGCTATTTCCAATCCAGTCTTAAAATCAGGCTGTTAAATGTCGCCAAGGTCCATAACCAATAAAGAAAATTCTCCAACTTCAGACGAAGACCAGTTTGCAACTTCATGGTCTGTTTATCCACTGCATTAAAGAAAAGGAACGTACTATAAGTAGACTGACTGGCGAAGTTGAATGCGGGAAAAAGCGTCCTGTGGGTCTCAAAGTGTGGAGAAGTTGATCCTGAGTAATGACAAATGTATAATCCTAAATTTCGCTTGTTTCTTCGCACACGTCTTTTTTTTCCCGTTTTTTTCTTACGTGAATGCACCCTTTTCTAAAAGTGTTTATTTTGAGTCAAGAATTTTATAAAAGTAAGAAGAAAAAAAATTGTGCTGAGCTCCAAAACCCTCCCCGGGTCTAGCCTGCGAGCAAGGTCTCTCACTGCCCCACCCCACCCAACCCTCCCCCCAATCCCGGCAGCAAGAGACCTTGCTCGCAGGCTAAACCCCCCTCTCTTTCCCCTTCCCTTCCCTTCCCTTCCCTTCCCTTCCCTTCCCCCTCCCATCCCTCCGCCCTCTACCTATCTAGCTATCTACCTACCCCCCTGTACCTACCCCTCTACCTATCTACCTATCTATCTATCTATCTACCTAACCGTCTACCTATCTACCTACCCCCCTCCCGCCTGGCCCCCTCTCCCAGCCCTACCCCCGGCGCGCCCCCGGGCCGGTGTACCAACTCCCGCTTCCCATACCCTTGCCAAGGCCTTTTTTCTTCCCTCTCCTCGCCCCAAGCCCTCCCAGATCCAAGCCGCGATTTTTGTCTTTTTTTTTTTTTTCATGCTAATCAGGCGGGATTCGAACCCGTCACCTCTTTGTTTGCCAATTCATTACCAATTCAATGCTTATGCTAATTGCGCTATCCCGGCTCGGTTAGAAATTCAATGGTTTTTCTGTATGTTATTCATATGCAAATCAAATTCTTGCCCCTGATTGGCTGTTGAAAATAATGACATCATGAACCTTGGGTCCAGAGGTCCCTGAGGTGCCACAGGTCCAAGAACCAAAACAAACCAAAGTTTGGAAAACTGTAGCCTTCTCGGCTTTGCGAAAGCTTCCTTTTAATCACGATTCTTGTATCTTTCTGACCGCTGGTACATTTAAAAAAGCACTTAGCGCTTTCACGTTTTTTCCGACGGGCAATTTTGATTTTAGCTGAAGTTTTGTATAATATTGAAATACTTGAAATGTCCGTCGGTGCGTTTGCTTTCAGTCGGTGATCACAAGAAACAGTTTTTGTACGGTTAACAGTGATCAACATCAATTTACATTCTCGCTATATATCCTACCACTGAACAGTATCAATCATAAAAGGCTGAAAATAGAGGAAACTGCTCAGCAGCGAAAGACATTGTGATTTCTAGTCAAATTCTCCTCGTTAGCGCCAGATGAACGGTAAAGGAATGAGTATGGAGAATGTGCATGTTCATCTCACGCCATTTGCAAGTGTTCCTGTAACAAGCTAAATTGATCTTATAAATGAAAAACGCGAAGGTTATGTCACTTTTAATAGATTTGGAGCCAGCAATGTGACCCTTCAAAAACAAGAAAAAGCGTTCTTCTCTAACTAGGCAACTACAGTACCCTAGTCTGAATCTGGTACCCTTATAACTGCAATAGGAAATCTGCAAGTAACACTGTAAATCATACTAAAATGCTACCGATGCGACCAAAAACTTGTGATAGAATCGTGAAATCAGCCTAAAAAGATCAAAACAAGGTGATATCCTGCGTGTCCTAAGGCAGCCGAAAGACTTTTTTTCCACAGTGAAATATACTTACATCCTCTTACTTGAGACATCACAAGAGTCCCAGGGACATTTCCAGCAGATCTCCATCAGTTTCCAACTTGAACCAAAAGTCACTTGACAAGATGAACCAAACAAACATTGTTTGCCCGGCCTATTGACGATTAGTAATTCCATCAGGTCGTGTTTCTTTCGCAGGCAAGGTTAATTCAAGCTATTTCCAATCCAGTCTTAAAATCAGGCTGTTAAATGTCGCCAAGGTCCATAACCAATAAAGAAAATTCTCCAACTTCAGACGAAGACCAGTTTGCAACTTCATGGTCTGTTTATCCACTGCATTAAAGAAAAGGAACGTACTATAAGTAGACTGACTGGCGAAGTTGAATGCGGGAAAAAGCGTCCTGTGGGTCTCAAAGTGCGGAGAAGTTGATCCTGAGTAATGACAAATGTATAATCCTAAATTTCGCTTGTTTCTTCGCACACGTCTTTTTTTTCCCGTTTTCTTCTTACGTGAATGCATCCTTTTCTAAAAGTGTTTATTTTGAGTCAAGAATTTTATAAAAGTAAGAAGAAAAAAAATTGTGCTGAGCTCCAAAACCCTCCCCGGGTCTAGCCTGCGAGCAAGGTCTCTCACTGCCCCACCCCACCCCACCCTCCCCCCAATCCCGGCAGCAAGAGACCTTGCTCGCAGGCTAAACCCCCCTCTCTTTCACCTTCCCTTCCCTTCCCTTCCCTTCCCTTCCCTTCCCCCTCCCATCCCTCCGCCGGTTAGAAATTCAATGGTTTTTCTGTATGTTATTCATATGCAAATCAAATTCTTGCCCCTGATTGGCTGTTGAAAATAATGACATCATGAACCTTGGGTCCACGGGTCCCTGAGGTGCCACAGGTCCAAGAACCAAAACAAACCAAAGTTTGGAAAACTGTAGCCTTCTCGGCTTTGCGAAAGCTTCCTTTTAATCACGATTCTTGTATCTTTCTGACCGCTGGTACATTTAAAAAAGCACTTAGCGCTTTCACGTTTTTTCCGACGGGCAATTTTGATTTTAGCTGAAGTTTTGTATAATATTGAAATACTTGAAATGTCCGTCGGTGCGTTTGCTTTCAGTCGGTGATCACAAGAAACAGTTTTTGTACGGTTAACAGTGATCAACATCAATTTACATTCTCGCTATATATCCTACCACTGAACAGTATCAATCATAAAAGGCTGAAAATAGAGGAAACTGCTCAGCAGCGAAAGACATTGTGATTTCTAGTCAAATTCTCCTCGTTAGCGCCAGATGAACGGTAAAGGAATGAGTATGGAGAATGTGCATGTTCATCTCACGCCATTTGCAAGTGTTCCTGTAACAAGCTAAATTGATCTTATAAATGAAAAACGCGAAGGTTATGTCACTTTTAATAGATTTGGAGCCAGCAATGTGACCCTTCAAAAACAAGAAAAAGCGTTCTTCTCTAACTAGGCAACTACAGTACCCTAGTCTGAATCTGGTACCCTTATAACTGCAATAGGAAATCTGCAAGTAACACTGTAAATCATACTAAAATGCTACCGATGCGACCAAAAACTTGTGATAGAATCGTGAAATCAGCCTAAAAAGATCAAAACAAGGTGATATCCTGCGTGTCCTAAGGCAGCCGAAAGACTTTTTTTCCACAGTGAAATATACTTACATCCTCTTACTTGAGACATCACAAGAGTCCCAGGGACATTTCCAGCAGATCTCCATCAGTTTCCAACTTGAACCAAAAGTCACTTGACAAGATGAACCAAACAAACATTGTTTGCCCGGCCTATTGACGATTAGTAATTCCATCAGGTCGTGTTTCTTTCGCAGGCAAGGTTAATTCAAGCTATTTCCAATCCAGTCTTAAAATCAGGCTGTTAAATGTCGCCAAGGTCCATAACCAATAAAGAAAATTCTCCAACTTCAGACGAAGACCAGTTTGCAACTTCATGGTCTGTTTATCCACTGCATTAAAGAAAAGGAACGTACTATAAGTAGACTGACTGGCGAAGTTGAATGCGGGAAAAAGCGTCCTGTGGGTCTCAAAGTGCGGAGAAGTTGATCCTGAGTAATGACAAATGTATAATCCTAAATTTCGCTTGTTTCTTCGCACACGTCTTTTTTTTCCCGTTTTCTTCTTACGTGAATGCATCCTTTTCTAAAAGTGTTTATTTTGAGTCAAGAATTTTATAAAAGTAAGAAGAAAAAAAATTGTGCTGAGCTCCAAAACCCTCCCCGGGTCTAGCCTGCGAGCAAGGTCTCTCACTGCCCCACCCCACCCCACCCTCCCCCCAATCCCGGCAGCAAGAGACCTTGCTCGCAGGCTAAACCCCCCTCTCTTTCACCTTCCCTTCCCTTCCCTTCCCTTCCCTTCCCTTCCCCCTCCCATCCCTCCGCCGGTTAGAAATTCAATGGTTTTTCTGTATGTTATTCATATGCAAATCAAATTCTTGCCCCTGATTGGCTGTTGAAAATAATGACATCATGAACCTTGGGTCCACGGGTCCCTGAGGTGCCACAGGTCCAAGAACCAAAACAAACCAAAGTTTGGAAAACTGTAGCCTTCTCGGCTTTGCGAAAGCTTCCTTTTAATCACGATTCTTGTATCTTTCTGACCGCTGGTACATTTAAAAAAGCACTTAGCGCTTTCACGTTTTTTCCGACGGGCAATTTTGATTTTAGCTGAAGTTTTGTATAATATTGAAATACTTGAAATGTCCGTCGGTGCGTTTGCTTTCAGTCGGTGATCACAAGAAACAGTTTTTGTACGGTTAACAGTGATCAACATCAATTTACATTCTCGCTATATATCCTACCACTGAACAGTATCAATCATAAAAGGCTGAAAATAGAGGAAACTGCTCAGCAGCGAAAGACATTGTGATTTCTAGTCAAATTCTCCTCGTTAGCGCCAGATGAACGGTAAAGGAATGAGTATGGAGAATGTGCATGTTCATCTCACGCCATTTGCAAGTGTTCCTGTAACAAGCTAAATTGATCTTATAAATGAAAAACGCGAAGGTTATGTCACTTTTAATAGATTTGGAGCCAGCAATGTGACCCTTCAAAAACAAGAAAAAGCGTTCTTCTCTAACTAGGCAACTACAGTACCCTAGTCTGAATCTGGTACCCTTATAACTGCAATAGGAAATCTGCAAGTAACACTGTAAATCATACTAAAATGCTACCGATGCGACCAAAAACTTGTGATAGAATCGTGAAATCAGCCTAAAAAGATCAAAACAAGGTGATATCCTGCGTGTCCTAAGGCAGCCGAAAGACTTTTTTTCCACAGTGAAATATACTTACATCCTCTTACTTGAGACATCACAAGAGTCCCAGGGACATTTCCAGCAGATCTCCATCAGTTTCCAACTTGAACCAAAAGTCACTTGACAAGATGAACCAAACAAACATTGTTTGCCCGGCCTATTGACGATTAGTAATTCCATCAGGTCGTGTTTCTTTCGCAGGCAAGGTTAATTCAAGCTATTTCCAATCCAGTCTTAAAATCAGGCTGTTAAATGTCGCCAAGGTCCATAACCAATAAAGAAAATTCTCCAACTTCAGACGAAGACCAGTTTGCAACTTCATGGTCTGTTTATCCACTGCATTAAAGAAAAGGAACGTACTATAAGTAGACTGACTGGCGAAGTTGAATGCGGGAAAAAGCGTCCTGTGGGTCTCAAAGTGCGGAGAAGTTGATCCTGAGTAATGACAAATGTATAATCCTAAATTTCGCTTGTTTCTTCGCACACGTCTTTTTTTTCCCGTTTTCTTCTTACGTGAATGCATCCTTTTCTAAAAGTGTTTATTTTGAGTCAAGAATTTTATAAAAGTAAGAAGAAAAAAAATTGTGCTGAGCTCCAAAACCCTCCCCGGGTCTAGCCTGCGAGCAAGGTCTCTCACTGCCCCACCCCACCCCACCCTCCCCCCAATCCCGGCAGCAAGAGACCTTGCTCGCAGGCTAAACCCCCCTCTCTTTCCCCTTCCCTTCCCTTCCCTTCCCTTCCCCCTCCCATCCCTCCGCCCTCTACCTATCTAGCTATCTACCTACCCCCCTGTACCTACCCCTCTACCTATCTACCTATCTATCTATCTATCTATCTATCTATCTACCTAACCGTCTACCTATTTACCTACCCCCCTCCCGCCTGGCCTTCTCTCCCAGCCCTACCCCCGGCCCGCCCCCGGGCCGGTGTACCAACTCCCGCTTCCCATACCCTTGCCAAGGCCTTTTTTCTTCCCTCTCCTCGCCCCAAGCCCTCCCAGATCCAAGCCGCGATTTTTGTCTTTTTTTTCCTTTTTCATGCTAATCAGGCGGGATTCGAACCCGTCACCTCTTTGTTTGCCAATTCATTACCAATTCAATGCTTATGCTAATTGCGCTATCCCGGCTCGGTTAGAAATTCAATGGTTTTTCTGTATGTTATTCATATGCAAATCAAATTCTTGCCCCTGATTGGCTGTTGAAAATAATGACATCATGAACCTTGGGTCCACGGGTCCCTGAGGTGCCACAGGTCCAAGAACCAAAACAAACCAAAGTTTGGAAAACTGTAGCCTTCTCGGCTCTGCGAAAGCTTCCTTTTAATCACGATTCTTGTATCTTTCTGACCGCTGGTACATTTAAAAAAGCACTTAGCGCTTTCACGTTTTTTCCGACGGGCAATTTTGATTTTAGCTGAAGTTTTGTATAATATTGAAATACTTGAAATGTCCGTCGGTGCGTTTGCTTTCAGTCGGTGATCACAAGAAACAGTTTTTGTACGGTTAACAGTGATCAACATCAATTTACATTCTCGCTATATATCCTACCACTGAACAGTATCAATCATAAAAGGCTGAAAATAGAGGAAACTGCTCAGCAGCGAAAGACATTGTGATTTCTAGTCAAATTCTCCTCGTTAGCGCCAGATGAACGGTAAAGGAATGAGTATGGAGAATGTGCATGTTCATCTCACGCCATTTGCAAGTGTTCCTGTAACAAGCTAAATTGATCTTATAAATGAAAAACGCGAAGGTTATGTCACTTTTAATAGATTTGGAGCCAGCAATGTGACCCTTCAAAAACAAGAAAAAGCGTTCTTCTCTAACTAGGCAACTACAGTACCCTAGTCTGAATCTGGTACCCTTATAACTGCAATAGGAAATCTGCAAGTAACACTGTAAATCATACTAAAATGCTACCGATGCGACCAAAAACTTGTGATAGAATCGTGAAATCAGCCTAAAAAGATCAAAACAAGGTGATATCCTGCGTGTCCTAAGGCAGCCGAAAGACTTTTTTTCCACAGTGAAATATACTTACATCCTCTTACTTGAGACATCACAAGAGTCCCAGGGACATTTCCAGCAGATCTCCATCAGTTTCCAACTTGAACCAAAAGTCACTTGACAAGATGAACCAAACAAACATTGTTTGCCCGGCCTATTGACGATTAGTAATTCCATCAGGTCGTGTTTCTTTCGCAGGCAAGGTTAATTCAAGCTATTTCCAATCCAGTCTTAAAATCAGGCTGTTAAATGTCGCCAAGGTCCATAACCAATAAAGAAAATTCTCCAACTTCAGACGAAGACCAGTTTGCAACTTCATGGTCTGTTTATCCACTGCATTAAAGAAAAGGAACGTACTATAAGTAGACTGACTGGCGAAGTTGAATGCGGGAAAAAGCGTCCTGTGGGTCTCAAAGTGCGGAGAAGTTGATTCTGAGTAATGACAAATGTATAATCCTAAATTTCGCTTGTTTCTTCGCACACGTCTTTTTTTTCCCGTTTTCTTCTTACGTGAATGCATCCTTTTCTAAAAGTGTTTATTTTGAGTCAAGAATTTTATAAAAGTAAGAAGAAAAAAAATTGTGCTGAGCTCCAAAACCCTCCCCGGGTCTAGCCTGCGAGCAAGGTCTCTCACTGTCCCACCCCACCCAACCCTCCCCCCAATCCCGGCAGCAAGAGACCTTGCTCGCAGGCTAAACCCCCCTCTCTTTCCCCTTCCCTTCCCTTCCCTTCCCTTCCCTTCCCTTCCCCCTCCCATCCCTCCGCCCTCTACCTATCTAGCTATCTACCTACCCCCCTGTACCTACCCCTCTACCTATCTACCTATCTATCTATCTATCTATCTACCTAACCGTCTACCTATCTACCTACCCCCCTCCCGCCTGGCCCCCTCTCCCAGCCCTACCCCCGGCCCGCCCCCGGGCCGGTGTACCAACTCCCGCTTCCCATACCCTTGCCAAGGCCTTTTTTCTTCCCTCTCCTCGCCCCAAGCCCTCCCAGATCCAAGCCGCGATTTTTGTCTTTTTTTTTTTTTTCATGCTAATCAGGCGGGATTCGAACCCGTCACCTCTTTGTTTGCCAATTCATTACCAATTCAATGCTTATGCTAATTGCGCTATCCCGGCTCGGTTAGAAATTCAATGGTTTTTCTGTATGTTATTCATATGCAAATCAAATTCTTGCCCCTGATTGGCTGTTGAAAATAATGACATCATGAACCTTGGGTCCAGAGGTCCCTGAGGTGCCACAGGTCCAAGAACCAAAACAAACCAAAGTTTGGAAAACTGTAGCCTTCTCGGCTTTGCGAAAGCTTCCTTTTAATCACGATTCTTGTATCTTTCTGACCGCTGGTACATTTAAAAAAGCACTTAGCGCTTTCACGTTTTTTCCGACGGGCAATTTTGATTTTAGCTGAAGTTTTGTATAATATTGAAATACTTGAAATGTCCGTCGGTGCGTTTGCTTTCAGTCGGTGATCACAAGAAACAGTTTTTGTACGGTTAACAGTGATCAACATCAATTTACATTCTCGCTATATATCCTACCACTGAACAGTATCAATCATAAAAGGCTGAAAATAGAGGAAACTGCTCAGCAGCGAAAGACATTGTGATTTCTAGTCAAATTCTCCTCGTTAGCGCCAGATGAACGGTAAAGGAATGAGTATGGAGAATGTGCATGTTCATCTCACGCCATTTGCAAGTGTTCCTGTAACAAGCTAAATTGATCTTATAAATGAAAAACGCGAAGGTTATGTCACTTTTAATAGATTTGGAGCCAGCAATGTGACCCTTCAAAAACAAGAAAAAGCGTTCTTCTCTAACTAGGCAACTACAGTACCCTAGTCTGAATCTGGTACCCTTATAACTGCAATAGGAAATCTGCAAGTAACACTGTAAATCATACTAAAATGCTACCGATGCGACCAAAAACTTGTGATAGAATCGTGAAATCAGCCTAAAAAGATCAAAACAAGGTGATATCCTGCGTGTCCTAAGGCAGCCGAAAGACTTTTTTTCCACAGTGAAATATACTTACATCCTCTTACTTGAGACATCACAAGAGTCCCAGGGACATTTCCAGCAGATCTCCATCAGTTTCCAACTTGAACCAAAAGTCACTTGACAAGATGAACCAAACAAACATTGTTTGCCCGGCCTATTGACGATTAGTAATTCCATCAGGTCGTGTTTCTTTCGCAGGCAAGGTTAATTCAAGCTATTTCCAATCCAGTCTTAAAATCAGGCTGTTAAATGTCGCCAAGGTCCATAACCAATAAAGAAAATTCTCCAACTTCAGACGAAGACCAGTTTGCAACTTCATGGTCTGTTTATCCACTGCATTAAAGAAAAGGAACGTACTATAAGTAGACTGACTGGCGAAGTTGAATGCGGGAAAAAGCGTCCTGTGGGTCTCAAAGTGCGGAGAAGTTGATCCTGAGTAATGACAAATGTATAATCCTAAATTTCGCTTGTTTCTTCGCACACGTCTTTTTTTTCCCGTTTTCTTCTTACGTGAATGCATCCTTTTCTAAAAGTGTTTATTTTGAGTCAAGAATTTTATAAAAGTAAGAAGAAAAAAAATTGTGCTGAGCTCCAAAACCCTCCCCGGGTCTAGCCTGCGAGCAAGGTCTCTCACTGCCCCACCCCACCCCACCCTCCCCCCAATCCCGGCAGCAAGAGACCTTGCTCGCAGGCTAAACCCCCCTCTCTTTCACCTTCCCTTCCCTTCCCTTCCCTTCCCCCTCCCATCCCTCCGCCCTCTACCTATCTAGCTATCTACCTACCCCCCTGTACCTACCCCTCTACCTATCTACCTATCTATCTATCTATCTATCTATCTATCTACCTAACCGTCTACCTATTTACCTACCCCCCTCCCGCCTGGCCTTCTCTCCCAGCCCTACCCCCGGCCCGCCCCCGGGCCGGTGTACCAACTCCCGCTTCCCATACCCTTGCCAAGGCCTTTTTTCTTCCCTCTCCTCGCCCCAAGCCCTCCCAGATCCAAGCCGCGATTTTTGTCTTTTTTTTCCTTTTTCATGCTAATCAGGCGGGATTCGAACCCGTCACCTCTTTGTTTGCCAATTCATTACCAATTCAATGCTTATGCTAATTGCGCTATCCCGGCTCGGTTAGAAATTCAATGGTTTTTCTGTATGTTATTCATATGCAAATCAAATTCTTGCCCCTGATTGGCTGTTGAAAATAATGACATCATGAACCTTGGGTCCACGGGTCCCTGAGGTGCCACAGGTCCAAGAACCAAAACAAACCAAAGTTTGGAAAACTGTAGCCTTCTCGGCTTTGCGAAAGCTTCCTTTTAATCACGATTCTTGTATCTTTCTGACCGCTGGTACATTTAAAAAAGCACTTAGCGCTTTCACGTTTTTTCCGACGGGCAATTTTGATTTTAGCTGAAGTTTTGTATAATATTGAAATACTTGAAATGTCCGTCGGTGCGTTTGCTTTCAGTCGGTGATCACAAGAAACAGTTTTTGTACGGTTAACAGTGATCAACATCAATTTACATTCTCGCTATATATCCTACCACTGAACAGTATCAATCATAAAAGGCTGAAAATAGAGGAAACTGCTCAGCAGCGAAAGACATTGTGATTTCTAGTCAAATTCTCCTCGTTAGCGCCAGATGAACGGTAAAGGAATGAGTATGGAGAATGTGCATGTTCATCTCACGCCATTTGCAAGTGTTCCTGTAACAAGCTAAATTGATCTTATAAATGAAAAACGCGAAGGTTATGTCACTTTTAATAGATTTGGAGCCAGCAATGTGACCCTTCAAAAACAAGAAAAAGCGTTCTTCTCTAACTAGGCAACTACAGTACCCTAGTCTGAATCTGGTACCCTTATAACTGCAATAGGAAATCTGCAAGTAACACTGTAAATCATACTAAAATGCTACCGATGCGACCAAAAACTTGTGATAGAATCGTGAAATCAGCCTAAAAAGATCAAAACAAGGTGATATCCTGCGTGTCCTAAGGCAGCCGAAAGACTTTTTTTCCACAGTGAAATATACTTACATCCTCTTACTTGAGACATCACAAGAGTCCCAGGGACATTTCCAGCAGATCTCCATCAGTTTCCAACTTGAACCAAAAGTCACTTGACAAGATGAACCAAACAAACATTGTTTGCCCGGCCTATTGACGATTAGTAATTCCATCAGGTCGTGTTTCTTTCGCAGGCAAGGTTAATTCAAGCTATTTCCAATCCAGTCTTAAAATCAGGCTGTTAAATGTCGCCAAGATCCAGAACCAATAAAGAAAATTCTCCAACTTCAGACGAAGACCAGTTTGCAACTTCATGGTCTGTTTATCCACTGCATTAAAGAAAAGGAACGTACTATAAGTAGACTGACTGGCGAAGTTGAATGCGGGAAAAAGCGTCCTGTGGGTCTCAAAGTGTGGAGAAGTTGATCCTGAGTAATGACAAATGTATAATCCTAAATTTCGCTTGTTTCTTCGCACACGTCTTTTTTTTCCCGTTTTTTTCTTACGTGAATGCATCCTTTTCTAAAAGTGTTTATTTTGAGTCAAGAATTTTATAAAAGTAAGAAGAAAAAAAATTGTGCTGAGCTCCAAAACCCTCCCCGGGTCTAGCCTGCGAGCAAGGTCTCTCACTGCCCCACCCCACCCCACCCTCCCCCCAATCCCGGCAGCAAGAGACCTTGCACGCAGGCTAAACCCCCCTCTCTTTCCCCTTCCCTTCCCTTCCCTTCCCTTCCCCCTCCCATCCCTCCGCCCTCTACCTATCTAGCTATCTACCTACCCCCCTGTACCTACCCCTCTACCTATCTACCTATCTATCTATCTATCTATCTACCTAACCGTCTACCTATCTACCTACCCCCCTCCCGCCTGGCCCCTTCTCCCAGCCCTACCCCCGGCCCGCCCCCGGGCCGGTGTACCAACTCCCGCTTCCCATACCCTTGCCAAGGCATTTTTTCTTCCCTCTCCTCGCCCCAAGCCCTCCCAGATCCAAGCCGCGATTTTTGTCTTTTTTTTCCTTTTTCATGCTAATCAGGCGGGATTCGAACCCGTCACCTCTTTGTTTGCCAATTCATTACCAATTCAATGCTTATGCTAATTGCGCTATCCCGGCTCGGTTAGAAATTCAATGGTTTTTTTGTATGTTATTCATATGCAAATCAAATTCTTGCCCCTGATTGGCTGTTGAAAATAATGACATCATGAACCTTGGGTCCAGAGGTCCCTGAGGTGCCACAGGTCCAAGAACCAAAACAAACCAAAGTTTGGAAAACTGTAGCCTTCTCGGCTTTGCGAAAGCTTCCTTTTAATCACGATTCTTGTATCTTTCTGACCGCTGGTACATTTAAAAAAGCACTTAGCGCTTTCACGTTTTTTCCGACGGGCAATTTTGATTTTAGCTGAAGTTTTGTATAATATTGAAATACTTGAAATGTCCGTCGGTGCGTTTGCTTTCAGTCGGTGATCACAAGAAACAGTTTTTGTACGGTTAACAGTGATCAACATCAATTTACATTCTCGCTATATATCCTACCACTGAACAGTATCAATCATAAAAGGCTGAAAATAGAGGAAACTGCTCAGCAGCGAAAGACATTGTGATTTCTAGTCAAATTCTCCTCGTTAGCGCCAGATGAACGGTAAAGGAATGAGTATGGAGAATGTGCATGTTCATCTCACGCCATTTGCAAGTGTTCCTGTAACAAGCTAAATTGATCTTATAAATGAAAAACGCGAAGGTTATGTCACTTTTAATAGATTTGGAGCCAGCAATGTGACCCTTCAAAAAATAGAAAAAGCGTTCTTCTCTAACTAGGCAACTACAGTACCCTAGTCTGAATCTGGTACCCTTATAACTGCAATAGGAAATCTGCAAGTAACACTGTAAATCATACTAAAATGCTACCGATGCGACCGAAAACTTGTGATAGAATCGTGAAATCAGCCTAAAAAGATCAAAACAAGGTGATATCCTGCGTGTCCTAAGGCAGCCGAAAGACTTTTTTTCCACAGTGAAATATACTTACATCCTCTTACTTGAGACATCACAAGAGTCCCAGGGACATTTCCAGCAGATCTCCATCAGTTTCCAACTTGAACCAAAAGTCACTTGACAAGATGAACCAGACAAACATTGTTTGCCCGGCCTATTGACGATTAGTAATTCCATCAGGTCGTGTTTCTTTCGCAGGCAAGGTTAATTCAAGCTATTTCCAATCCAGTCTTAAAATCAGGCTGTTAAATGTCGCCAAGGTCCATAGCCAATAAAGAAAATTCTCCAACTTCAGACGAAGACCAGTTTGCAACTTCATGGTCTGTTTATCCACTGCATTAAAGAAAAGGAACGTACTATAAGTAGACTGACTGGCGAAGTTGAATGCGGGAAAAAGCGTCCTGTGGGTCTCAAAGTGCGGAGAAGTTGATCCTGAGTAATGACAAATGTATAATCCTAAATTTTGCTTGTTTCTTCGCACACGTCTTTTTTTTCCCGTTTTCTTCTTACGTGAATGCATCCTTTTCTAAAAGTGTTTATTTTGAGTCAAGAATTTTATAAAAGTAAGAAGAAAAAAAATTGTGCTGAGCTCCAAAACCCTCCCCGGGTCTAGCCTGCGAGCAAGGTCTCTCACTGCCCCACCCCACCCCACCCTCCCCCCAATCCCGGCAGCAAGAGACCTTGCTCGCAGGCTAAACCCCCCTCTCTTTCCCCCTCCCTTCCCTTCCCTTCTCTTCCCCCTCCCATCCCTCCGCCCTCTACCTATCTAGCTATCTACCTACCCCCCTGTACCTACCCCTCTACCTATCTACCTATCTATCTATCTATCTATCTATCTATCTATCTATCTATCTATCTATCTATCTACCTAACCTTCTACCTATCTACCTACCCCCCTCCCGCCTGCCCCCCTCTCCCAGCCCTACCCCCGGCCCGCCCCCGGGCCGGTGTACCAACTCCCGCTTCCCATACCCTTCCCAAGGCCTTTTTTCTTCCCTCTCCTCGCCCCAAGCCCTCCCAGATCCAAGCCGCGATTTTTGTCTTTTTTTTCCTTTTTCATGCTAATCAGGCGGGATTCGAACCCGTCACCTCTTTGTTTGCCAATTCATTACCAATTCAATGCTTATGCTAATTGCGCTATCCCGGCTCGGTTAGAAATTCAATGGTTTTTTTGTATGTTATTCATATGCAAATCAAATTCTTGCCCCTGATTGGCTGTTGAAAATAATGACATCATGAACCTTGGGTCCAGAGGTCCCTGAGGTGCCACAGGTCCAAGAACCAAAACAAACCAAAGTTTGGAAAACTGTAGCCTTCTCGGCTTTGCGAAAGCTTCCTTTTAATCACGATTCTTGTATCTTTCTGACCGCTGGTACATTTAAAAAAGCACTTAGCGCTTTCACGTTTTTTCCGACGGGCAATTTTGATTTTAGCTGAAGTTTTGTATAATATTGAAATACTTGAAATGTCCGTCGGTGCGTTTGCTTTCAGTCGGTGATCACAAGAAACAGTTTTTGTACGGTTAACAGTGATCAACATCAATTTACATTCTCGCTATATATCCTACCACTGAACAGTATCAATCATAAAAGGCTGAAAATAGAGGAAACTGCTCAGCAGCGAAAGACATTGTGATTTCTAGTCAAATTCTCCTCGTTAGCGCCAGATGAACGGTAAAGGAATGAGTATGGAGAATGTGCATGTTCATCTCACGCCATTTGCAAGTGTTCCTGTAACAAGCTAAATTGATCTTATAAATGAAAAACGCGAAGGTTATGTCACTTTTAATAGATTTGGAGCCAGCAATGTGACCCTTCAAAAACAAGAAAAAGCGTTCTTCTCTAACTAGGCAACTACAGTACCCTAGTCTGAATCTGGTACCCTTATAACTGCAATAGGAAATCTGCAAGTAACACTGTAAATCATACTAAAATGCTACCGATGCGACCAAAAACTTGTGATAGAATCGTGAAATCAGCCTAAAAAGATCAAAACAAGGTGATATCCTGCGTGTCCTAAGGCAGCCGAAAGACTTTTTTTCCACAGTGAGATATACTTACATCCTCTTACTTGAGACATCACAAGAGTCCCAGGGACATTTCCAGCAGATCTCCATCAGTTTCCAACTTGAACCAAAAGTCACTTGACAAGATGAACCAAACAAACATTGTTTGCCCGGCCTATTGACGATTAGTAATTCCATCAGGTCGTGTTTCTTTCGCAGGCAAGGTTAATTCAAGCTATTTCCAATCCAGTCTTAAAATCAGGCTGTTAAATGTCGCCAAGGTCCATAACCAATAAAGAAAATTCTCCAACTTCAGACGAAGACCAGTTTGCAACTTCATGGTCTGTTTATCCACTGCATTAAAGAAAAGGAACGTACTATAAGTAGACTGACTGGCGAAGTTGAATGCGGGAAAAAGCGTCCTGTGGGTCTCAAAGTGTGGAGAAGTTGATCCTGAGTAATGACAAATGTATAATCCTAGATTTCGCTTGTTTCTTCGCACACGTCTTTTTTTCCCCGTTTTTTTCTTACGTGAATGCACCCTTTTCTAAAAGTGTTTATTTTGAGTCAAGAATTTTATAAAAGTAAGAAGAAAAAAAATTGTGCTGAGCTCCAAAACCCTCCCCGGGTCTAGCCTGCGAGCAAGGTCTCTCACTGCCCCACCCCACCCCACCCTCCCCCCAATCCCGGCAGCAAGAGACCTTGCTCGCAGGCTAAACCCCCCTCTCTTTCCCCCTCCCTTCCCTTCCCTTCTCTTCCCCCTCCCATCCCTCCGCCCTCTACCTATCTAGCTATCTACCTACCCCCCTGTACCTACCCCTCTACCTATCTACCTATCTATCTATCTATCTATCTATCTATCTATCTACCTAACCTTCTACCTATCTACCTACCCCCCTCCCGCCTGCCCCCCTCTCCCAGCCCTACCCCCGGCCCGCCCCCGGGCCGGTGTACCAACTCCCGCTTCCCATACCCTTCCCAAGGCCTTTTTTCTTCCCTCTCCTCGCCCCAAGCCCTCCCAGATCCAAGCCGCGATTTTTGTCTTTTTTTTCCTTTTTCATGCTAATCAGGCGGGATTCGAACCCGTCACCTCTTTGTTTGCCAATTCATTACCAATTCAATGCTTATGCTAATTGCGCTATCCCGGCTCGGTTAGAAATTCAATGGTTTTTTTGTATGTTATTCATATGCAAATCAAATTCTTGCCCCTGATTGGCTGTTGAAAATAATGACATCATGAACCTTGGGTCCAGAGGTCCCTGAGGTGCCACAGGTCCAAGAACCAAAACAAACCAAAGTTTGGAAAACTGTAGCCTTCTCGGCTTTGCGAAAGCTTCCTTTTAATCACGATTCTTGTATCTTTCTGACCGCTGGTACATTTAAAAAAGCACTTAGCGCTTTCACGTTTTTTCCGACGGGCAATTTTGATTTTAGCTGAAGTTTTGTATAATATTGAAATACTTGAAATGTCCGTCGGTGCGTTTGCTTTCAGTCGGTGATCACAAGAAACAGTTTTTGTACGGTTAACAGTGATCAACATCAATTTACATTCTCGCTATATATCCTACCACTGAACAGTATCAATCATAAAAGGCTGAAAATAGAGGAAACTGCTCAGCAGCGAAAAACATTGTGATTTCTAGTCAAATTCTCCTCGTTAGCGCCAGATGAACGGTAAAGGAATGAGTATGGAGAATGTGCATGTTCATCTCACGCCATTTGCAAGTGTTCCTGTAACAAGCTAAATTGATCTTATAAATGAAAAACGCGAAGGTTATGTCACTTTTAATAGATTTGGAGCCAGCAATGTGACCCTTCAAAAAATAGAAAAAGCGTTCTTCTCTAACTAGGCAACTACAGTACCCTAGTCTGAATCTGGTACCCTTATAACTGCAATAGGAAATCTGCAAGTAGCACTGTAAATCATACTAAAATGCTACCGATGCGACCAAAAACTTGTGATAGAATCGTGAAATCAGCCTAAAAAGATCAAAACAAGGTGATATCCTGCGTGTCCTAAGGCAGCCGAAAGACTTTTTTTCCACAGTGAAATATACTTACATCCTCTTACTTGAGACATCACAAGAGTCCCAGGGACATTTCCAGCAGATCTCCATCAGTTTCCAACTTGAACCAAAAGTCACTTGACAAGATGAACCAAACAAACATTGTTTGCCCGGCCTATTGACGATTAGTAATTCCATCAGGTCGTGTTTCTTTCGCAGGCAAGGTTAATTCAAGCTATTTCCAATCCAGTCTTAAAATCAGGCTGTTAAATGTCGCCAAGGTCCATAACCAATAAAGAAAATTCTCCAACTTCAGACGAAGACCAGTTTGCAACTTCATGGTCTGTTTATCCACTGCATTAAAGAAAAGGAACGTACTATAAGTAGACTGACTGGCGAAGTTGAATGCGGGAAAAAGCGTCCTGTGGGTCTCAAAGTGTGGAGAAGTTGATCCTGAGTAATGACAAATGTATAATCCTAAATTTCGCTTGTTTCTTCGCACACGTCTTTTTTTTCCCGTTTTTTTCTTACGTGAATGCACCCTTTTCTAAAAGTGTTTATTTTGAGTCAAGAATTTTATAAAAGTAAGAAGAAAAAAAATTGTGCTGAGCTCCAAAACCCTCCCCGGGTCTAGCCTGCGAGCAAGGTCTCTCACTGCCCCACCCCACCCAACCCTCCCCCCAATCCCGGCAGCAAGAGACCTTGCTCGCAGGCTAAACCCCCCTCTCTTTCCCCTTCCCTTCCCTTCCCTTCCCTTCCCTTCCCTTCCCCCTCCCATCCCTCCGCCCTCTACCTATCTAGCTATCTACCTACCCCCCTGTACCTACCCCTCTACCTATCTACCTATCTATCTATCTATCTACCTAACCGTCTACCTATCTACCTACCCCCCTCCCGCCTGGCCCCCTCTCCCAGCCCTACCCCCGGCGCGCCCCCGGGCCGGTGTACCAACTCCCGCTTCCCATACCCTTGCCAAGGCCTTTTTTCTTCCCTCTCCTCGCCCCAAGCCCTCCCAGATCCAAGCCGCGATTTTTGTCTTTTTTTTTTTTTTCATGCTAATCAGGCGGGATTCGAACCCGTCACCTCTTTGTTTGCCAATTCATTACCAATTCAATGCTTATGCTAATTGCGCTATCCCGGCTCGGTTAGAAATTCAATGGTTTTTCTGTATGTTATTCATATGCAAATCAAATTCTTGCCCCTGATTGGCTGTTGAAAATAATGACATCATGAACCTTGGGTCCAGAGGTCCCTGAGGTGCCACAGGTCCAAGAACCAAAACAAACCAAAGTTTGGAAAACTGTAGCCTTCTCGGCTTTGCGAAAGCTTCCTTTTAATCACGATTCTTGTATCTTTCTGACCGCTGGTACATTTAAAAAAGCACTTAGCGCTTTCACGTTTTTTCCGACGGGCAATTTTGATTTTAGCTGAAGTTTTGTATAATATTGAAATACTTGAAATGTCCGTCGGTGCGTTTGCTTTCAGTCGGTGATCACAAGAAACAGTTTTTGTACGGTTAACAGTGATCAACATCAATTTACATTCTCGCTATATATCCTACCACTGAACAGTATCAATCATAAAAGGCTGAAAATAGAGGAAACTGCTCAGCAGCGAAAGACATTGTGATTTCTAGTCAAATTCTCCTCGTTAGCGCCAGATGAACGGTAAAGGAATGAGTATGGAGAATGTGCATGTTCATCTCACGCCATTTGCAAGTGTTCCTGTAACAAGCTAAATTGATCTTATAAATGAAAAACGCGAAGGTTATGTCACTTTTAATAGATTTGGAGCCAGCAATGTGACCCTTCAAAAACAAGAAAAAGCGTTCTTCTCTAACTAGGCAACTACAGTACCCTAGTCTGAATCTGGTACCCTTATAACTGCAATAGGAAATCTGCAAGTAACACTGTAAATCATACTAAAATGCTACCGATGTGACCAAAAACTTGTGATAGAATCGTGAAATCAGCCTAAAAAGATCAAAACAAGGTGATATCCTGCGTGTCCTAAGGCAGCCGAAAGACTTTTTTTCCACAGTGAAATATACTTACATCCTCTTACTTGAGACATCACAAGAGTCCCAGGGACATTTCCAGCAGATCTCCATCAGTTTCCAACTTGAACCAAAAGTCACTTGACAAGATGAACCAAACAAACATTGTTTGCCCGGCCTATTGACGATTAGTAATTCCATCAGGTCGTGTTTCTTTCGCAGGCAAGGTTAATTCAAGCTATTTCCAATCCAGTCTTAAAATCAGGCTGTTAAATGTCGCCAAGGTCCATAACCAATAAAGAAAATTCTCCAACTTCAGACGAAGACCAGTTTGCAACTTCATGGTCTGTTTATCCACTGCATTAAAGAAAAGGAACGTACTATAAGTAGACTGACTGGCGAAGTTGAATGCGGGAAAAAGCGTCCTGTGGGTCTCAAAGTGCGGAGAAGTTGATCCTGAGTAATGACAAATGTATAATCCTAAATTTCGCTTGTTTCTTCGCACACGTCTTTTTTTTCCCGTTTTCTTCTTACGTGAATGCATCCTTTTCTAAAAGTGTTTATTTTGAGTCAAGAATTTTATAAAAGTAAGAAGAAAAAAAATTGTGCTGAGCTCCAAAACCCTCCCCGGGTCTAGCCTGCGAGCAAGGTCTCTCACTGCCCCACCCCACCCCACCCTCCCCCCAATCCCGGCAGCAAGAGACCTTGCTCGCAGGCTAAACCCCCCTCTCTTTCACCTTCCCTTCCCTTCCCTTCCCTTCCCCCTCCCATCCCTCCGCCCTCTACCTATCTAGCTATCTACCTACCCCCCTGTACCTACCCCTCTACCTATCTACCTATCTATCTATCTATCTATCTATCTATCTACCTAACCGTCTACCTATTTACCTACCCCCCTCCCGCCTGGCCCCCTCTCCCAGCCCTACCCCCGGCCCGCCCCCGGGCCGGTGTACCAACTCCCGCTTCCCATACCCTTGCCAAGGCCTTTTTTCTTCCCTCTCCTCGCCCCAAGCCCTCCCAGATCCAAGCCGCGATTTTTGTCTTTTTTTTCCTTTTTCATGCTAATCAGGCGGGATTCGAACCCGTCACCTCTTTGTTTGCCAATTCATTACCAATTCAATGCTTATGCTAATTGCGCTATCCCGGCTCGGTTAGAAATTCAATGGTTTTTCTGTATGTTATTCATATGCAAATCAAATTCTTGCCCCTGATTGGCTGTTGAAAATAATGACATCATGAACCTTGGGTCCACGGGTCCCTGAGGTGCCACAGGTCCAAGAACCAAAACAAACCAAAGTTTGGAAAACTGTAGCCTTCTCGGCTTTGCGAAAGCTTCCTTTTAATCACGATTCTTGTATCTTTCTGACCGCTGGTACATTTAAAAAAGCACTTAGCGCTTTCACGTTTTTTCCGACGGGCAATTTTGATTTTAGCTGAAGTTTTGTATAATATTGAAATACTTGAAATGTCCGTCGGTGCGTTTGCTTTCAGTCGGTGATCACAAGAAACAGTTTTTGTACGGTTAACAGTGATCAACATCAATTTACATTCTCGCTATATATCCTACCACTGAACAGTATCAATCATAAAAGGCTGAAAATAGAGGAAACTGCTCAGCAGCGAAAGACATTGTGATTTCTAGTCAAATTCTCCTCGTTAGCGCCAGATGAACGGTAAAGGAATGAGTATGGAGAATGTGCATGTTCATCTCACGCCATTTGCAAGTGTTCCTGTAACAAGCTAAATTGATCTTATAAATGAAAAACGCGAAGGTTATGTCACTTTTAATAGATTTGGAGCCAGCAATGTGACCCTTCAAAAACAAGAAAAAGCGTTCTTCTCTAACTAGGCAACTACAGTACCCTAGTCTGAATCTGGTACCCTTATAACTGCAATAGGAAATCTGCAAGTAACACTGTAAATCATACTAAAATGCTACCGATGCGACCAAAAACTTGTGATAGAATCGTGAAATCAGCCTAAAAAGATCAAAACAAGGTGATATCCTGCGTGTCCTAAGGCAGCCGAAAGACTTTTTTTCCACAGTGAAATATACTTACATCCTCTTACTTGAGACATCACAAGAGTCCCAGGGACATTTCCAGCAGATCTCCATCAGTTTCCAACTTGAACCAAAAGTCACTTGACAAGATGAACCAAACAAACATTGTTTGCCCGGCCTATTGACGATTAGTAATTCCATCAGGTCGTGTTTCTTTCGCAGGCAAGGTTAATTCAAGCTATTTCCAATCCAGTCTTAAAATCAGGCTGTTAAATGTCGCCAAGATCCAGAACCAATAAAGAAAATTCTCCAACTTCAGACGAAGACCAGTTTGCAACTTCATGGTCTGTTTATCCACTGCATTAAAGAAAAGGAACGTACTATAAGTAGACTGACTGGCGAAGTTGAATGCGGGAAAAAGCGTCCTGTGGGTCTCAAAGTGTGGAGAAGTTGATCCTGAGTAATGACAAATGTATAATCCTAAATTTCGCTTGTTTCTTCGCACACGTCTTTTTTTTCCCGTTTTTTTCTTACGTGAATGCATCCTTTTCTAAAAGTGTTTATTTTGAGTCAAGAATTTTATAAAAGTAAGAAGAAAAAAAATTGTGCTGAGCTCCAAAACCCTCCCCGGGTCTAGCCTGCGAGCAAGGTCTCTCACTGCCCCACCCCACCCCACCCTCCCCCCAATCCCGGCAGCAAGAGACCTTGCACGCAGGCTAAACCCCCCTCTCTTTCCCCTTCCCTTCCCTTCCCTTCCCTTCCCTTCCCCCTCCCATCCCTCCGCCCTCTACCTATCTAGCTATCTACCTACCCCCCTGTACCTACCCCTCTACCTATCTACCTATCTATCTATCTATCTATCTATCTATCTACCTAACCGTCTACCTATTTACCTACCCCCCTCCCGCCTGGCCCCCTCTCCCAGCCCTACCCCCGGCCCGCCCCCGGGCCGGTGTACCAACTCCCGCTTCCCATACCCTTGCCAAGGCCTTTTTTCTTCCCTCTCCTCGCCCCAAGCCCTCCCAGATCCAAGCCGCGATTTTTGTCTTTTTTTTCCTTTTTCATGCTAATCAGGCGGGATTCGAACCCGTCACCTCTTTGTTTGCCAATTCATTACCAATTCAATGCTTATGCTAATTGCGCTATCCCGGCTCGGTTAGAAATTCAATGGTTTTTCTGTATGTTATTCATATGCAAATCAAATTCTTGCCCCTGATTGGCTGTTGAAAATAATGACATCATGAACCTTGGGTCCACGGGTCCCTGAGGTGCCACAGGTCCAAGAACCAAAACAAACCAAAGTTTGGAAAACTGTAGCCTTCTCGGCTTTGCGAAAGCTTCCTTTTAATCACGATTCTTGTATCTTTCTGACCGCTGGTACATTTAAAAAAGCACTTAGCGCTTTCACGTTTTTTCCGACGGGCAATTTTGATTTTAGCTGAAGTTTTGTATAATATTGAAATACTTGAAATGTCCGTCGGTGCGTTTGCTTTCAGTCGGTGATCACAAGAAACAGTTTTTGTACGGTTAACAGTGATCAACATCAATTTACATTCTCGCTATATATCCTACCACTGAACAGTATCAATCATAAAAGGCTGAAAATAGAGGAAACTGCTCAGCAGCGAAAGACATTGTGATTTCTAGTCAAATTCTCCTCGTTAGCGCCAGATGAACGGTAAAGGAATGAGTATGGAGAATGTGCATGTTCATCTCACGCCATTTGCAAGTGTTCCTGTAACAAGCTAAATTGATCTTATAAATGAAAAACGCGAAGGTTATGTCACTTTTAATAGATTTGGAGCCAGCAATGTGACCCTTCAAAAACAAGAAAAAGCGTTCTTCTCTAACTAGGCAACTACAGTACCCTAGTCTGAATCTGGTACCCTTATAACTGCAATAGGAAATCTGCAAGTAACACTGTAAATCATACTAAAATGCTACCGATGCGACCAAAAACTTGTGATAGAATCGTGAAATCAGCCTAAAAAGATCAAAACAAGGTGATATCCTGCGTGTCCTAAGGCAGCCGAAAGACTTTTTTTCCACAGTGAAATATACTTACATCCTCTTACTTGAGACATCACAAGAGTCCCAGGGACATTTCCAGCAGATCTCCATCAGTTTCCAACTTGAACCAAAAGTCACTTGACAAGATGAACCAAACAAACATTGTTTGCCCGGCCTATTGACGATTAGTAATTCCATCAGGTCGTGTTTCTTTCGCAGGCAAGGTTAATTCAAGCTATTTCCAATCCAGTCTTAAAATCAGGCTGTTAAATGTCGCCAAGATCCAGAACCAATAAAGAAAATTCTCCAACTTCAGACGAAGACCAGTTTGCAACTTCATGGTCTGTTTATCCACTGCATTAAAGAAAAGGAACGTACTATAAGTAGACTGACTGGCGAAGTTGAATGCGGGAAAAAGCGTCCTGTGGGTCTCAAAGTGTGGAGAAGTTGATCCTGAGTAATGACAAATGTATAATCCTAAATTTCGCTTGTTTCTTCGCACACGTCTTTTTTTTCCCGTTTTTTTCTTACGTGAATGCATCCTTTTCTAAAAGTGTTTATTTTGAGTCAAGAATTTTATAAAAGTAAGAAGAAAAAAAATTGTGCTGAGCTCCAAAACCCTCCCCGGGTCTAGCCTGCGAGCAAGGTCTCTCACTGCCCCACCCCACCCCACCCTCCCCCCAATCCCGGCAGCAAGAGACCTTGCACGCAGGCTAAACCCCCCTCTCTTTCCCCTTCCCTTCCCTTCCCTTCCCTTCCCTTCCCCCTCCCATCCCTCCGCCCTCTACCTATCTAGCTATCTACCTACCCCCCTGTACCTACCCCTCTACCTATCTACCTATCTATCTATCTATCTATCTATCTATCTATCTATCTATCTATCTACCTAACCTTCTACCTATCTACCTACCCCCCTCCCGCCTGCCCCCCTCTCCCAGCCCTACCCCCGGCCCGCCCCCGGGCCGGTGTACCAACTCCCGCTTCCCATACCCTTCCCAAGGCCTTTTTTCTTCCCTCTCCTCGCCCCAAGCCCTCCCAGATCCAAGCCGCGATTTTTGTCTTTTTTTTCCTTTTTCATGCTAATCAGGCGGGATTCGAACCCGTCACCTCTTTGTTTGCCAATTCATTACCAATTCAATGCTTATGCTAATTGCGCTATCCCGGCTCGGTTAGAAATTCAATGGTTTTTTTGTATGTTATTCATATGCAAATCAAATTCTTGCCCCTGATTGGCTGTTGAAAATAATGACATCATGAACCTTGGGTCCAGAGGTCCCTGAGGTGCCACAGGTCCAAGAACCAAAACAAACCAAAGTTTGGAAAACTGTAGCCTTCTCGGCTTTGCGAAAGCTTCCTTTTAATCACGATTCTTGTATCTTTCTGACCGCTGGTACATTTAAAAAAGCACTTAGCGCTTTCACGTTTTTTCCGACGGGCAATTTTGATTTTAGCTGAAGTTTTGTATAATATTGAAATACTTGAAATGTCCGTCGGTGCGTTTGCTTTCAGTCGGTGATCACAAGAAACAGTTTTTGTGCGGTTAACAGTGATCAACATCAATTTACATTCTCGCTATATATCCTACCACTGAACAGTATCAATCATAAAAGGCTGAAAATAGAGGAAACTGCTCAGCAGCGAAAGACATTGTGATTTCTAGTCAAATTCTCCTCGTTAGCGCCAGATGAACGGTAAAGGAATGAGTATGGAGAATGTGCATGTTCATCTCACGCCATTTGCAAGTGTTCCTGTAACAAGCTAAATTGATCTTATAAATGAAAAACGCGAAGGTTATGTCACTTTTAATAGATTTGGAGCCAGCAATGTGACCCTTCAAAAACAAGAAAAAGCGTTCTTCTCTAACTAGGCAACTACAGTACCCTAGTCTGAATCTGGTACCCTTATAACTGCAATAGGAAATCTGCAAGTAACACTGTAAATCATACTAAAATGCTACCGATGCGACCAAAAACTTGTGATAGAATCGTGAAATCAGCCTAAAAAGATCAAAACAAGGTGATATCCTGCGTGTCCTAAGGCAGCCGAAAGACTTTTTTTCCACAGTGAGATATACTTACATCCTCTTACTTGAGACATCACAAGAGTCCCAGGGACATTTCCAGCAGATCTCCATCAGTTTCCAACTTGAACCAAAAGTCACTTGACAAGATGAACCAAACAAACATTGTTTGCCCGGCCTATTGACGATTAGTAATTCCATCAGGTCGTGTTTCTTTCGCAGGCAAGGTTAATTCAAGCTATTTCCAATCCAGTCTTAAAATCAGGCTGTTAAATGTCGCCAAGGTCCATAACCAATAAAGAAAATTCTCCAACTTCAGACGAAGACCAGTTTGCAACTTCATGGTCTGTTTATCCACTGCATTAAAGAAAAGGAACGTACTATAAGTAGACTGACTGGCGAAGTTGAATGCGGGAAAAAGCGTCCTGTGGGTCTCAAAGTGTGGAGAAGTTGATCCTGAGTAATGACAAATGTATAATCCTAGATTTCGCTTGTTTCTTCGCACACGTCTTTTTTTCCCCGTTTTTTTCTTACGTGAATGCACCCTTTTCTAAAAGTGTTTATTTTGAGTCAAGAATTTTATAAAAGTAAGAAGAAAAAAAATTGTGCTGAGCTCCAAAACCCTCCCCGGGTCTAGCCTGCGAGCAAGGTCTCTCACTGCCCCACCCCACCCCACCCTCCCCCCAATCCCGGCAGCAAGAGACCTTGCTCGCAGGCTAAACCCCCCTCTCTTTCCCCCTCCCTTCCCTTCCCTTCTCTTCCCCCTCCCATCCCTCCGCCCTCTACCTATCTAGCTATCTACCTACCCCCCTGTACCTACCCCTCTACCTATCTACCTATCTATCTATCTATCTATCTATCTATCTATCTACCTAACCTTCTACCTATCTACCTACCCCCCTCCCGCCTGCCCCCCTCTCCCAGCCCTACCCCCGGCCCGCCCCCGGGCCGGTGTACCAACTCCCGCTTCCCATACCCTTCCCAAGGCCTTTTTTCTTCCCTCTCCTCGCCCCAAGCCCTCCCAGATCCAAGCCGCGATTTTTGTCTTTTTTTTCCTTTTTCATGCTAATCAGGCGGGATTCGAACCCGTCACCTCTTTGTTTGCCAATTCATTACCAATTCAATGCTTATGCTAATTGCGCTATCCCGGCTCGGTTAGAAATTCAATGGTTTTTTTGTATGTTATTCATATGCAAATCAAATTCTTGCCCCTGATTGGCTGTTGAAAATAATGACATCATGAACCTTGGGTCCAGAGGTCCCTGAGGTGCCACAGGTCCAAGAACCAAAACAAACCAAAGTTTGGAAAACTGTAGCCTTCTCGGCTTTGCGAAAGCTTCCTTTTAATCACGATTCTTGTATCTTTCTGACCGCTGGTACATTTAAAAAAGCACTTAGCGCTTTCACGTTTTTTCCGACGGGCAATTTTGATTTTAGCTGAAGTTTTGTATAATATTGAAATACTTGAAATGTCCGTCGGTGCGTTTGCTTTCAGTCGGTGATCACAAGAAACAGTTTTTGTACGGTTAACAGTGATCAACATCAATTTACATTCTCGCTATATATCCTACCACTGAACAGTATCAATCATAAAAGGCTGAAAATAGAGGAAACTGCTCAGCAGCGAAAAACATTGTGATTTCTAGTCAAATTCTCCTCGTTAGCGCCAGATGAACGGTAAAGGAATGAGTATGGAGAATGTGCATGTTCATCTCACGCCATTTGCAAGTGTTCCTGTAACAAGCTAAATTGATCTTATAAATGAAAAACGCGAAGGTTATGTCACTTTTAATAGATTTGGAGCCAGCAATGTGACCCTTCAAAAAATAGAAAAAGCGTTCTTCTCTAACTAGGCAACTACAGTACCCTAGTCTGAATCTGGTACCCTTATAACTGCAATAGGAAATCTGCAAGTAGCACTGTAAATCATACTAAAATGCTACCGATGCGACCAAAAACTTGTGATAGAATCGTGAAATCAGCCTAAAAAGATCAAAACAAGGTGATATCCTGCGTGTCCTAAGGCAGCCGAAAGACTTTTTTTCCACAGTGAAATATACTTACATCCTCTTACTTGAGACATCACAAGAGTCCCAGGGACATTTCCAGCAGATCTCCATCAGTTTCCAACTTGAACCAAAAGTCACTTGACAAGATGAACCAAACAAACATTGTTTGCCCGGCCTATTGACGATTAGTAATTCCATCAGGTCGTGTTTCTTTCGCAGGCAAGGTTAATTCAAGCTATTTCCAATCCAGTCTTAAAATCAGGCTGTTAAATGTCGCCAAGGTCCATAACCAATAAAGAAAATTCTCCAACTTCAGACGAAGACCAGTTTGCAACTTCATGGTCTGTTTATCCACTGCATTAAAGAAAAGGAACGTACTATAAGTAGACTGACTGGCGAAGTTGAATGCGGGAAAAAGCGTCCTGTGGGTCTCAAAGTGTGGAGAAGTTGATCCTGAGTAATGACAAATGTATAATCCTAAATTTCGCTTGTTTCTTCGCACACGTCTTTTTTTTCCCGTTTTTTTCTTACGTGAATGCACCCTTTTCTAAAAGTGTTTATTTTGAGTCAAGAATTTTATAAAAGTAAGAAGAAAAAAAATTGTGCTGAGCTCCAAAACCCTCCCCGGGTCTAGCCTGCGAGCAAGGTCTCTCACTGCCCCACCCCACCCAACCCTCCCCCCAATCCCGGCAGCAAGAGACCTTGCTCGCAGGCTAAACCCCCCTCTCTTTCCCCTTCCCTTCCCTTCCCTTCCCCCTCCCATCCCTCCGCCCTCTACCCATCTAGCTATCTACCTACCCCCCTGTACCTACCCCTCTACCTATCTACCTATCTATCTATCTATCTATCTATCTATCTACCTAACCTTCTACCTATCTACCTACCCCCCTCCCGCCTGTCCCCCTCTCCCAGCCCTCCCCCCGGTCCGCCCCCGGGCCGGTGTACCAACTCCCGCTTCCCATACCCTTCCCAAGGCCTTTTTTCTTCCCTCTCCTCGCCCCAAGCCCTCCCAGATCCAAGCCGCGATTTTTGTCTTTTTTTCCTTTTTCATGCTAATCAGGCGGGATTCGAACCCGTCACCTCTTTGTTTGCCAATTCATTACCAATTCAATGCTTATGCTAATTGCGCTATCCCGGCTCGGTTAGAAATTCAATGGTTTTTTTGTATGTTATTCATATGCAAATCAAATTCTTGCCCCTGATTGGCTGTTGAATATAATGACATCATGAATCTTTGGCCCAGAGGTCCAAGAACTAAAACAAACCAAAGTTAACCAAACATAATGGAAACTGTAGCCTTCTCGGCTTTGCGAAAGCTTCCTTTTAATCACGATTCTTGTATCTTTCTGACCGCTGGTACATTTAAAAAAGCACTTAGCGCTTTCACGTTTTTTCCGACGGGCAATTTTGATTTTAGCTGAAGTTTTGTATAATATTGAAATTCTTGAAATGTCCGTCGGTGCGTTTGCTTTCAGTCGGTGATCACAAGAAACAGTTTTTGTACGGTTAACAGTGATCAACATCAATTTACATTCTCGCTATATATCCTACCACTGAACAGTATCAATCATAAAAGGCTGAAAATAGAGGAAACTTCTCAGCAGCGAAAAACATTGTGATTTCTAGTCAAATTCTCCTCGTTAGCGCCAGATGAACGGTAAAGGAATGACTATTGAGAATGTGCATGTTAATCTCACGCTATTTACAAGTTTTCCTGTAACAAGCAAAATTGATCTTATAAATGAAAAACGCGAAGGTTATGTCACTTTAAACAGATTTGGAGCCAGCAATGTGACCCTTCAAAAACAAGAAAAAGCGTTCTTCTCTGACTAGGCAACTACAGTACCCTAGTCTGAATCTGGTACCCTTATAACTGCAATAGGAAATCTGCAAGTAACACTGTAAATCATACTAAAATGCTACCGATGCGACCAAAAACTTGTGATAGAATCGTGAAATCAGCCTAAAAAGATCAAAACAAGGTGATATCCTGCGTGTCCTAAGGCAGCCGAAAGACTTTTTTTCCACAGTGAGATATACTTACATCCTCTTACTTGAGACATCACAAGAGTCCCAGGGACATTTCCAGCAGATCTCCATCAGTTTCCAACTTGAACCAAAAGTCACTTGACAAGATGAACCAAACAAACATTGTTTGCCCGGCCTATTGACGATTAGTAATTCCATCAGGTCGTGTTTCTTTCGCAGGCAAGGTTAATTCAAGCTATTTCCAATCCAGTCTTAAAATCAGGCTGTTAAATGTCGCCAAGGTCCATAACCAATAAAGAAAATTCTCCAACTTCAGACGAAGACCAGTTTGCAACTTCATGGTCTGTTTATCCACTGCATTAAAGAAAAGGAACGTACTATAAGTAGACTGACTGGCGAAGTTGAATGCGGGAAAAAGCGTCCTGTGGGTCTCAAAGTGTGGAGAAGTTGATCCTGAGTAATGACAAATGTATAATCCTAGATTTCGCTTGTTTCTTCGCACACGTCTTTTTTTCCCCGTTTTTTTCTTACGTGAATGCACCCTTTTCTAAAAGTGTTTATTTTGAGTCAAGAATTTTATAAAAGTAAGAAGAAAAAAAATTGTGCTGAGCTCCAAAACCCTCCCCGGGTCTAGCCTGCGAGCAAGGTCTCTCACTGCCCCACCCCACCCCACCCTCCCCCCAATCCCGGCAGCAAGAGACCTTGCTCGCAGGCTAAACCCCCCTCTCTTTCCCCCTCCCTTCCCTTCCCTTCTCTTCCCCCTCCCATCCCTCCGCCCTCTACCTATCTAGCTATCTACCTACCCCCCTGTACCTACCCCTCTACCTATCTACCTATCTATCTATCTATCTATCTATCTATCTATCTATCTACCTAACCTTCTACCTATCTACCTACCCCCCTCCCGCCTGCCCCCCTCTCCCAGCCCTACCCCCGGCCCGCCCCCGGGCCGGTGTACCAACTCCCGCTTCCCATACCCTTCCCAAGGCCTTTTTTCTTCCCTCTCCTCGCCCCAAGCCCTCCCAGATCCAAGCCGCGATTTTTGTCTTTTTTTTCCTTTTTCATGCTAATCAGGCGGGATTCGAACCCGTCACCTCTTTGTTTGCCAATTCATTACCAATTCAATGCTTATGCTAATTGCGCTATCCCGGCTCGGTTAGAAATTCAATGGTTTTTTTGTATGTTATTCATATGCAAATCAAATTCTTGCCCCTGATTGGCTGTTGAAAATAATGACATCATGAACCTTGGGTCCAGAGGTCCCTGAGGTGCCACAGGTCCAAGAACCAAAACAAACCAAAGTTTGGAAAACTGTAGCCTTCTCGGCTTTGCGAAAGCTTCCTTTTAATCACGATTCTTGTATCTTTCTGACCGCTGGTACATTTAAAAAAGCACTTAGCGCTTTCACGTTTTTTCCGACGGGCAATTTTGATTTTAGCTGAAGTTTTGTATAATATTGAAATACTTGAAATGTCCGTCGGTGCGTTTGCTTTCAGTCGGTGATCACAAGAAACAGTTTTTGTACGGTTAACAGTGATCAACATCAATTTACATTCTCGCTATATATCCTACCACTGAACAGTATCAATCATAAAAGGCTGAAAATAGAGGAAACTGCTCAGCAGCGAAAAACATTGTGATTTCTAGTCAAATTCTCCTCGTTAGCGCCAGATGAACGGTAAAGGAATGAGTATGGAGAATGTGCATGTTCATCTCACGCCATTTGCAAGTGTTCCTGTAACAAGCTAAATTGATCTTATAAATGAAAAACGCGAAGGTTATGTCACTTTTAATAGATTTGGAGCCAGCAATGTGACCCTTCAAAAAATAGAAAAAGCGTTCTTCTCTAACTAGGCAACTACAGTACCCTAGTCTGAATCTGGTACCCTTATAACTGCAATAGGAAATCTGCAAGTAGCACTGTAAATCATACTAAAATGCTACCGATGCGACCAAAAACTTGTGATAGAATCGTGAAATCAGCCTAAAAAGATCAAAACAAGGTGATATCCTGCGTGTCCTAAGGCAGCCGAAAGACTTTTTTTCCACAGTGAAATATACTTACATCCTCTTACTTGAGACATCACAAGAGTCCCAGGGACATTTCCAGCAGATCTCCATCAGTTTCCAACTTGAACCAAAAGTCACTTGACAAGATGAACCAAACAAACATTGTTTGCCCGGCCTATTGACGATTAGTAATTCCATCAGGTCGTGTTTCTTTCGCAGGCAAGGTTAATTCAAGCTATTTCCAATCCAGTCTTAAAATCAGGCTGTTAAATGTCGCCAAGGTCCATAACCAATAAAGAAAATTCTCCAACTTCAGACGAAGACCAGTTTGCAACTTCATGGTCTGTTTATCCACTGCATTAAAGAAAAGGAACGTACTATAAGTAGACTGACTGGCGAAGTTGAATGCGGGAAAAAGCGTCCTGTGGGTCTCAAAGTGTGGAGAAGTTGATCCTGAGTAATGACAAATGTATAATCCTAAATTTCGCTTGTTTCTTCGCACACGTCTTTTTTTTCCCGTTTTTTTCTTACGTGAATGCACCCTTTTCTAAAAGTGTTTATTTTGAGTCAAGAATTTTATAAAAGTAAGAAGAAAAAAAATTGTGCTGAGCTCCAAAACCCTCCCCGGGTCTAGCCTGCGAGCAAGGTCTCTCACTGCCCCACCCCACCCAACCCTCCCCCCAATCCCGGCAGCAAGAGACCTTGCTCGCAGGCTAAACCCCCCTCTCTTTCCCCTTCCCTTCCCTTCCCTTCCCCCTCCCATCCCTCCGCCCTCTACCCATCTAGCTATCTACCTACCCCCCTGTACCTACCCCTCTACCTATCTACCTATCTATCTATCTATCTATCTATCTATCTACCTAACCTTCTACCTATCTACCTACCCCCCTCCCGCCTGTCCCCCTCTCCCAGCCCTCCCCCCGGTCCGCCCCCGGGCCGGTGTACCAACTCCCGCTTCCCATACCCTTCCCAAGGCCTTTTTTCTTCCCTCTCCTCGCCCCAAGCCCTCCCAGATCCAAGCCGCGATTTTTGTCTTTTTTTCCTTTTTCATGCTAATCAGGCGGGATTCGAACCCGTCACCTCTTTGTTTGCCAATTCATTACCAATTCAATGCTTATGCTAATTGCGCTATCCCGGCTCGGTTAGAAATTCAATGGTTTTTTTGTATGTTATTCATATGCAAATCAAATTCTTGCCCCTGATTGGCTGTTGAATATAATGACATCATGAATCTTTGGCCCAGAGGTCCAAGAACTAAAACAAACCAAAGTTAACCAAACATAATGGAAACTGTAGCCTTCTCGGCTTTGCGAAAGCTTCCTTTTAATCACGATTCTTGTATCTTTCTGACCGCTGGTACATTTAAAAAAGCACTTAGCGCTTTCACGTTTTTTCCGACGGGCAATTTTGATTTTAGCTGAAGTTTTGTATAATATTGAAATTCTTGAAATGTCCGTCGGTGCGTTTGCTTTCAGTCGGTGATCACAAGAAACAGTTTTTGTACGGTTAACAGTGATCAACATCAATTTACATTCTCGCTATATATCCTACCACTGAACAGTATCAATCATAAAAGGCTGAAAATAGAGGAAACTTCTCAGCAGCGAAAAACATTGTGATTTCTAGTCAAATTCTCCTCGTTAGCGCCAGATGAACGGTAAAGGAATGACTATTGAGAATGTGCATGTTAATCTCACGCTATTTACAAGTTTTCCTGTAACAAGCAAAATTGATCTTATAAATGAAAAACGCGAAGGTTATGTCACTTTAAACAGATTTGGAGCCAGCAATGTGACCCTTCAAAAACAAGAAAAAGCGTTCTTCTCTGACTAGGCAACTACAGTACCCTAGTCTGAATCTGGTACCCTTATAACTGCAATAGGAAATCTGCAAGTAGCACTGCAAATCATACTAAAATGCTACCGATGCGACCGAAAACTTGTGATAGAATCGTGAAATCAGCCTGGAAGATAAAAACAAGGTGATATCCTGCGTGTCCTAAGGCAGCTGAAAGACTTTTTTTCCACAGTAAAATATACTTACATCCTCTTACTTGAGACATCACAAGAGTCCCAGGGACATTTCCAGCAGATCTCCATCAGTTTCCAACTTGAACCAAAAGTCACTTGACAAGATGAACCAAACAAACATTGTTTGCCCGGCCTATTGACGATTAGTAATTCCATTAGGTCGTGTTTCTTTCGCAGGCAAGGTTAATTCAAGCTATTTCCAATCCAGTCTTAAAATCAGGCTGTTAAATGTCCCCAAGCTCCATGACCAATAAATAAAATTCTCCAACTTCAGACGAAGAGCTGTTTGCAACTTCATGGTCTGTTTATCCACTGCATTAAAGAAAAGGAACGTACTATAAGTAGACTAACTCGCGAAGTTGAATGTGGGAAAAAGCGTCCTGTGGGTCTCAAAGTGTGGAGAAGTCGATCCTGAGTAATGACAAATGTATACTCATAAATTTCGCTTGTTTCTTTGCACAGGTCGTTTTTTTCCCGTTTTTTTCTTACGTGAATGCATCCTTTTCTAAACGTACTTATTTTGAGTCAAGAATTTTATAAAAGTAAGAAGAAAAAAGTTGTGCTCATCCAATTCCGACTCAGGAAAGTTATTTCAAAAACTTTTTCCTCCGGAACAAAGTCCAGGAAAAGAAAAAGAAAATGATAAGAAAAGCGAAGGAAGAGGAGTGGAGAGAAAGCGAAAAAGAAACGTCAAGACTGCTGTGTCACTTTTGAACCCAAAAACTATCTCGAAATTTTGCTTTTTACGGATGCCTAAAATTCGCAAGCTGAACAAAAGGATCGCGGCCGTCATCGCGGCCTCCCTTCGATGGGTTTTGCGGTAAAATATTCCCTTTTTACATGTTTTTAAACCAGAAGATGGCTGGAAGGGCTTTAAAACCCGATTTTAGGCGAAATTCCCAGGGGAGAATGGGTTAAGGAAGAAGAATGTGCATCTTAATCTGAGGATTAACTCCTGTTCTCAGTATGATGTGAATAATCAAGAACGTACGCGAAGGTCGCCTTAGATTTGTAGCCACTAATATGACTGTGATAAAAAGAATAAAATGGTTTTCCGCTAACCAGGCAATGTCACTGCCGCAGGATCCGGTAACTTAACTGTATTGGAAGATCTGCAAGGACACTCATAACAAAAGTGTGCGAAGGGGCGACTGAAAAATTTAAGACAAATGATGATATAGACTGGTCTTACGGTAGGAGTTTTAGGGCTAAGACGACATTGCCATAGCTTTTGAATCAGTTTGAACAGCCTATTAACGTTTTGAAAATTCACCACCGTTTTCCCTTCGCAGGCAGGTGATTGTGAATTAAAACTACTACTAACAGAATCTTACAGAATCTTATTAATACTACTACTACTACTGCTGTTATTATTAAAATTATTATTATAATTATTAATATTGTTATTATTATTAGTAGTAGTAATATTAATATTATTATTATTATTATCATTATTATTATTGTTATTATTATTATCATTATCTTTTTTAATGGAATACCATAGTACAACAGAATAGCCGAGCCCATTCCTTGAGCCTAGGGTTAGAATGAGATAGAAGTCTATTTGATGGAGAGTGCCTTTCTTAGGATGTGAGATCCTAAGATCTTCTGTAGTTCTGTAGTTCTGTGATCTTCTGTAGTTCATGCATTTTGATGTTACCCAGGATCTGTTGTACATATTTTTCTAACCCTTTTTTGATTAGTACCAGGATCCCTTAATCACTACCAGAATTGTTGTAGCTTTTACCCCCCACATTCTTTCAACTTTGATTTCAAGGTCTTTGTATTTTGAGAGTCTTTCAGTTACTTTCACTGAAGTGTTCTTTTCAGTGGAAATGGATATATCAATGATCACGCAGCTTGTTTCGTGTTTGTTCTTGATTACAATGTCTGGTCTTTGGCCTTATTATCTCAATATCTGTTTGTATATATTGGCATTTGCCACAAGATATTTGTGATGTTGTCTTGTTACTGTTTGGGGCTCATGCTCATACCATTTCTCATTTGTGTATATATTCATCTCTTTGCAGATGTTCCAGTAGAGGTATGACCATGGCAGCTTTGTTGGTGTGTGTATGTATTCAGTATTGGCCAGCTCACGGCACCCTGCCACAATATGGTGAATAGTTTCCTGAAATTGACCACAAATCCTGTACATTGGGTCTGTGCCATCTTTTAGGATCTTGCTACAACAGTAGTTGGTCTTGATGGCCCGATCTTAGGCAGTAATAATAAAGCCATGGCCTGTTTCGGACTTGTGCACAGCTGTCTTCAGTCATTGGTTGGTCATTTGATGGTCCACATCTTTTTCCTTTACTCTTTTTGGTATTGCCCATGCATTGGTTTATCTTCCCATTTTTGTTTCAATTGATCTTGGGCATGGCACCTTGCTTTCTGTCAAACTTTTCTGGCATAGACAGTCAAAGCTTCATTCTCAGGTTCCAGTGTTTCAAGGAGGTTGAAAATTAAAAATTTTAGCCTGGCTAGATATGGATACTTTTTTCTTTGTTTTTTTTTTTTCAGGCTCTTTAGCAATCAAGAGAAGAGGATCATTTTTGGTGTTAAGGTAAGTATCGAAGCCTATTGTAGCTGTTTTATAGGCTGTTTCCAATTGGATCAGGCCCCCACCACCCTCATTTCTGAGAAGGTACATTCTATCCATGTCAGCTTTTGGGTGGTGCATCCTTTGTAAGGTGAGTAATATTCCAGTTTTTCTATCTAGTTGTCTGATCTCTTCCATTTTCCGGTCAACGATGGAAAGCTGTAAGCTATTACTGGTATGGCAAGTGTATAGCAAGTGTGTTGATTTAATGGCTTACACTCTATTAAACACAGCTCCTGGATGGCTTGCTGGAGTCGAATTCTTCAAACATCAAGTCACTGTCACTGACCTTAGGTGTGTAAGACCTTATAAAGGATTCTGGCTGTGCCCAGTAAGCATGCTCTCTTTATTATTATTAATATTATTATTATTATTATTATTATTATCATCATCATGATAAATTATTACTATGATTACAGACTAGATTATAATTAAGATCCAGTCAAGCTGTTATTGTAACACAAAAATATTGATGCTACTTTTATTGTATGTCCCTCAAGCATATGATATAGTCAGGTGTCAAGATATGGCAAGAGATCAATTTCCCAGTCTCCCATATGGTTCACTATATTTCACGAAAAAAAATTATATTTTTGAGCTTTTCAGCTGGGAATTTAGCCTAAATTTTCCAAAATTAAAAAAATGCTTTCAGTTTTTAAATTTACTTTTTTGGTTTCTGGTTCCAATTCTTGCAAGTATTACAGATTATTATAGTGTTACAATTTTTTAACCCATTTTGATTCTCCATTTGTTTTTGTCTCCTTGTCTTTTATTCATAAATATTTAGGGAAAGGGGACAAAGGAAATTGCCTGCGTGTAGACGTCTCCTATTTCCTTTGTTGCACGTGGAAAAGGGACGTCTGCGTAACGCCGTCGCTAATCGTGTTCCAGCGTCCCGCTGGGTTCCCAAGACCCAGGAACATGCTGTGATAGGCTGATAGGCTGCGCATTGTTTGACTTAAGGCTGATTGGTTGTTATGGAATCTGGTCTGATAATGTATGCAGTGATTTAAGTAATCGAGGTTTTCCATCCAAAACAAATCAAAACATGTGCCATTGTGTGCAGACCATTCGAAATCTAGTGCGAGGCCGCGGAAAAATTAACGTGTACGAGGAAAACATTTCTTTACAATTTACTGTGCATGACACATCACATCATATTAATATTTAATATTGTAAACAGTGTCTGAGAAAACTACAAAAGCGACATGCACTTCGCACCAGGCAGGCATTTCGGAGAAAGCAAGCCAAAGAAACTAAAATCTTTATTTAGCCGTAACAAACAGAGGTCAAAGAAAATTTAAACACTTTACAGCTGCATCTGAAATCAAATCCTATCAGAAACACCCACAGAAGCATAAACCACAGGAAATGATTACTCGGCATGCATGTAACAAACCTGCTTCATGACCTCTAAATGTAAGACTTACAGCGGCAAAAACGAGATTTACTCAGTCAAAGTCTAGGACTGCTAGTAACCTTCGCGCGAGAGAGAAAAGAAGAAAAACCTCTGTTCAAGCAGACTCTCAAGGTCACGTTTTGCATTATCACGAGCTTTAAGATGATGTTGTGTTTGGCCTGTCAACTATTATTTTTAACCGGATATTATTTAACAATTTATGCAAAATAGAATACCCTGCCAGCGGGACGCTGGAACACGATTAGCGACGGCGTTACGCAGACATCCCTTTTCCGCGTGCAACAAAGGAAATAGGAGACATCTGCACGCAGGCAACAAAGGAAATAGAGAATAAACCTTTACGGTTAAAAAAATTTAACCTCAATATAATTTTGACCTATGATTTAACATATATTCACTGCAATGTGTGAATTATGGAGGAGATTGTTGGCCTGCACTAAATCAGGAAGACCACCAGTACAAATAATTTCCTGAGCCACACCCACATTATGATTTGAGGAAAGGATCAATTTTCATTTGTTGGGATGGGGTGGTTGACATTCAAGGGGAGAGGTACTGGAAAAAGAGACAGTCTCCAGCGTTTTAGATCTTTAGAGGATAACATCTCTAGACATGGAAGTTGCACAGCAGTGGTAGAAAATAGTATTAATATCTGACAAGCATGTCATAATTGTCAAGACAAAATGAAAACTACTGAGCAGTTTTACTGACTCTTTAACATAAAAAACTCTTTAATGCTTATGAGAAAGTTACACTTGACAAGTTCTGTTAGATTTGCTACAAAAACATCTATAGAACATAAATACAAATATTAATTACCTGCAAAGTTAGTAACACTAAGAAATATGATGATGTAACGCCAGTGCTTAAGAATTTAAGGTGGTTACCAGTAAAAACCATTTTATACTTCAGAGGTGCCGTTTATGACTTTTAAGTGTATGAAAGACATGGCCCCAGAATATATTTAGGTAATAAATTTATTTTTAGAGGCAACATAAGTGGGCGGGTGAGTAGAAGTTTGCAGAACTTGAATATTCCAGTATTTGTACCTCGACAAACATGGGTCTCGGGAAAATTTTGGCTCAACATCTTGAAATCTAGGAAGCATTTTTGATAGGTCTTGAAGTGTTGTTTTTGAGTGATTTTTACCTCTCAGAGAGTCTCGATTTGTTCTTTTTGCTGACGGGTGTCGGAGTCTCGGATTTGTTGTTTTGTCTTTTCATTTAGGGGGTGTTTACATGAGAAAACTCGCACCGGTGCGAGTTTCATACCAGGATGACTTTTTGATTTTGTATCGCGTACTGACTGGGTCATTTCATATCTTGTTATTTGAAGGTATGTACACTTCAATATGTTGATAAAATACACGTGTGATTCAAAAATAAAAATCACAAACATTACGCATGGGCTACCCGTTCCAGTGTACTGGCAGACCGATTCCACACCGAAACAGGTGGTTGTTTCGCGTTTACATGATACCCGTGTAAGATTTCATACCGGAGTGAAATTATCGCCCCCGGTACAACAACTAGGGTGAACTCATGCTGGGGTGACTCGCGCTGGTATGACATTTCGTGGTGTTATCATGTAAACAAATGTAGAGCCATAAGAGGGAACCGGAGTGATATTGCACCTGCATGAAAGTCACCTCGGTGCCATGTAAACACCCCCTTAGGCTTCACTGGAGTTGCATTTTTAAGAGTTCCTTGGTACAGATTCTCAAACTGAGCTAGTCGATATTAATTATGCAAATGTATGGGCTTCTGCATGCTAGCTCGCTTCCATTGGTGTTTTTGGTCATTTTATTTATATTTATTTGCACCATTAGCTCAAAATTTTTGGCACATAGAGTTGGCTCAGAATTGATAAAAACGCATTAGTCTCAGTCTTGAATTTTGAAACCAGAGTTACCCATTCTATACCCCTCATTATTTATGTGCCAAATACCTTTTGTAGAAGAACTGGAAGGTCTTAAATACACGCACCTCCTTCAATGGTAAAGATTTCCACAATTCAATTCCCTCCTGTTAATTTATCCATAGCATGGTGACCTGTGGAAGGCATGATCACTGTTTGAAATTATTAAATTCAACAATGACAATAACCCTCCCCTAGGGGACCTTTGATGACAAAATGCCCCCCTCCCCACACCACCACCACCACGGCAAAAAAAAATGCTATCAAATGCTGAGGCCGGGGAAGGGGGATGACGGGTATCCTTGGCATTGACTGAGCCATCACAGAATACAATAATTTATGCAGAAGGCTTTATTAATAATAATTATGTGAAAATACTAGTGTTGCTATTTTATTTTATTTTATTAGCTATGCTCTGAAGGATACAAAAATAAAAAATAAAAACAAAAAACACTGTAGATATGCAAACACTAGTAATAAGAACGTAACAATACACTAATAATAACTTGAATATTAGGGCAGGGACACCACAACAGCTAAAGCCAATTACTGCGGACCCAAAAAATAAAAAGATATAAAAGTAGCAATTTAAATCACATGCAGCAGCTAATTTCCTGGGCTAAAAACCTGGCTGTAATACTTTTCAGGTAAAATCTACAAAATGCTACAATATTGTAATTGTGGAGGCAAGGTGTTTTAGTTGTATGAATTTTTAAGGCTGTAAGTTTATTTCGGTCTGACACACTGAGGTGGCCCACTCAGACTCCATGGGAACTGTGTTGAATTTTATAATAGAATGCTTGGGAATAAACAAAATAATATATTGCCCGGCCTAGCTAGCAGCTGTATATCATTTGAAAAGACTTGAAATAAAGAAATAAAGATTAATTTGGTTTATTAAGTCTGTTTGCTTCTAGAACAGAGAGTTAAATCCCTGAGGGTATTCCCTATAATAGCCTATATGAGGAGGCTCCACTTCAAAGAGTATATATGAAAGCTAGGGAAAAATGTTAATTCAGCTCGACGTATAGAGCCCCAGTCCATGGACCACCCCGGTGGACTTAGCTGTCTATGGACCCTCTTTTGTGGACCCAGTCCATGGACTACCCCTGTGGACCACCACTAATTATTGAAAATGAATTTTACCAGAGGTCTAACCAAATTTTAGGAACCTCAAATGAATGAAACTCTGGTCAGTCTTTATTACCAGGGTTATGGGCTCTTACATTTTACACTAAGTTCAATTTTTTTTTGGCAATTTCATACCAATTAAATGGGTTCATTTTACTCTTGTGAATATGGAGTAACTATAATTGAAGGGAACAGGAAGAGTGGTGTGGAGGAAGCAGTCTACTACGTGGTTCTTTTATTCTGTGATCGTGTTGCATGAAAGTCAAGAAAAAACAGGTGCATGCATACGAGACTATTGGAGAGAGCTCATGTACATGAGTATTTTGTGACGGCAACATTCTAGACCTGAATGAATGGCAATTAATGAAATAGTGTACACAAAATAGTGTACACAAACTTAATGGTAAGACATCTGACCAACCACATTGTTTGATAATATGCAGGTCATTTGTGCTTGATTCATGAGCTGAGGATTCACTGAGTTTGCCAACAAATAAACATATTTTCCATCCAATAGCTATAAAGGGAAGAAGGAAAGTCTGCGGTGGGTACTCAATCATAATGCATTACCTCTTCTGCTCCAACCTCATATGCAGCTATTTTTGTGTTGATCTTGACAAGCAATGTATACACACACAAAAAAGCTGCATAAGTGAATACTTCCTCCCTGCCTCTCATCATGTCCTCTTCAAATAGTTTCTCCTTCCAGACTAAACCGAACCCATTGCATGGAATTCAGACAAAAATATGAGCAAGTGTATAATATGAGAAGCCTTTAATCCTGATAAACTGACAAAGTTTCATCCATTTAAGGTTTCTAAAATTCATAAAGACTCTGGTAAAAATTAATCTTCTAAAATTAGGGTTGGCAGGGTTGTCAAAGGTAGCCACATGCCGGCGAAAATTGCCACCTACTTGGTTAGTATCAGCTGACTACTCTGCTTGGCATTTCTTTACAGGTGGTATTTTCAAAATGAAATATCACCATTCATGAACAAGATTGGAAGATAAAGAGCATAGTTTATTCTCCATTTTTTTAGTAATTATGGAGAAAATAGCCTGGAGAGTGGAGAAAACAGCATTTTAGAGCGTCTAAACGTAAAAATTTTCCTGGGGAGCATGCCTCCAGACCCCCCCAAGAGGATTGTGCCTTTGGCGCTTGGCAGTGCCTCCGGCCCAGCGCTGGCTGCTTACTTTGACAAATTAGCCGTCTACTTCAAAACTTTCTGACGACCCTGGGGTGGTCAACAGGGGTTGTCCATGGACCGGGACTCCATGTTTTGTATACATTTTCAGTTTAGATTTTAAAAGGACCTTAATTAGACCAATTAGATGCATTTCATTGTTGTAACTCAAAGACACAGACTTCGCAACTCACTGATTGATTCATAATATAAAGATTATCCATAATAAACGGAATTCAGTGTTTTGAACTGGATATGAGAAAGGGGTGCCAAGCTCTCAATTTAATGATACATAAGAGGGTGAGGGGTTGAACCTTGGCGTGGAGCCTCCCCATATAAAACTTCGTTGAGTGCCCCCGCAGCACCGTAGATGTTTGATAAAGATTTATTCCTTTTGCAATAAAGGTTAGTTTCTTGCTACAATTGATTATAATCTGAAATTTGTATATTTGAATTTTTCATGTTTTACATTTGAGCACATGACTATATCAGCCCAACTGTCATTGTACATGTTTGAATAAATACCATGCAATTATGTTGTGGTTCAATTTATCCTTGGTTTAAGAAAAGGAAACAGTTTGGTGTCAAAACAAGGTCGACTTTAGCCTCACGTTTACTCAAACTCTGGGAAACTAAGCCCACAACTGTGAAATGGTCTATTATGCCTTGTTCTAGCCAGGGGCATAGCCAGCTTTTTCACTACTTGTAGGCCTGGCTGACTTTCATTTCCACATATCCTATTAGGCACTGACCTCGAAAAAACTTTGACCTCTTAAGCTTTTTAGTTCATCCCAACAATGCATAATTTATCAAAAATTTCTAGGTCCGGTCCCACTGGTGTATGGGCTGGCTACGCCCCTGCTACAACCAGTTGCAAAAATGTTGAGAAACTCCCACGAAAAAACAACCTTTCATGCTTCAAATCGCTGCTAGTCACAGGTCTGTGAGATATAACACTGACCTCCCTTCTCCCTCGCATTCAAAGTTGTTCCTCCAAGTTTATTTGAGCATGGTCTTGTATTGCTAGCAACTTTGATAAGGGATGGAGGGGGGATCACAAGCACATGATCATGGACAGGCCATTTATGCCACAATACGGTACAGTGTCTAAAGTACTTTTGCAACTGGTTGTCAAGGCCGGCATCACATGTGAAGTTAAACATTTGAACTTATCCTCAGTCCCTAGCTATTGGTGATACTTAGAAAGGTATTTCTTTGTACAAGTACATTTGCATTCTAGTTGAATATTTATAAAAATTATGCCATTTACACCACCTAAGACTAAAAAAAAAAGCTTTGATTTTTTTCCCTTGAAAAGATGTCTTCCAAAGCTGTTTCAATTGTTTTTCTCTGGACTTTGATTCCCATTCATTAGGCAGCTTTGTAGCATGTTTAACTTCCAAATATATATATTAAATCGAAAATAGACAGCTGTTCTTCAGAAAACAAGTGGACAACAACACAGCTGACAACATAGAATCTTTGCCAGGCGCCGTCACGCGAATCGCGCGAAAGCGCGACAAGAAGCACACATGCGCAAACGATTTGGTCTTTCAGTCTTCACACGCGCATACTAACGTTTTGGGAAGTATGTTACTGTACTTTTTTCACTTTGTATCGTTCATTTCAGAACTGAGAGAGGAACGCATAATGTCGAACAAACAATCGCCTGACATTGAGATGTGCTATGGCGACTCATCTTCTTTGACAAGCTTAACAGCGTCACCCACGCGAAGGGCATCTTCCCGATTATGACTGTTGAGGTACAAAGACAAGATCAACTGCCCGGAGGACTTAGATCTCCCGGTAAGAAAAAAATGGTAATGTTTACAAAATATTTCATTTAAAGAGCATAGTATAATGCAGATGTTAAACCCTTTGAATGCTCGCCCCCAAACGGCGGCCATATTGGATTTTTGGACGGAAGTGTATTTTTCGCAGTTTGGACCAATTCAGGATTTTTAACACTTTATAACAGCTCTTTTGTTGTAATTCCCGCCTTAAACAAGTAAGTAGAGTAAAAATGTAAGTGATTTTGATTTCATGTGAGCTTACCGTAACTCCTCTATTAGCCCCCTCCCCCCTTTTCAGAAGAGGAAAGTCAATAAGCCCCCCTCTCTATTAAGCCCCCCCCACCCTTCCCCCCAATCCTTATTCTTCACAAACAATTAACGTGGCTGGAAATTCATTTTGTTTTTCGTCTTTGGTTGCATGACCTTCAACTTCATGTGCTAAACTTTTTCAACTTCATGTTCTAGAATTGTTACCATTTTCTTATTGTTAGAAAAAGCAGTATAGCGACCAGTAACCACAAGTCCGTCCTCGAGAAACCTTGCTCCTGTTGATGCATTTCGCTAAATTAAATGAGCCTCCCCTCTCTATTAAGTCCCCCCTCAAAAGTGCTTGAAAAAAGTAATCCCCCCACAGGGGACTTGATAGAGGATTGACGGTTTTTCAAATTTCACTTAAATCAAAAAAGTATTGACAGGAGGACCCTAAAGTTTAACCTTCATTGAGTGGCCGGTTAATGGAGCTTGGCTGTTTAATAGAGCTTCATTATACATGTAAATTAGTATGATAAGAACATAAGTTACTTTATTTTCAAACAAACACAATGATGGAAGCAGCATTACTGAAAAAAGCCAAACCAAGTGTATCAATTGCTTGGTGGCTGCTTAATGAAGGTTTAACTGTACTTTCCTCATTAAAGGGTTGCCTAAAGTTCACAAATATAAATAGAAATTAAACAGCTAATAAAATCATAAATACCAAAAATATTTCCTCCAGTAATAGCCGGGGACAATTATCTCTTTTTCGTATCAAAAGGGGGCAATTTTTTGAGGGAGGCGATTATTTCAAATATTGCTCACTGCAAGTCATAGACTAAATATTTATTATTTCATAAAATCCAAAAATTATTACATCAAATAAACTGAACAGGCCTTTTAAGTGTTCCAAATTTCATTCTTCCTGTGTGGGGGGGCTGGGGGGGGGGGGGGGGGGGGGGTGTAGGGGTCACATTGCAGGGATGTACATGTAGCAAAGGAAAGAGATAAGTAGACTTTTTTTTATTAGTCAAGCCGGTGTTTCTACTCAATGTGCCCTCAATAGATGCCCCATGTCTTTTTTTTCGGAACAAGGTTGGAGTTCACCACCATCTTAATTATTTGAGATGGTGGTAAGCTCTATACCAGCTGGTGAAAATAGCCAGCTGTCACCTCTAAGTGTCATCACTGAATATTTTTTTTTATTGTCTTCTTACAGTGCATTTTAGTTCTACAATCATGGCTTTGACAGGAAGGGTTGAAAATGAGGTACACTGTAAAAGGGCAGTGTCAACATGTTTTATTCACACACAGGTGTCTTTATTGACAGAAGTGTTTGTTTATTATTTTATTGCAGTTTGAATTTTCGCCTGCTGAACTTGATAATTCCTGCTACTGTCATTTAAAAGACTGCCCCAAGTGGAAATGCAAATATGTGAGTTGGTTTTAGTACAGTCGACTCTCTTTTAACAGACACCTTTTTAAGATGGACACCTAAAGTTGGTCCCCACTTTTCTTTACTCCCTTTATGTGACTCGCTCTAAAACACACACTTATTGCTGGTCCCAAAGGTGTGCGTCTTAGAGAGAGTTGACTATACTACAATCTGTTAACCTTACCTAAGGGAACGCGTCCAAATATCGGTAGGGAACCCGATCATGGGAAACGGACCCGATTAATTTTTTGATTGATCAGAATCGGTACCGATCTATAGGCACCAGTTGCCGTTTCCGATTACGATAAAAACTTTGCCGATTCAATCGGAGCCGGTTGACATTCCGATGTTCATATGTGTCATCGTCAGATTATTTTATCTGATATGTAAAATGAAGCGTGTCACGAAACAAATAATGAAACAGTCATTTCACTCCAAAATAATTTCAATCGACTGTACCTTTTCCTATTCCATAACAAATAGCAATATTGTATGTTCCTGCATGTCGTGTTTCGAGTTTGTTGATTTGATGCGTGCCTATACATGTGATTTTCGGCGTTTTGCAGACGTATTTCCTTCAGTTGATCGCAAACAACACGCTCCTCCATAACATTTATTCTATGAAAATTAAAAGGAGTTAAATATTACGAAGCAAAACACCACTGTTCTTCGTTGATATATAGCAAACAAAACACCTTACTGAGTAGTGTGTTCTTTACGCGATACTTTCTAACAATGCAATCCAAAAACACAACCGGAACTCACTTTTCCGAAATGCAACTGGATTCATAGACTTGTTACAAGTAGACCTCAACGGGTTTCCTAGCAAGCGGAGCGAGAGCAAAACCATGGATAATATAAAACCACGGGATAAACTTTTACGAAAATTTGCGTCTTTCATTCAACGATCCTAAACGCAAGGTGTAATGTACCCTGCTAGCATTAGGAAAGATCGAAGCGACTCTGCTAGCAGGGTAGGTGTAATGCGACCTGAGGTAAAAAATACTGACCAATTAGATTGCGGCCTTAGATTGTCTCCAGGGAATTAGCAACAAGAACTGAAAGATTCCCACACTCGCGAGTCATGGAAGACACGGAACGAAGTTTCATACAGGAGCTACCAAAGAGAGAATGGCTTAGCGACTTTGCTGTATGTTCTGTGAGCTTGAGCATGGTGCCAAGTGAAATTGCTTTCCACTCTCAGCACTTAGAAAAATTTGCACTTGACTCTAGGTGGCTGACTTTTTGACAAAAATCAGAACCTTTTTTACCGGAGTGTTCAACTAAAGCAAACTGTGCATACATCTGGTAAGTTCGACTCAATTTAATAACGGAAAGAGAATCGAGAAAGAGAAAACCAGTTGAACGCCTCCATCAGTCACTTTTTTGAGTTCATATGCAACCAATAAACAAGTTGCAGCCTGATTCTCAGACGATGTCCTCTTCTCTCCTGTGGCAATTTAGCAGTTAAAGTTCACAACATGGTAACAACATTTGCATTTTGGTCGTGGATGTTCTGACTTCTATTTTTTTTGTTTACAGTCCTAAACTGTTTATTCCTCCAAAGATTCCTATAATCATGCGTTTTGGGTCTGGTTAGCACAGGCTCAAGCTATTTTAAAATTATCATTTTGAGATCGTACACTTGCAATGTACATTGCCCCATCTTTCACTCAAAAGATGCTCTTCAGCGTTGTTGAATGACCTGCAGTTTCTTCTCATGCCCATTTTGATACACAAATTTAATATTTTCTGGTTATACTCTGTCATAGGAAATACAAACAAATGTTCGAAACTGTGACGTTAAATTTCGGTTCAAACAAGACACATTTATAAGAAAGATAAGGTTATAAAAAACAACATTGATGCTTTTGCTTTTGTGATGGGTTATTTGAGCTGCCAGATATTTTTGATGACCTTTGTTAATTGGCCCGATAAAGACTTGAGACTCGTTGCCGATTCCGTTTCATTCTATCGATTTTACCGATTTTACCTTAAAAATTTCCCCGTTCACACGAAGGGATTTGTTCCTACGACGTGTCGCGCAGCGTATCGCCCGAACTGTACACCCGGAGTGATTTGTCACCGCGACTTGTTGCAGCAACTTTTAAAATTATCACTTTGAATAACGCCTTAGGGCCTGTTTACATGGAGGTGGAAGACCGGAGATAGTTGAGGTAACATGTTGCGGGTCACCCCACCTATCATGTTTACGTGATCAAATAAAATGAGAGATTATATGGACAGGCTGGTTACCTCACCTAAGCGGGTTACCTCACCTACCTGGGGTCCACCACCTCTGTGTAAACAGGCCCTGAATGTGGTAATATATTATCTAGGAGCGAAGACAATCAGAGCCTGCTTTCCCGTCCCGTCGCCATAGTAAGCAGCATGAGACAAGAGCGACTGTGCCCTTATCATCAGAGTTAACCACAGCACAGAAGGAAATCAGCTCTTTACCAAGTAGTCCGCTGGTTAGTAAATCGCAGTCATCCTCAACTGTTGGCCTAGAATCACCGAACCCGGATTCTCGTAGCGTTTCATCCGTGGAATTCTCTGGGTACGTCAGAGTTCTAATCACAAAATAGCAGCTAATAATTAGCAACTAGCAGTAATCAGATAAAAAATCGATAAAATCGGGTACGACCTTCAACGGAATCGGAAAAAATCGGTGCCCAATTGATCGGCATCGGTGTGACCCGATGCCGATATTTGGACGCGTTCCCTAACCTCAACCTAAGGATTTTGTGCAAATCTCTATAATATGTTACATGATACAGGTCAAATTTAATTTTAACCTCCGATAAGGATGATAAACTTTAGGCCCTGTCTCACAACCCTTTGCACATGTAATAAATCTGTGGGATGTTAAAGAACCCACACTCTCTTCGTAAAGAGTAGGGCATGTAGTGCCAGGTGTGGTGGTCTATTTCACTTTCACACTCATGTATGGGGGCATCATTATTCATTCCTTCATTACTTGTAAACTGCACCTTAAGCAGTCTGGCAAAGTCCCCGAACCAATGTTGAAAAAAAATCCCTGAAAAGCCCTGAGGGGAGTGGATAATATGATGTTTACATTTACAATTTAACCTAGGTTTGATTCTCAATTTCCTTTGTTTTCTATTCCTAATTCATAAATAATTAGGGCTAGAAGACAAAGGAAATTGAGAATCAACCTGGGTTGAAAAAATTTGACCTGAAATCAAATTTGACCAAGCTGTAACATATACATGTACTCACATCTCCATGCTAGTCATTGTTAAGTGTACTCAGTATAATAAGCACACACATGAACACCTCTAATGATATTTAAACTTATCAACAATAGATGAGGTTGGGTGGAGGTATTCTAGAGGATGACAGTGCCAAGTGCAGCTAGTAAGCGGCAACCACCACCATCACACAAACCAATTAGATCAGGGGAAGTAAACCACAGAACACACTTACACGTAAAAGGAAGGGAAGGAGGGAGGGGAAGAAATCAGCACAATACAGCTTAGATGCAAAACACAATTAATTATGCAATGAAATTCAGCAATTTGATCCCTTAAAGCGACTAACCCTTCCACTTTCCAAGGCTTTGCCCATAGAATGTGAGCCAATACAATCAATACCGCTGGCCAGCATTAACGTTTTGAGTTTAACTTTGCATTCAGATAAATGTACAGTTTATACAACTTCAACAATACCCCTACCTGTTTCCTTACAAATTCATTAATGCATTTGAAAGCTGGTTTTGAAACTAGCTTTCTCTTTTGTTTTTCAATGTTGCTTCTTTATTCCTACTTCGTTTTCCCAAACAAAAGATACAAAAATAATGCTCCTGATCTGCCGATATGCATGCTTGGTAATTGCACTGGATGTTCCATTCAGCATGTAAAGAAAGTTTTGTCCGATTGCCTGGGTCCCACAGCAAGTGGAAAAAAGCTCTGGTGCAGAGCGCCTGGATTTACTGGTAAGTGGATTGTGCTAGTATCAATCGTGAATTCTGATCTTAACCTCTAACTCAATCCAAAAAAGGTTTTTTTTAAGGAGGGTGGGATTCAAATAAGGCAAGCTTTTGTAAAAGACAGGTATAAAATATATCCTCAACATCCTTTAAGACCAGAGAAAGTTAAAATGAAGAGATATTCCTTTTTGCTTGTCATTTGATTGATTGCTCTTTTAATCAAATTTACTGACATTCTAGAAACAATCGACACTCTTTCACTCAAACGAACTTTGTGCTTTCAGTGTATGAATCCGTAAAGATTTAATTTTACAGCGGCCAAAACTGATTGCTTATTTTTGTATGAAAATAATGAAAGTTGCAGCTTAGAAAGAAGGTATTTGAAAGCTGTTCTGGTCGTCCGCCTGGACTAGAACTTGGTGTTTTTGTGTGCTGAGGGACAAAATTAATAAACTCGCTGTTGTTAAAGTTGCTTGTTTTGAACAACAGCTAAGAACTGGTTTCAAATTACACGTAACATATGCAGATTTTAATTTTTTTGATAAAACATTAAATTGCAAATTGATATTACAGCCTGAATAAGGCTACTGTTGTAGTTTTCAAGCAATTATAGGATTGGAGCTAATAACATAGCAATTTTTTGTTTAAATTTTTACACACACAATCATTCATTTCTTTTGTACTTTCTTTAGTTGAGATACATGTATTTATCAGTTCTTTTCAGTGCTCACTCTCAAAGTTGTTTTATACCTGTATCAGCAGTTCCTTGTTCCCCATGATTATACTTGCAGTTAATTTAAATTTAATTGGAGGTTTCCCATGTATATCTGACAGGTTAAAGCTCAACTTAAATATCACGTGAAAAACCATCCAGAATGGGAAAAATGTTCAAGCTGCAAAAGTGTGAGTGCTGTTTAATATTGAAGAACATTCAAAAGAATGTAAATTTCAAGGATTTTGGTTTGAACACTCAGATAGAATCAGGTGATTGAATAAAATAATAATATGTAGATTTAGCCAGGGCTAAAAGCGAAGCTCTGGTTAATAATACATGTGAACAAAAAAATTTAAATCGTATAATGCTAAACAGGGATGACAATGAAAATGGCTTCAAGACTAATAGGTCTAATTAGCAAAAAAACAAATTGTATGTGCAGCACACTTTTTCGTCTACAGCTGTAATTAGCAAAAAACAAATTTGCATGTGCAGCACGCTTTTTTGTCTTTCCCTTGCCGTTGTTTTTCACGACTTCAACGCTGTTGTGTATGACTAAAACGTCAAATGTCCTAGTTACACAATATTTTCATGGAGGTGCGGACAAACCGTTGCTAACTCTATGTACAGTCACGTGATTACCAAATTTTCTCAGATGGATAGATTATCACATTTCCTTAGCTATGGGGCTCCGCAGCACTGCGCGTGGAGGTCCGCTATGAAATCCACATTGCATTAGTTATGGTCTCACATTTCCCTAGACTTTTCTCAGTGCTGGTTTCTCAATCCTTTACCTTGAGTGTGGGAGAGGTTATTGAGGTTATTATTACACTGTCACCTGAATTTAATTTTGACCTGTAACACATATGCTTTATTTACCAAGCGTTACATGTAGGTCAAGATGGATATTTTTTTGCATTTTAATGATCGAAAGAAAAGACGGATCATTATACGTTTTTGGCAAACTGCCCACCTACCCTTCCCCTAAGGCAACACTTTGCTCTACATGTAAGTGAGAAGTAAGTGTTAACGTTGGCTTAGGGAAGGCACCATTCCAGTTAATTCTTTCAAGGGAGGGGTCATGTAGACAATCTGAGGGGTCATCAAGCAGTATGCAAAGAAAGTCATGTCCGATAGCCCGGGGCTAGTGGATTTTGCTATCGGGCTAGTGATTTTTGTTTTCAACTTGCCTGACAGGCAAGTGTTTTTTTTTTGGCAAATTCAAATTACAGAAGGATTAATTGTAATCAATCCTGCTGATCAAAAAGGGTTTTGCAGCTAGTTAAAATGACTTTTGGGCTAGTACACGCTAACTGCAGCTTGCCTGAATGGCAGGCTGTAAAACTGACAAGACCATGTACTAATTTTTTTCGTTATATTTAACTTTACTTATATTATGTCATCTGTCAGGTCAGGAAGCCTTCTTTGTCAGGCCATTGAACCGCAAGACCTACATTTATCTCTTATCTGGAACACTGAAGAGGGGCAGGTGGGCAGTTTCCCTAAAATGTATAATGATCCAAAAAGATAATAAGCACCAAAAAGAGAACTTTCTCTTGTGGGACAAACACAGAAAATCCTGAGTGCTCAATATAGGCCCCGGCATTGTTCCAGTTCTGATAGCCTATCAGAAAGCAGGATTTGCTTCATCTTGACTGCATTGAAAAAAAAAATTCAAATCAATTTCAAATGAAAGAAGTACACAGCCTAAATTTATCTCGAACATGACCCTTTTGATCAACAATGACCTTCAATGGCATTTGAAAAAAAATGGCTTAATTTTCTTTCCAACATAACTCTTTTGATCCACACTGGTTTATTAATAAACAGTATAATGATTTGATTTATCCTTTTCTAAAGAAACGAAAAGCTTGTTCCAACCTCTGCCCCAACCTGTGGAGAAACCAATCTTGCAGTCATCAGGAGCATAGAGAGGAAGAAAGGAGACAATAATGAACACCAGGCCAAGATTAAGGTGGAAGAGGATGCTGAAGATAGATAAATTATCGTGTTGCAGTGGACGTTGCCACTGATGTTCAGAAAAGAAGGAATGGAAAGCCACAAGGTCATTATTATCATCATAATTCTCAAAAACATGTCGTAAACCTGGTGGGGAGTGGACTCTCACATAAAAAATGACAGGGATGCTTGCTGTCTTGCTTAAGGGGTAAATTGCAGATTTCAGTGTCACTTAGGGTGTTTGAGATGGAAAGTCACTTTACTTGCCCATTCAGGTATCATTTAGTGCTGTTTATAAAGAAAGTCACTGACCGCACAGAAATATAGTGTCTAAAAAAGAACACAACATCCCCGGCACATATTTAGATCCCTAGCTCTTATGTAGACGTCTATGCATCCCTGTCACTTTTATATGGGGGTCTCCCCCCCCTCCCCCAGGTGGTTGTGAAACATGTGTTTACCTCCTTATCCTCTCTGTGACTAAACTGAATTAAAGTTCTTAATGCCAACTTTCATAAAAGAAATAGGATTGACTTTTTATCTAACTATTCAGCATTGGCTGTCCCAAGAAAGTGCTTATATTTGTCTCTTGTTATTTTCTCATTTAAGGTTGATGTTTCCCCTGCAGACCTGCAGCATGCGTCATATTGTAGGAATCTAAATTGTTAAAACAAAAAATGTAGAGATGTAAGTTGTGGTTATTAGTTACAGCTATGAAAAGTCTCAATCCCTACTTTCGATTCTCTTACTAGTCATTTTATACTTGTATCAAATTTGTTGTAATTACAACTCTCATTTCTCATGTATTTTGTTCAACAGGTGAAGACAGAGTTAAATCACTTTAAAATGCATCAAGAAGCAAGACAGTGAACATGGAGTGCATACCTGTTGTCAGTTGCACGGTATACAGCACCATGCACAGGCATGTCAGATGTGAGGAACATGTCAAGTTCCAGGCTGTGAAAGTACTAGGTAACTACATGTACACTACAACCATGTCATAGACAACTTTTTGCATGGAAAAGCTCCCCTCAAAAAACTGTTAGCTTACAGTGAATGTGCCTTGGGTAGAGGAAACAATTTATTCACACCAGGAAAACACAACAGTCAACGCCAGAAATCGACCAGTGCAGATGATGGCTTATCAAGCATAAATCTAGCCTGCGAGCAAGTTCTCCTATTTGGGTGAGTGAGGCAAGTCTGGCGAGAACGTGCGAGCGAGCAGTGAAGCCGCAAGGGGCCGAGGAAAGGAGAGCTTGCAATGATCTCTCATAAAGTTTCATTTGTACTTCGCCCAGACGAAGGGAAATACCATTGGCTGAAAAATGACGTTCCAGAAATCAAAGTTGATTGATAACAGGGTAAGCTGGCACCCGCTTCGTCTGTGTGTCAAATTTGGTTCTCAGGGGATCAGATTGGTACCGAGAACTTGTTTCAGCCCTCAAAGCAGACGGGCTCGTTTGATGTAATTCTCGTAAAGAGAATATTGCGAGCCGAGAATAAGGCGGATCGAGTTTGTAGTTCTTGTGGGAGGAAAATGAAAACCCTTCATCAGTTGTTTTCGTTTGTGTTAAGCGCCTTTTTAGTTCTGAAAACTGGGAGAGTGAAAGTGAATAGTGATTCAAGGGCTGTTTTCCAATGTCAGTTTCTTCGCCCGGTTGAATTCTACTGGGTAGAAAAATTCAGAAACATGTTCTTGATAGTGTAGCCGTGTAGCGTGACCGTAAAGAAGGTAAAGAGAAGAGTTGTAAGCAACTGGAGTAAAACTTAAGAGAACCAAGTGCAGGAAAACGCTATTCTCCAGCTCCAGATGGACAAACATATGATGTTTTTGTTGGTGATTGCGATGGGGAGTAGTCTTCTACACTGGAGTATGGATGACTTTTCAAAAGTAAACGAAACGAGAATCAAATTAGTGAGTTCTTATCCGAGCGGACACGTTAAAGTTTGATGTCCCCCTAGAAAAAAAACATATCAGCGACTTTAAAAAGCAGTGCTTTGATGATTTATAAATATATAATTCTACGCGCCCTCGGCTGTCTAAAGTTACTTGACAGGCGGTTGTCACTTTTCTAATCTGTGGCATGTTTGCGGTGACAGTTTGCACGCTTAGCGGAGTCCAGGGGTTTCTGGGGTGGAAATGAAGTTTTATGAGAGATCGTTGCAAGCTCTCCTTTCCTCAGCCCCCGCTCGTGCGTTCTCGCGAGGCTCACTTCGCTGGCCCAAATAGGAGAGCTTGCTCGCAGGCTAGCATAAATCCATATTGTGGCACAGTTCTATTTTGGGTAATTTATTATAATATACAAATGACTTAACTCTGAATGACTGAATTCAGTTCCAAGGAAAGCATTGCATGAAAAAACAATGTGTGCTCTTACCCTTTCTTTCAGACAATTAACCCACAATTTGGTGGGATGAACTGAATTTCAGGGAGGTTGTTTTCTTTGTGTTGAAGGTCTTGAATAATTTCCCATTTCCTAATGAAAATACAGTTGACTCCCGATAACTCCAACCCTCACTAACTCGAACCTCGTGCTAATTCGAACCAAAGTGGATTTCCCCTGGATATCCTTATACACTTACTATAATTTTTCCCTTGGTTAACTCGAACCCTAGATAACTCAAACCTTCTGCTAGCTCGAAGTAATCTTTGTTTCCCTTCAGATAATTTCTATATAATTTTACCCTGATAACTCGAACCATGTTACAAGCACGTGACAAGTCAGGAAAAAAAAAACGTGTACTGAAGTCCGAGACATTAAATTTATTTCAAAGCAACTGCATCAGTTCTTTGTCTTTACTTTTTTGTCAGTCCAGTTCAAATTCAGTGTCCATTTCATCCATTCCTGTTTACTTTGTTGCTTAATTGCATTCCCTTCCCATCCATTTGCTTATAATTTTTTCTTATTTCTGGTTATTTGCTTCAAACTCCCAATAACTCGAACATTTTTCAAATTTAGAACGGTTTGAGTTATCGGGAGTCGACTCAGTAGGCTACAATCATGAAAAAGCAAGCCTATCTATCTCATTACCTCCTCACCTCACATTCAATGTTGAACTAAACTGGTCTTGTATGTGTACAATGATATTTTCCTGGACTTAACTTGTGTAAGCTGGAAGAGAGGAATCTCCAATAGCAGTCCTTTTGTGCAAGCTCACTATGAATACAAAAAAGCTCTGTTCTCTTAATTCTCTTCTCAGCATCCTAGACGTCCCCCTGTCAAAAAGGTTAGAGAACATGAAGATTATCATGTTGAAAGGAATCAATGCCTGGAAGCTGGTGCAAATGGAACTGTGTACCTGGCTTACCTGTACTTGCAATCAGGCCCAAGGGAAGAGTTCTCTATAAAAAAGGTAAACTACAGTTACTTATGTAATGGCCATGGCCATAAGGAACCCTTTAATGTGACTATGTTCTTGCAAAATGGACTTTTAATTTCTATTCTGAGCAAAGCTTTCTTTTCTATTACAATATTTGTACCTGTTACACATCTTAACTTTTATTATTTCCACTTATCTCATTTTTTTTTACTCTAGACAAATTTTAGTGTAGAGGAAGTGAAGGTGTATGAAAAATAAGAAGACCACCCACACCTCGTTACTCACTATAGAGTAGCTTTCAGCAGTGAACACAGAAAGATGAACATTTTCATGGAACTTTGTGGTATGTTCTTCTCGTGTTGTTTGAGTTTACATGTATCTGTTGTTTACAATGCTTTTTTTAACTGGAGGCTGATAAAGGAACCAGAAAATGGTCATGATTGCAAGTTTGTTTTTTCTTTTATTCAGTAAAGAACTCCTTAACCCCAATCAATAAAGGATACAACAATATTTATTGAACTTAGACTGCTAATATTAACCCTCTAGCAACATACATATTCTTTTCACTCAGTCCTCCCCATACTGTGTATTACTTTCTTAAGGTACTTTTAAGGTTTACCTGAGAGAATTTGTTCAAACATGAATATATTCCATTTTTGGTGATAATTTTATTCACTCTCATTACCTCTGTGTTTGATTCAACAATGTTGTTTGGAGAAATTAAAAGCTGGTCACTTTTGGGGCTTTAAGGGTTAATTCCTGTAGACTTACGACTTACAAATGACAACCATAACTTAGACATGACTGATCCTCTATGTTTTTTGTTGGCAGATGGCAGCCTCTTTTCCTACATGAAGGAATTAAACAGAAAGCTTTCAGACAGGGAAACCTTGAATTTTTTTTGTTCAAGTACTTATAGCAGTCTTCTACTTGCATAGCGTAAGAATTGTTCATCAAGATCTCTAAGGTAAAATAAGTTATCAGAGATGCTCTGTATGTATCCACAATAAGGGACAATTATACTTATCTCCTTCCCCTGTCTACCCCAACCCCTTCCCCCCAAAATCAATGTTGAATTTTGGACCCTCAAGTCTTTTTTTTACTTCAGACAACATTGATTCAGAGGGTGAGGGGATTTACGGCATTTAAAAAGAAAGAAATGATAAATGAATTAAATGTTTGTTAAAAGCACCCGTTTTAAACAAGTGTGTCAACTACTTTTGTTCCTGATTGTATGTATATTATTATTCTTATTATTGTTGTTGTTGTTATTGTTATTTTTATTATTGTTGTTGTCATTATTATTATTATTATTATTATTATTATTATGATTCAAACCACTCTTGATTACCTCCACATTCCCGATCATATCAAATCAGTCTTTACACTGACTTCAAAACCTCTATTCACTACTAGGAGTATGTATGTGAAACACCATGTGAAAAACGTGTGAAAAATGTCCTCTTTTCACACTCTTTTCACATGTTTTTCACACATTTTTCACACACTTTTCACATGCATTTCACACACATATTTCACATGCATGTGACATTTTGCATAGTGAAATATATGTGAAAAGTGTGTGAAGCAATGTCATCCCTTTCACACATATTTTCACATACACTTCACATGGGGTTTCACACAGGCTTTCACATGTAAATCCTCACTTACATTCACACATATCTTCATATACTTCACATGGGGTTTCACATGGGCTTTCACATGTACTTAATCCTCACTGAATGGCAAAACATCTAGAATTTCACATGCTACTAATTCACACGTTATTTTCACATACACTTCACATGGGGTTTCACATGAGCTTTCACATGTAAATCCTCAGAGATCGGAGATCATGAATGGCAATAGAATTTCACTACCCTGCGAGCAGAGGTTTGTTTACACGTAAACAAACCAACTATGCAACAGACAAGCCACCCAAACGACTTCGTAAACGCTAAAAGCCATGCAAGAGAGAAAACGCTGCTTGCAGGGTAGAATTTCCCATACCACTTCACACAAATTGGCTATGTTCTTTCACAAGCAAATATTCGGTAAATCAACTATAGCTTAGATCAATTTACACACAAATTTACATTTGCACTTTCCACTTGCAATAAATTTGTCTGAAGTACTGTCAACAGCTGCATGCATGGTTGTGTCTTCATATAGTCACAAACAACTTCAGGTTTATAGCCTGATCTGTTGGCTTATTTAAAATTTTATGGTATTTTCAGAAGAACTTAATTTATATAGAATGGGTAAAAAGTGAAAAGCAAACTGAATAGAGTTGATTGGCATAGCAAATTGGTTTCACAATATCAACACGGTGAAGCTCAGTTCAACTGACTCACATGTCCCAAAATGAACTTAAATGTAAATTTAAGTTACTCAAAAAAGGCATATAAGGCTAATGGAAACATCAATGTCTAATCCTGTTTATTTGTCAATATTTATTGCCTGGAGGATAATAATAATAATAAAAACTTTCTATCATGCTCAGCTTTTATACCTTTAATTTCTACATCAATAAAATAACTAATTTTTGGTTAGAAATCTTTCTTACAAATTGTATTATGATAGTAAATGACATAGTGGCCAATTTGCAATTTCCACTTATTAAGGCATACCAAGTTACAGAAAAAGCAATCTAGCACTCCGTGTCAGTGAAAAGACAAAGTAAATAAGCATCTTTGAATAATACAAGCATGTTTATGGAAAAAAATAATGCTAAATGACTGCTTCTTTCAAAGTCGCTGAAAAGCTTTCTGAACTGAAGGTCCACACATCAGACTAGAGTAGAATAGAGCTGCCTTTTATTTTTGACCTTATTGCAGATGTATGAATATTATGAATCGAAGCTCAAATAAACAAACCTACTCAAATTTTATAGGTTTAGTTCAACTCTCAAGTCATTACAAATTAACTGGAAACTTAATTGCTTCCAACTTGTAGTATACATTGCATGCATATCGGAAACTTATGCTATTTCTTCTCCTAGTTTATTTAACATTGGTCTTGACAAGTCTGCCACAGCCTACTAGCGCCAGAACATAAAATTTTCAGAGTATTCCATTGACGATTTGCAACAAAGAGTACAGTTTTTTCTGCAGTAAACAAAAAGGAATCAATCAATGGCATATCTGTGCATGCATCTTAAATTTAAGATGTATCTTTTTTAAGCTTACGCAAAGTTATTAGAAAACCAAAGTAAGCTCGTGTTAACGAACCACGATATCAAGAACATACCTTTCTGCAATAATCCAGCTGAGTTGCTGACTTGGAAACATACTTTATGTGAAGAATTTTGCAATTGATCACTGTCTCTCGAAAATAACATGGGTATTATTGAAAACAGTCTTTCTATTTATCCGAAAGTTACGAAAATATTCTGTTTGCAACGCTGTGTTGCTCGTGAAGTCCGCGATAATTGTTAACTATTCAACGGAACTTCATGTTACAATTTTCTATTGGTTCAAAAGCCGCACGCGACAATGTAAATCAAATCGCGCATGTGCAAAAATCACGGGGAAGCCTGGGAAACAACAAACATGGCGGCTAATCTTGCGAAGGAGAAAGTGCACTCGTTTGAATCACAAAAGCGGTTATTGTCAGCATTGATTGAAATATTCCAGCGCATTTGAAGTGTTAGAAGCAAGAGAAAAACTTAACATAAAAGAAAACTCAAAGAGCATGCAAAGTAAGGAACTGTTCGCATGTTCAAGTGGACTTTCAACGTTACAACGAGGAACGTTACAGTAAGAAACAAAACATTCATAAAGTGTAGTTACATATGTCGTATATGTTAGCAACGTAAGTTTTCTGATGGAGTAATAAAATTAAGTTCGTTTTGTCCTCAATGAAGATTGAAAGAATGGTTTAATTCTCAGGATTTAGCCCTCCCCACTTAACAAAAATCTTGGTACATATCTTTCTGGGTGGAAACCAAGTGGTAGGATAAAAAACCCACATATTTAGATGAGAAAGTTGATAAAATACATAAATTTATATAGCATATTCTAGCAAACAATGAAGAAAATGATATTTATAAAGATGCACATATGGATCGGATACTCAAAAGGTTTTAATTACCGGTAAGCCAAATATAATGAAGAATGTACAGTGTATTCAGGGGTTTCAAAATGTTTTGAATTAGGCGCCAACTCTGGAAAAGCAGGCGGCTGTGACAGTCGAGGTTGTTTGTCACAAGCTAATTGTTATGACCAGCGCAGCCAGCGATATACAGTCGACTAGCCTGCAGAACTCTAGTCTCCGGCTTGTCTTGAAACCCCTGTGTATTTACTAATAATTAATACAGTCATTGACTGAGAGATCTGGTTGTAAGCTAGATCATGAAAAGAGCTTTGAACATTAATTCCAGTCCGCTGCTTTACAAGAGGGCCCCTCTGGGGCTTGGCACTTTGGTATATTGGGGTTTGCCTTTAATGGTGATGATGATGATGATTTGTAACAGCACGTTTGTTGTGATCACTTGCCTTAAAGGTCTGATGCATTATAGTATGGTGAATTTTCTTGGTTAGTAACTTATCAAATCTTATTCTTCAAAAATTCATGACCCTCATAGCCAACTTAGTTTGATATTTATCAGCCATGGGCCATAAAATGCTAGATGTGGCATGGCATGAAATTTAATTTTGCAGTTTTCATAGGCCATGAAATGCCTTTCATGGGGTATTCACTAGAAATTCATGGCATTTTCATAAAAACATGGTTCATAGTGGTTGCATTTAACAAGCCCTGAAAAAAATTCACATGCTCACTCTGACATGCCTAAAAGTGTTCACATGCATGTGAAAAATTTCACATGCATAGCATCTATTATGCATGTGAAATTTGACGTTCACATGCATGACAAAATTGTTTCACACGTATGAAAAGATTTCACATGTAATAAAATGTATGGAAAAAAAGTTCACACATATGACAAAAATTTTTCACATGTATTACAAAATTTCACATGCATGTCAAAAAGTTCACATGCATGTGAAATGCTGATGTGGTGAACTTGTATTTTTTCCAACATTGATTTCACATGGTTCCTTTTTTCACACACTTTTCACACCCTTTTCACATGATTTTCACACACATAGCCCTAGTAGTGATTGTTACCAAAGAATTTCGCACTCCGTTTATATCTGTTGGTCGTGGTGTACTCCAAGGTGATTGCCTAAGCCCACTTATCTTCAACTTGTGTTTTAACACGTTTCTACAGCATATTAAATCTGCAAAATACCGTCAATTTGGCTTTTCCCTGAAGTTCTTAAATCCCATCCACTGGTTCCAGTTCGCTGACGATGCCGCTGTCATAAGCGGTCAGGAATGAGAAAATCAACATCTAATTAACCGCTTTATAATCTGGTGTAATTGCTCGAACATGATAATAAGAGTTGATAAATGTTCTACTTTTGGAATACGGAAACTGTGCACTAAATCTGTCCAATATTTACCCAAACTGTTGATCAATGGAGTTCTAATTCCCTGTGTGGAAATGGGTGAATCATTTCGTTACTTAGGTCGCTTCTTTGACTTCAACATGTCTAACAACCAACACATGTCTGAATTGTCCTCTCTTGTACAAGACTTGATGAATGACATTGATATAAAGCCACTACATCCTAAACACAAATGTCTTCTGTCAAGCCGTTATGTCCTATCTAAATTGTCCTGGCATTTCACTATAGCTAATATATCCAAAACCTGGATAACGGAACATCTCGACTCTGTAGTGAATGGCTATATTCGAAAATGGCTTGATATTCCGATATCTGGAACACTGAGCAATGTTTCCCTAGAACCCAATAAATTTGGTCTTAATATTTGTCTTCCCTCTATTAAATTTACTCGGTGCCAAACAGTTCTCCGAAATTCATTAAAAGAGTCACCAAATGATTCCTTAAAAGATCTCTGGAAATCGTCAAGCTGTCACACTAATTTTCAATATGATGTGTACAGATCCACTTAGGAAGTTCTTAAAGATTTCCGTTCTAATCAAGAGGATAAACTGCAACACCACCTAACATCTCAAGGTTTCTTCTTCTCAAATGTTATCAAGTACCCATTGTCATCTGTAAATTCTATTTGGTCAGAGGCCCAGTCTCATCTACCCAAGAACATTTACAATTTTACCATCCGCTACATCAACAACTTCCTCCCTACACGTAATAATATGGCAAGATGGGGATTATCACAAAGTCCTGATTGCTCCTTTTGTCTTAATCCTGAATCACTCCCTCATGATGTCGCTGGTTGTCAACAGTACCTTGATCGCTTAACCTGGAGACACGACTCAATCCTTAACTTCATTGCCAAGTCACTTCAACCTGTAATTATTGTTCACTCTTCACTCTATGCAGATGTTAATGGTTTTCTGAATCCCTCAATAATAACTGGTGAAAATTATCGTCCAGATCTTCTTTTCCTAATCCAGTCCAAGTGCCTATATGTTCTAGAATTAACATTTGGTTTTAAGTCCAACCTTAACAACAATGCAGTGCGTAAGAAAGAAAAATATCTGAACTTGATCAACGAAATGAGTAGAAATTACAGATGTGTGAGATTTGTAAATCTCTCCATGAGTTCCCTTGGCCTTTTCTCCGATGAATGCTCCACGTTGTTAGACATGATGAATGACATTGGCATTGACAAAAAGCAGCAACTTTATGTAATCAAGAAAATGATAAATATAGCCATCAGAGCAACATATTACATCTTTTGTTGTAGAAACAGGAACTGGGATAGCCCAGACTTAATGCAACTTTGATTTTTTTTTTGGCTTTTGTTTTGTTTTTTGTTTTGTTTTGTTTTTCTTTTTAATAATCCAATCTCAAGCAGCATTTGTAAATTGCCTATACGTAGCGAGATTTACAATTGTACATTCAAAAAGACAAATAAAGTTTCCATTATATTACTTGTGGGTGTTTAGGGCTGTAACATTATTATTACCCAATGTGTCCATGCGGTCAATAATCTCTCAAAGGTTTCACTCAATAACGTTCCCTATACCTGGCCAAAATGTGAATTGAAACATAGTCCTTGACATTTTTAATGATTACATTGTTGTGTGAATACTTCATGAAACTAACGAACAAGCAAAGTTTTATCCAGTTTGCATTAAGCACGTAGTTACAGTTTACCGTTTAGATTAAAAAAAAACTGTTTCTATGCTTGTCTGCTTTTTTACTTTTCTTGACATTGTTTGAACCTGTTTGACTAACTAATACAGGCACTCTGGTATGTCCCATATTAAGCAGGTTCCACTGCAATCAGTTTGTTTTGTGTTTTTGCAGAAAATAACATAATGTGAAAGGGTAATGTTGCCAAGCTGGGTGATTTTTACACGGCCAAAATACTTACAGAGGAGATGACAGAGGCATGGTCTCACCCTTGAGGTACAAAGGGCTCTGCTGCACTGCACCTGAGGTATTCAACTAATTAGTCTACCTAATTGAGTAACTTAAAAATCAAATTAAGTTCTGTTCCCCTTCCCTTTTGAGGAACTTGTTGTAATGTCAGCATCTCATGTTGCTTGGCATTAATAATAATGGAACCCCATATGAATGTTTTATGCTGTGGTTCTACTTATCCTTCACACCGTTGCAAATTTTTTCAGGAAAATAACAAATGGTAACCTGACTGTAACCTGTAATTTCTGATAACAAAATTGGAAAGGAAGGGACACAAGACGCGCTATATCTCGAAGATCTCACGAAAAAATTGGGGACTGTGAACAGTCTATATGTATGGCAACATTACAAGGAGCAAAGTTTGAAAGGAAACAACCTTTTGTTAACAGTGATAGGAAATTGTTAAAGGCCTGCACAGAATTTCTTACAAATCATTTTTAAGAGAAGAAAAATGTACTGGTGTGCTGGCAATGTGATATGAACTGTTCTATTTTATAGAGCATCGTGTACTATGTTGACATTATACTCATGCTAAGTGGTAATCATTAGAACTGTTATTTACTACAAAAAGAAGAGACTGCAGAGTTTAAAAAAGCATTGTTCTTGTTATCAAGCTCATTTGTACTGTACCCACTGTATAGTCTCTTTTTATCAGGCCTCTAGGGATTTCCCTGTGTTCCAGCATCTACAGAATGATACGACTTAGCCGTTTATGTCCCAAGATCCACATACAAATTCTCCAGGCTGATCTCCATATATATCTTTGAAGAATAGTTGAGAGAATTTGGTTTAAGGTTGAGGACTGGTTAAGAGTGTGTCTTTTTTTACGCACATAACAAAAAAGGAAAGAACGTAATGCTGGATTATTGTGTCATGAATCAAGTAAGATACACAGAAATTCGAGCCCTCAATGTCATTCACACCCATCTTATGGGTCCGGTGCCTCAGATACTGAGCTGCAATCTAGGACACCTACTCTGTACATGGGACCTCAGGGAAGGTTCTTTTGGAATGTTTAAGCCACCAGAACCCTTAGCCTATACCAGACATACCGTAGTTCAGCTGGATTTTTCTCAGCTTCCCCCTCTCGTAGGATTTGCTAATCTTTTTTTTCCGAGTGTCATTTCCCGGCTTCCCTTGTCT